>NC_091438.1:7187300-7541349 GCF_964237555.1 Oryctolagus cuniculus | reverse complement strand
GAATAGAAGCGTCCTCTATTCAACAAATTCAACACCATGGGGCGCACAGGGAAGGGGACCTTGTGGAAGCCCAGTCTTCACTACTCGTGCACCACTTCCACATGTTGTTTTTTTTTTGTTTTGTTTTGTTTTGTTTTGTTTTGTTTTGACAGGCAGAGTGAACAGTGAGAGAAAGAGACAGAGAGAAAGGTCTTCCTTTTGCCGTTGCTTCACCCTCCAATGGCCGCCACGGCCGGCGCGCTGCGGCCGGCGCATGGTGCTGATCCGATGGCAGGAGCCAGGTACTTATCCTGGTCTCCCATGGGGTGCAGGGCCCAAGCACCTGGGCCATCCTCCACTGCACTCCCTGGCCACAGCAGAGAGCTGGCCTGGAAGAGGGGCGACCGGGACAGAATCCGGCGCCCTGACCGGGACTAGAACCCCGTGTGCCGGCGCCGCAAGGCGGAGGATTAGCCTAGTGAGCCGTGGCACCGGCTCACTTCCACATGTTACATGCCAAACATCCCACTACAGGAAGGCTGTGAGAGGAGGGCTGGAAAGAGTCTCAGCTCATACTCGAAGTTCATTTTCCTTCACCTTAAAAATTATTCTTCATACAGTATTCAAGGGAGAAAAAAATGTCACTTTCTTGCTGTCCAAAAACTTAAAAGTTAAATACCGTAAAAGCCAAAATAATCATACCTAAAAGCAAACACCCAATTATTAAAAAAAAAAACACTACAGATAAAATACAAAAATCTACATATCAACCCCTTAAATCAATTCAAGGCTTCTAGATTTCTAAAGCACTGACCCTGGAATACTGGTGAGGCAGGCCTGAGGGTCATTCAACTTCTGAAACACTGCCTGGTTCTACTATACCACTCACTAGTGGTAACACTAAAAGTCAACTCCTTTTTTCCTTGAAAATTTCATTTTATGTATGAGACCTAGGAGAAAGCCCCTCTTACCAGTTTACTCACCAAATACCTACAACAGCTGGTCTGAAAGTGGGAGCTGGGAACTCAACCCAAGTCCCCACATGGGGTGGCAGGAACCCAATTACGTGAGCCATCACCACAGCTCCACTGGCAGGAAACTGGAGCTGGAGCTGGAGCTGGAGCCGGAGCCGGAGCCGGAGCCGGAGCCGGAGCCAGCTATGGAAACCAGGCACTCTGATACAGGACACAGCTGCTATGCCAAATGCCCACAACATTTTCTAAGTGAAACTTAAAACAATCTAACAACAAATCCTTATAGAAAGCCTCACAAGATTTTATTTTTTCCTAACTCTGACTTCCAAGAAATCAAGCCTGCAACATTTACATCCTAACACTTGTAAAGCCTGCTACATTTAATGGAAGTGTTTAAAATTTATTCCTTGAAATGTCAAAAAAAATCTCACTTTATAAGTTTTAATGAAGCTCTTACCCAAATTATTGCATATTTCACTGCCTTAAAAAAAAGACATGTCATACACACATAATCCCTAGGACAAACAACAGTGATCATTCACTGTTCTGTGCTGTTATTAAGTCAGCTTTGGGAAAAACTGAAACATGCTGAGCAAGCAGGCCTACACTTATCAGCCCCAGGCGTTACGTCTTTTTACTTGGGCTGCTGCTTCACTGTTTTTACAAAATCTGCTCCCCGTAACAATTCTGTTATGTCTGTTACCAGGCCAAATGTACCACCAAAGCTACCCAGAATGTAAGACAAACCACCAAGCTCATTCAATTGGTAACTCACGCAATTACGCAATTTATATATTCATTCATTCAATAAAATCCACTGAAGACCCAATATATGCAGGGCACTAGGTTTGCATCCCAAGCCCTTCCTTTGTAGGGTGGAGAGCCCGTTTTTCTGCCAGGGCTATGTGGATATTTATAACATCATTTGCAGGCCCTACAAAATTATCAACTTAAAAAATCAGCCTGCCATAGATTTACTGAATTTTGAGTCATGCCTACAGTTATCTTGTTAGGGCCAGACCAATTGATTTCATGAGTTTTTTTTTTTTTTTTTAATTTTTTAATTTTTTTTTTTATTTTTAGAGAGGAGCTGAGAGAGAGAGGGAGAGGAGAGAGGGGAGCAAGAGAGAAGCCAAGAGATAGCAGAGGGACCGCAAGAGAGAGCGAGCGAGCGAGCGAGCGAAGAGTGTTTTTTTGTTTTTGACAGGCAGAGTGGACAGTGAGAGAGACAGACAGAGAGAAAGGTCTTCCTTTGCCGTTGGTTCACCCTCCAATGGCCACCGTGGCCGGCGCACCGCGCTGATCCGAAGCCAGGAGTCAGGTGCTTCTCCTGGTCTCCCATGGGGTGCAGGGCCCAAGCACTTGGGCCATCCTCCACTGCACTCCCTGGCCACAGCAGAGAGCTGGCCTGGAAGAGGGGCAACCGGGACAGAATCCGGCGCCCCGACCGGGACTAGGATCTGGGGTGCCAGCACCGCAGGCGGAGGATTAGCCTGTTGAGCCGCGGCGCCGGCTGACTTCATGAGTTTTATTCAGCCCATGGGCCAGGCATTCCTCACCCATGGTAGAGTCTCAGGAGAAACAGGCAAACAGAAAATTACAACACTGTAATACCACAGATCTGTGGTAGCACAGGGAAAGAGTGGAGGGACCTTTTGCAGAGCGAAGTCAATATTTGAGCTGAGTCTCAAACAATGGAAATCATGATGAACAAATGCTAAGAAGACCATTCTCAGTAAAAGAAAGAGCAAGAAAGACTTCTGGGTATTCTGAGATTTGATTCTGAGTCAAATGCCTGTAATACTGCACTTACTAGTACTATCCAATGGGAATATGCGAGTCACACACGTAATTTTACATTTTCTAGGAACTACGATAAAAAATAAAAAAAGGAGCAAGAGCTTGGCCCAGCAGATAAGACGCCATGTCCCACAGTGCAGCACCTGGGTTCAGTTCCCAGCTCTGCTCCCAACTGCAGCTTCCTGCTGATGCAGACCCTGGGAGGCAGCAGTGATGGCCCAAGTAACTGGGTTCCTGCCCCCCCGTGTGGGAGGCCTGGATTGAGTTTCCAGCTCCCAGCTCAGGTCCTAGCCCCGCTCAAATTTTTTAAGAAGTACAAAGAAACAAGTACACAAATGAAATCTTTAAAATCTGATGTGTATGTTACGACAACAGTGTATTTCTACTCAGACTACTCACATTCCAAGTGTCTAAGCAGATGGCAACAAATAATCTACTTCTAGCAGCTCCCATACTGAACAATGTAGTACTAGATCACAAGCCATGAAATCGTTTCTACAATGGGTCATACAGCCAAATAACTACTCAACCATACTGTTGTGGTGTGTGATGTAGGGCAACAAAGGCCAACAGAAACAGGTGAACACGGGTTGTGCTTGCCAACTCTGTTCTACATGGTGAAGCTTACTGTATGTAAATCTGGCAGGCAAATAAACAAGTGTGTACACATCGTTTTTTATAACATAACACAGTTATAGTGAACACCCTCAAATATTCTACCAACAAGGGCACGTGTTTCACTGCCCTTCCTAGAAATTGATTTAAGAATGGGGAGAGGGACCAGCGCTGTGGTGGAGCAGGTAAAGCCGCCACTTGCAGTGCCAGCATCCCATATGGGCACCGGTTCCAGTCCTGGCTGTTCCACTTCCAATCCAGCTCTCTGCTATGGCCTGGGAAAGCAGTAGAAGATGGCCCAAGTCCTTGGGCCATGCACCTGCATCAGAGACACAGAAGAAGCTCCTGGCTCCTGGCTCCGGATCGGCACAGCTCGGGCCGTTGTGGCCAACTGGGGAATGAACCAGTGGATGGAAGACCTTCTTTCTCTTCTTTCTCTCTCTCTCTCTCTCTCTCTCTCTCTCTGCCTCTTCTTCTCTGTGTAACTCTGACTTTCAAATAAATAAATAAATAAATCTAAAGAAAAAGAATGAGAAGTGGGGTCAGCATGATGGTGCAACACAGGCATCCCAAATAGGAATGCTGGTTCAAGTCCCAGCTGCTCCACTTCCAATCCAGCTTCCTGCTAGTGTGCATAGGAAGGCACAGGAAGGCAGCCTGAGTACTTCGGCCACTGCCAGCCATGTGGGAGATGTAGATGGAGTTCCTGGTTTCAGCCTGGCCCAGATCCAGCTGTCACGGCCATTCAGGGAGTGAACCAGTAGATGGAGAAGATCTCAATCTCAGTACCTCTCTCACTCCCCTTGTCTTTCAAATAACTACATCTTTTTCTAAAGGCAAAGGAAAACATAATTTAGGAAAAAAACAAAAGAAGAATAGGCAGAAGTATCAGAGCATGAGCAATACACAGATGACCCATCACACTTATTCACTAAGAAGAATTTAAAGAGAGCCTTTTCAGAATGTGTACACACTGGGGCCGGCGCCATGGCTCACTTGGTTAATCCTCCGCCTGCAGCGCCGGTATCCCATATGGGCACCAGGTTCTAGTCCTGGCTGTTCCTCTTCCAGTCCAGCTCTCTGCTGTGGCCCGGGAGTGCAGTGGAGGATGGCCCAAGTGCTTGGGCCCTGCACCCGCATCGGAGACCAGGAAGAAGCACCTGGATCCTGGCTGTGGATCGGCGCAGCACCAGCCGTGGCGGCCATTTGAGGAGTGAACCAAAGGGAGGAAGACCCTTCTCTTTGTCTCTCTTTCTCTTACTGTCTGTAAACTCTACATGTCAAATTAAATAATTTTTTTTAAATAAATGTGTGCACAGAATTTAAGAAAAAGCAACAAAGGATGCTGTGGAACTCTAGGGATAGTAATATCAACCATATTGTTACCATCCTAAGGCCTGAAAGGGCAAAGGAGGGAAATGGTTACTAGAACCCAGAGAGAACTCCTTGGAGAGAAATACTAGACGGAAGAGACTGTTACCCAGCAGGGAGGAAACCTGAGTGAGAAATACATCCACCTTTCTCTCTGCCAGTGCCTTCTGCTGGTCAACTCCTACTGCAAACCACAGAAGGCATGGGAATCTATTGATGCCATTCCTAAGGTCAGTCTCACAGGATACAAGGTAGGGAAGGAAACGGTAGAGAGGCAAAAAGAAGATGGTTGGCATAACTTGTAACCTCATTCTGGCCAAGGAGCCCCAAGTCTGCTGGGGAGCTTCTAGAAAAGGTTCCACCGCTCTAAAGAGAAACAGAGACAGTTTACTCCTGCTGAACACTGTTCTGGTTTAGCAGTTCTCTTCCGCAGCCGAGATTTAATAAACCTCTCTCACTGTGTCCTTCCGTGGACCCTCCCCCACATTCCTGGACCCAGCACAGCACGTGCCAACTACAACTACAACCTGCTACGCTCTCTCTGGTTGCAAACTGGCATGCACTGTGGACATAATTAAAAAGTGGGACCCAGTCCAAACTGATGTTGTCAAACCTCAACTAGGCCCACAGTAAAAAGGTGCACTCTTTGCCTTGATGAATTTCTGTAATATTTCTCATAACACTGCATCTAAACCTTTTCCTTCTTCAAGTCCTAGCACCACCAAGCAACTGTCAGGTGCGCACTTTTGGTGTCAAATCTTTAAATGTCTTCTATCTTAGTAACTATCTTTATTCCTCTTCTCCAACACTGTTGTGTCAGAGAAACGGTAAGCTAAGCTCTTTTTCAAGATGAACCCTCTGAACTACTGTGTAGTTCCCTCCAATAACCTTTAAGAAATCCTGCCAAAGGCTCTCAGCCATTGAGTCGTCTATACTGTCCACATTTACACTCACAGCCAACCTATTCTTCAAAAGCTGTGTTTCTGAAGTTAACATGCAGATGTGTATTTCTGGAATTATGATACGGATATTATCAGTGGCACTCAAAATAAATCTGTAGTCTAACATTTCTCAGGTGTTAGATATTTATCTAATTTTTTAAAAGATTTATTTATTTGGGGGCTGGCACTGTGGCACAGTGGATTAACACCCTGGCCTGAAGCACCAGAATCCAACATGGGTACTGGTTCAAGACCTGGCTGCTTCACTTCTCATCCAGCTCTCTGCTTTGGCCTGAGAAAGCAGTAGAGGATGGCCCAAGTGCTTGGGCCCCTGCACCCGCGTGGGAGACCTGGAAGAAGCTCCTGGCCCCGGATCAGCACAGCTCTGGCCGTTGCAGCCATCTGAAGAGTGAACCAACAGATGGAAGACTTGTCTCTCTCTGCCTTTCCTCTCTCTGTGTAACTCGGTGTAACTATGACTTTTCCCTTTATTTGAAATGCAGAATTACAGAGACAGAATGGCAGAGAGAGACAAGTCTTCCATCTGCTGGTTCAATCCCCAAATGGCCGCAACAGCCAAGGATGGGCCAGACAGAAGTCAGGAGCCAGAAGTTATATCCAGGTCTCCCATGTGGGTGCAGGTACCCAAGCACTTGAGCCATCTTCCACTGCTTTCCCGGGTGCAACTGAAACTTGGGAAACAATAAAACTATACCTGACTGTCCAACCACTCAAAGATCCTGTGCCTTTCCTTTTAATATAATTAACTCCTTTAGCAGGAATTAATTTAAATGCCCTTCAGGAGCCGGCGCTGTGGCTCAACAGGTTAAAACCCTGGCCTGCAGTGCCAGGATCCCATATGGACGCCGGATCGAGACCCGGCTGCTCCACTTCAGATCCAGCTCTCTGTTATGGCCTGGGAAAGCAGTAGAAGATGGCCCAAGTGCTTGGGCCCCTGCACCTGTGTGGGAGACCTGGAGGAAGCTCCTGGCTCCGGCCTTCAGATCAGCTCAGCTCTGGCCGTTGCGATCATTTGGGGAGTGACCCAGCAGATGAAAGACCTCTCTCTCTCTCAGTACCTCTGTCTTTCAAATAAGTAAAATAAATTTTTAGAAGAATAAAAAATATAAGTGGGCTACAACAGTAGTTCATACTTCATGGCTTCACTTTCATTCCCAACCAATTTCAGCGACTCTTCTCTCTCTGAGGTTACTGTTCTGGCCTCCTAATTTTTAAATTCTCATTCTTCTTAAACTTGCTATAAATTTTAACACATATGAAGTATACATCATGTATCAACTCTTTTTTTTTAAGATTTATTTATTTGAAAGGAACAGCTACACAGAGAGATATCTTCCATCTGTGGGTTCACATCCCGAATGGCCACAATGACCAGGGCTAGGCCAGGCCAGAGCCAGGAGCCAGGAGCTTCTTTGTGGTCTCTCACCTGTGTGCAAGGGCCCAAAGACTTGGGCCATCTTCCACTGCATTCCCAGGCACATTAGCAAGGAGCTGGATCAGAAGTGAGCAGCCAGGTTTTGAACTGGCGCCCATACAGGATGCTGACACTGCAGGCCACAGCTTAGCGTGCTATCCCACAGTATCGGCCCCACATCAACTCATTTATTCTTTAAAACAATCCAATGAGAGAGACAAGGTAGTTGGTATCATTTCTATCTTAGATATTAAATTCAAAGAAACTAAACACATCGCACATTGTCACGTGGCCAGTTAGTATCTGACTCTAGAGAAACCCAGGTCTTCCGACCCCTAGTCATGGAGCAGAACATAAAAGTAAGAACATCAGGCAGCTGACTGACAGTGCCTCACATCTAAGATGACTAACAAGCATGAGGCTGTGACTAACAACCTTTTCTTAAGTCCCAGTCTTCTGACCACACACTTTGTCTACTTGTGGTGCTGCTAGCTGGTTTTTATTGCCTAGAAGAGTTGAAACTCATTTTTAAACCTTCATGATTTTCTAAAAAACTCACTGGCCATGTCTCAGACCACCTTCATCTCAGCTTCACCTTGCTTGCCACAGAGACATAATTAGAAAAATCACTTGGAAGTCACCTTTATGTCAAAACCCTTACAAAATTCTCATGTCTGCACTACTGAAAAAAACAGAATCCAGGGACCAGCACTGTGTGCAGTGCTTAAGCTCCTGTATGCAACACTGCCATCCTATCCTGAAGTACTGCTGCTCCACTTCCAATCCAGCTCTCTGCTATGGCCTGGGAAAGCAGTGGAAGATGGGCCAAGTGCTGGGGCCCCTGCACCCATGTGGGATACCTGGATGTAGTTCCTGGCCCCTGCCTTCAAATTGGCCCAGCCACAATTGTGGCCATTTGGGGAGTGAACCACCAGATGGAAGAGCTCTCTTTCTCTGTGTCTTCCTCTCTCTCTGTCACTCTTTCAAATAAATAAATAAATAAATCTTAAAAAAATAGAAGGGCTGGCATTGTGCCATAGTAAGTAAAGCCACTGCCTGATGCACCAGCATCCCATCTGGGTGCCGGTTACAGTCCCATTTGCTCCACTTCCGATCCAGCTCTCTGCTATGGCCTGGAATAGCAATAGAAGATGGCCCAAGTCCATGGACCCCTGCACCTGCGTGGGAGACCCAGAAGAAGCTCCTGGCTCCTGGCTTCAGACTGGCCCCACTCTGGCCATTACAGCCATTTGGGGAGTGAACCAGCGGATTGAAGACCACACCCTCTCTCTTTCTCTCTGCCTCTGAAATAAATCAATAAATCTTTAAAAAAAAAAAAAAAGAAAAAGAAAGAAAGAAACCAAAGAAGAAATTGGGGATAATTTATAAGTATTTATACAGAAAAGGAGACTTACTAGATAACTGGATGAGATAATCAGATTGAGAGAAACAGATGGCCATTTTGGAAAACCATAAAATTAGAATGCTAATTCATTCATATTCAAAATAAATTTCAGATGCATGGATCAAATATTTGAATATAAACCACCATGAAAATATCATCTTACATGATCTTTAAACATGCTCAAAAAAAACCTAGAAACAACAGAATATCTGATTACATAAAAACTAAGCATGGTAAGGCACACATACACAACCAAAGTCAAAAGACAAAAAGTCAGAAAACAGACATAACACATGACAGTCACAAGATTAACTTTATCAACACAAAGCACTTTAAAAATATTTTAAAAACAGCAGTCATGATTGGGGGAACAAAAATAAACGAAGGACATGAACAGTGCTTTTAAAAGAAAGAATACATGAAAAAAGTTCTCCACCTCATTTTTCTCTTATGAGAACAAATTTATGCTATATGCTACACTGTGTTTCGACCATAAAATTAGCAAAGTTTTAAAAAAATGGCTGGTAAGACACATTGCCAGGAGTATGGGGAAACAATTTAGATGAGAGTCTACACTGGTGTAACTTTTGTTTTTAAGGAAATTGGGCAATATCTACAATTTAAGAGCTAAAACCCTTGACTCTAGCACTTTCACTTGATGCCAGCGCCACAGGCAGAGGATTAACCAAGTGAACCATGGCGCCAGCCCCTCTTGCATTTCTTAAGCAACAAAAAACAGCCCCAAATTATTTAGCAAGTTGACAACAAACTGAGGTCTTCAGGGTTATCATGGATAATCCGAAAAGCAATAAATGAGAATACAAATCACAACTAGTCCAAAAGTTTTCAAAGTAATGAAAAGATTTCTACTCTATAATCACAGTAATCCAGGAACAACTTAACTAGAGGTAGCTGCAGTCTACTTTTATCACCACACCTGTATCAACTGTGGGGGCTGCCCATATATAAAATAAGAGAATTAGTCTTATTATCATTAAGCTTTTACGGTATCATATGATTTGTTTTAAATCAAGCGACAATTTCTGGAACTATTAGAGGGTTTCATGTTGACTATAATTCTCAGTTGTTACACAGCAGGGAACTATAAAGCTACCTTAGGGCCTGGAGTTGGCAGCACCATCAATGAGAAGATAATGCCTTAATGAACACATTGCTATAAACTCATCAAGAGTGCTTTCACAGTTACAAGAGGCCTTGCTTAACACAACGTCTAAGCACCGACAAACTATACAGTGTGCCCAGAGCCAGTGATTACACACACAGTTAAGACCAAAACAACTCTTATCTTCTGACTTCTTCCTGCCTTTCCAATTTCTCAGATTCTTCCTATCCATGAAAACAAACCACAAATCCATCTGTCCTACCCAGCCCCCACCCTCGCTTAAAGCAAACACCACACCACACACACAACATTACACTATCTTGATGCCTGTGCAAACTCATACCAGTATTCAAAGCCCTCTGCGAACCACTTCAACTCTCCAAGGCCAACTCAAAATCTATTTCCATGAGATGTTCCTCCATTCTAAACAAGGTTTTCTTCCCTCTCCTCCCACTGGTCTTCTTGACATTTGGTTACTATAACTTACTTAACTCCTATATATGACAAAGGACTGCTTTTTATTTCAGTGTCTTACTCTCTCAGTCGCAAGCTCCCTGCTAACAAACCTGGAATACTGCTGTATATACAGATCACAGGTGCTTAACTGGTGCTGCATTGACCTGTGAGCTAGAAGGTCTCAGATGAAATGAGGAACATGTTAGTGGAAACTGGAGGAAAGAGATCCTTGCTATAAAGTAGCAAGGCTCTTGTCTGAATTGCGTTCAAGTCTATGTTCTGTGGACGGCAGAAATTGCAAGCAATAAACTGGGATAGAGCGGCAAAAATAACTAAGCAAAATGTCAAAGGAGAGCCATAGCTTCTATTTTAATAATATATATATATTTATTTATTTGAAAGGCAGTGTTACAGAGAGAGTGATCTTCCATTTGCTGGTTACCTCCCCAAATGTCCTCAACAGCCAGGGCTAGGCCAAGCCAAAGCCAGGAGCCTGAAACTCCCATCTGGTCTCTTGTGTGGGTGGCAGGGGCCCAAGCACGTGGGCCATCCTCTGCTGCTTTCCTAGGTGCATACCAGGGGGCTGGATCAGAAGTGGAGCAGCTGGGACTCAAACCTGGTGCTCAGACGGGACACTGGCAGCAGCTTAACCCAGCACAACACCAGCCTCGGCACTATTTTTCATGCATACTGCAGTGCAACAGAAGAGAAAAATGACTTAAAGATGGAATCTACAATCCATCTAAAGGAAGGAGAACTTAAAATACTTGGAAAGTTCTCGGCCTGGCCAGACTGTGAAGAATGAAAAGGGGGCTGGCACTGTGGCATGGCGAATGAAGCCACCACCTGCGATGCCCGCATCCCATATGAACATCAGTTCAAGTCCCAGCTGTTCCACTACTGATCCAGCTCCCTGCTATTGTGCCTGGAAAAGCAGGGGAGGAGATCCAAGTACTAGGAACCCTGCACCTACGTGGGAGACCTGGGAGAAGCTCCTGGCTTTGGACTGGCCCAGCTCCAGCCGACACAGCCATCTGTGGAGTGAACCAACGGATGGAAGACTTCTCTGTGTCTCTCCCTTTCTAACTCTGCCTTTCAAATAAATAAATCTTTAAAAAGGAAAAAAAACGGGGGAGCCTTGAGGGTCTGGCATTGTGTCCTAATGGGCTAAGCCGCCACTTGTGGAGCCAACGTCCCTTATTGGAATGCCAGTTCAAGTGCACCTGGGAAGGCAGTGGATGATGGCCCAACTACTTGTGTTCCTGCCAGTAGTGTGCAGGACCACAAAGAGATCCAAGCTCCTGGTTTCAGCCTGGCACACCTCTGGCTATTGCAGCCATTCGCGGAGTAAACCAGATGCTATAAGATAATTCTGTCTCTGTGATTCTGCCTTTTGAATGAATTAATGAATAAATAAATAAGTACATCTTTTAAAAAATAAAAGAGGGGCCTTGAGTACCTATAAAACTCTGGTGCTCACAGCTCAGAACTGCCGCAAGCCTCTGCCTCTAGCAGTCTGGTACAATGCTCCTCCACGGCCCAGGTATGTACGCAAAGGCCACAGCTGGCAGCCCTTCCAGAGGACAGAGTGGTCAGCTGTGGTGCAGCCCAAAGAGTGCTGACTCCGTGGCTGCTTCGTGTGACAAGCTGTGGGGGAATGATTTTCTCCAGCTTCCTTCCAAGGATTTCCTGGCCCCAGGCAGAGAGGTGCCACAAGAGTGGCAACATCATTAGCCATCAGAGAGCTGCAATCCCAAACCACAATAAGATACAAGCCCACTGGGGCCAGTGCTGTGGGCCAGCAGGTTAAGCTGTTGTCTGCAGTGCAGGCATCCCATGTGCGTCAGTTCAAGTCCCAGCTGTTCCACTTCCTATCTAGCTTCCTGCTAATGCACCTGGGAAAGCAGCGGAAGATGGCCCAAGTGCATG
The DNA here is from genome assembly GCF_964237555.1 of Oryctolagus cuniculus. NCBI lineage: Eukaryota > Metazoa > Chordata > Mammalia > Lagomorpha > Leporidae > Oryctolagus > Oryctolagus cuniculus. The sequence goes on along the minus strand of NC_091438.1, from coordinate 7,529,321 downwards.
GGCCTGAGAAACCTGAAAGAAGCTCCTGGCTTCAGCCTAGCCCAGTCCTGGCTGTTGTGGCCATTTGGGGAGTGAACCAGCAAATGGAAAATCTCTCTGTCTGCTTCTCTTTCTCTCTCTGCAACTCTGCCTTTCAAATAAATAAATAAATCTGTTGTTTAAAAATTGGGATATAGGAGCCAATGCCGTGGCGCAGTAGGCTAAGCCTCCGCCTGTGGTGTGCCAGCATCTCTCAGGAGACCTGGAGGAAGCGCCTGGCTCCGGCTTCAAATCAGCCCAGCTCCAGCTGTTGTGGCCATTTGGGAAGTGAACCAGCAGATGGAAGACCTCTCTCTGTCTCTCCTTCTGTAACTCTGCCTCAAATAAAAAATAAAAATCTTTTTAAAAAATGGGCTATAAAGCAAATCATATCTAATGACAGAAAGTATTAATAAAAACAATGTTTTCAATGATGGGCAGGAAAAAAAAAATCAAACATGAAGCTTCCAATTTTGAAATTCAAAGTACAGGAGGCACCTGGGTTATCACTACACCCCTAAACCATGGAAGGAGAATGCTTCTCAACGCCGGCTCACGCTTCTTTGCATAAACGTCATATATTATATCACACTATGGCTACCCAAGATGAAATAAAAATGTCATAAATAGGTATTTCAGAGTCTTAACAGTCAAAAATAAACTTCTCTATGCCAACGTAAGCAGCAAATTTACATTCCTGGTGGGAATCAGCTGCTGATATTTACCATTAAATTTAAGTGGAAGAACAAGAGTGTTTCTTTATGAAAGAAGTCTCCAGATGCCAAAGACAACCTGCCTCATAAAGTTCCACCCTTCTTTGTTAACCAAACAAGCCTCAAATTTCAAATCCTGTCCCAACCAAACCTATGCAAATATCACTGCAAAAATAAAGTACCTGATGCAACAGGTGGCATCACTTACAGTTCTATTTACAAGTCCACCATTCTTCATCATAACCTTCACCTTGACTAGCACTGTGCTATACTTTTCTCTGCACTCATACAATAAGCAAATTTTCGTGTATAAGCACACGTGGATGTAAGAATTCAAAATACTCCATCACATTCCCAAGACTCATAGCTCAATACTGAACTAGGTTAGGAATCCTGCAAAATACTCACATTTTAGTCATTGTACCTATTAGAAAGTAGTTAGCAATTTTATTATGAGAATATGACTTATCTTTATTCATGTAATTGTTTGTGGACTTTGGGAGTTCTGCCATTCACTTTACTTGGAGCTCTACAATAGGAAACACATCTTTACTGATGGCAGGACAGGACTAGCACCGAGCACAGCACCACTGGAATTAACGGCTAAGTGGTTAAATGAATGAATGCATGAATGGTGTCTACACAGAGTAGGTACCCAACAGATGTTCGCTGAGTTAATTTACAAGAAAGGACTTATTTTTCCAATTTCTCTGTTACCAGATATCTAAAACTCTTCACTATCCATTTATGATAAAGAAAATCCCTGTTCTAAACACCAAATGCGTCCTCAGTTCCATTTATTCACCTCAAAAAATTAAATCTCACCGTTACTAGGGATCTCTAAGGACTCCTTCGTTGGGGTTTTCTGGTCTTCATCTTTCCCAGGATTTTCACTGGACTTTGACAGCCGGTTTCGCAGGGACATCTTCTCTTCACCCACTACAGCGCTGTCTAGGAAGAAAACATAAAAAGCTCTCAACTAAGAGCCAGACTGAAGAATTCTGAGTGTTCACAACCACTACCCACCCTAATCTGATCTTTACACATTCTGCACAGGTATCAAAATAACATACCATACCTCATAAATGTGTAAAATTATGTATCAAAAAATAAGTATCAAGATTAGGTGCCATTCAGAATGTCACCATATTTACTAGAAGTAAAAGTTGATGAAACAGTCTCTTTTGTTTTCCTTGAATCATCTTCAAAGACTCTGAATACAAGACACTCTAACAAATTTAAAGAAATTAGCCCCTGTGAGGTAGCGGCCTTGTTCCGAAGGCCCTTTGTAGACAGTTCCCCCCTTACGTAAAGAACAATTTAGCTGAACAAGGCACAAGTACATATAAAAACCCAGAATTAAGTAGCAGAAGACACCAGTTAGGACACCTGCATCCCATGCTGGAGTGTTCGGTTACTCCATTCCAATCAGCTCGTGGTAACGGGACACACCCTGGAAGGCAGCAGGTGATGGCTCAAGTGCTTCTGGCCCTGCCACCCACCACCCTCGTGGGAGACCCAGATGGAATTTCAGGCTCTTGGCTTCAACTTACCCCAGCCCTGGCTGTTGTAGGTATTTGGAGAATGAACCACTGTGCCTGCCTTTCAAATAAAATGAAAATAAAAAATTTTTAAAGATAAAAGCTGGGGCCAGTGCTGTGGCATAACAGATTAAGCTGCCACCTGTGACACTGGCAACCCATATGGGTACCAATTCCAGTTCTGGCTGCTCTACTTCCAATCCAGCTCTCTGTTGGTGCACTTGGGAAAGCAGCAATGGATGGCCCCTGTACCCACGTGAGACCTGATGAAGCTCCTGGCTCCTGGCTTCAGCTTGGTCCAGCCCTGGCCGTTACGGCAATTTGGGGAGTGATTCAGCGGATGGAAACACACACTTGCGCTCACTCTCTCTCTCTCTTTCTCTCTCTCCCTTTTTCTCTAACTCTGCCTTTCATACGAATAAAATAAATCTTTTAAAAAAAGACAGAAGCAAAATTATAAAATTTTAAAAATGCCAAGGGGCCAGGATCGTGGCACAGCAGGTTAAGCTGAGCCTGCAGTGCCAGCATCCCATATGAGTGCCAGCAGGTTCGAGTCCCAGCTGCTCCACTTCCAATCCAGCTCTCTGCCATGGCCTGGGAAAGCAATAGATGGCCCAAGTCCTTGGGCCCCTGCCACCCACATAGGAGACCCAGATGGAGATCCAGGCTCCTGGCTTTGACATGGCTCAGCCCTGGCCATTTCACACATTTAGGCAGTAAACCAGCAAATGGAAGATCTGTCATTACTTCTTTCTCTGTAACTCTGCCTTTTAAATAAATACATAAATGAATCATTAAAAAAATAAATGCCAGATTAAAGTTTATGACCCAAGGCCTGTGAGGCTGTATATAATGCTTCTGAGACTACCATAATCACAGCAGCTAACTTCTGAGTGTTTGTGTGCTTGCAGCATACCAAGGCAACAGCAGTAATCGCAACCACGGTACTGGCTTAGTGAGCACCTACTGTGTGCCTTCCAGCCCTCCACATTTTCTCTCTCTAACACTGAGTAGGTGCCCTGATTTTATAGCTGAGAAGAACACAGTTTAAGAGATCACTTAATTTGTACCAGATAATGCCCCAATATCAGCACATGGAATTCAAAAGGACTAGCAGATTCCACAACCCACCATCTACTTGCTACACTGCCTGGAACTTGCCTCCTCCGTAAGTTCCCTTGACCACCATTCTCCCTTCTCACCCTCCCTGAGTCTCACTGCATGCTATGACTCCTATCAGAGAGCACGCTGTCACCCTGTGCTTAAGTTTCTGAAAGGCAGGGATGATGGGATGTTTTCTCTTTGAATTCCCAAAATATAGTGGAGTGCCTGGAACATGGTAGGTGCGCATTCATTAGGAGAGAAAGTGAATACTGAAACCAGTTATTCCAAATAATAGGATACAGTGCTCTAAACCTGCAGAATCAAGAGGGAAATATGCAACTTCAAAAAGTTTATGGGCCGGCGCCGCGGCTCACTAGGCTAATCCTCCGCCTAGCGGCGCCGGCACACCGGGTTCTAGTCCCGGTTGGGGCGCCGGATTCTGTCCTGGTTGCCCCTCTTCCAGGCCAGCTCTCTGCTGTGGCCAGGGAGTGCAGTGGAGGATGGCCCAGGTGCTTGGGCCCTGCACCCCATGGGAGACCAGGAAAAGCACCTGGCTCCTGGCTCCTGCCATCGGATCAGCGCGGTGCGCCGGCCGCAGCGCGCCGGCCGCGGCGGCCATTGGAGGGTGAACCAACGGCAAAGGAAGACCTTTCTCTCTGTCTCTCTCTCACTGTCCACTCTGCCTGTCAAAAATAAAAAATAAAAAAAATAATAATAATAAAAAAAAAAGTTTATGGAAAAAATGGAATTAAAAGATGTTTATTCACATGCAGAAAAAACGAAATCTAGACAGTTTTTTCATAATGCACATATTCCATGAAACTTTTGAAGACCCCTTGTACATTAGGGAGGATAACAATAAACATCTTCACTACTGTAACAGCTTTCACATCCTAATCAACAGTGAGGTCTACAACAATGGTGCTCAGTTGTGGGGTGGGCTTCCCCAGACTCTTGAGGCTGCGTACAATAGACAACACACATTCATCACTTTTGAAAGCTTCAAAGGCTAACCAAAACAACACTACTTTGCTTTTAGCTGACTCTATCAAAGTATCAATTCTGAAAAAGTTATCTTGAGCTGACTAGAAGTGCTAATTAAAAAGTACAAAAAAATGTTTACCAAACAAGGTTTGGCAGACAAATAAATCTGTTTAATAAGCAAAAAGTAATAATTACTCAAACCTGAATACCCTACAGAAAAGTTAAAGGAGTCCTTGATGATGATCCATCAACCTGGTCTAGTGAAAAATTGATGCTGAAAGCGAAAACATACGGCTTGTCTTATGAGAATCATGCCCAAATACAGTGGTTAAAGGAAGCAGGGAGACATGAGCAGGGAGGAGGGAGGAGGAGCTGAAACACAGGTAGTGAATTTGCACAATTATCTGCCACTTATTTAATCTACTTACTTGAGTAAGTGAGACAAAGAAGGAAATGTTCTCTTCATAAAGCCTTTATATCATAGTTTATTTTAATATGCCTGCAGTGCCCGCATCCCATATGCTCCACATTCAATCCAGCTCTCTGCTGTGGCCTGGGAAAGCAGTGGAGGATGGCCCAAGTGCTTGGGCCCCTGCACCTACGTGGGAGACCTGGAAGAGGCTCCTGGCTCCTGGCTCCTGGCTTCAGGTTGGAGCAGTTCCAGCTGTTGTGGCCATCTGAGGAGTAAATCAGCGGATAGAAGACTCTCTTTGTCTTCCTCTCTCTGTAACTCTGCCTTTCAAATAAATAGATAAATCTTTAAAACAAACAAACAAAATCTTTAGCCCTGACTTCCTCTGCTTACTAGGAAACGAAAACTGCAATTCAGTGGAAAAGCATCAGAAAATTAATGTTCACAAGATTTAAATCCCTGCTCTGCCGTTCCACTCTGCCCTTGAATGAATCCTCCAATCATTCTAAATCTCTTCTTCATCTAGGAAATGGAGATCTCTACTACCACATCAGGTTATTGGAGCAAAACAAGGTAAGATTCCCTCATACTGACATGCCCATGTTTTACTATTAACCACCAAGCTTTTAAAATTAACTAAGCGATCAGATAGCTGCATATCTACCTCCTGCAAGCTGAATGATACCACATTATCCCTTAAATTCTACTTATGTTTGTTTTTAAGATACAGTAGGTGAGGGGTAATGAAGCAGCTCAAATACCATCTGACTTACAAGAAAATGTTAACAGATTTTATTATTGTCATAATTACTGACATTAGGAAAGAGAACTATCACTTAAAACAGTTGGCCTCAGTTCTGACCAGCGGCCCTGGTCATATGAACCGTAAGAACTGTGATCTGGACTCCTGGCTGCAGCCTGGCCCAGCTCCAGTGTTGCAGGAATGTGGGGACTGAACCAGCAGGTGGAAGGCATCTCTCTTTCACTACATCCCTTAGCCTTTCAAATAAATAAACAAACATTTTTTTAGAAATTCAAAGTGTAACTAATGCTGGTTCTCATGTGCTGTGTTGACACAGGTCATTGTCCTGTGTGAGGTGCACCATAGTTTTTTCCTGCATTTCCATTAAGACAGAACCTGGGAGGGGAGTTATCCATGTTTCCTCTTACTTCCACGGCCACCACCGTTTCCTCTCCCTTCCTTAAATATTTCAGCAGGGCTGTTAACACCAATACTTCTCCTGTCGCAGGTATCTACTGATCTCCTAGACACTCCTCTCATTCGGTGAGGATCTGAACACTTCCTTCCCCATCTCTCTCTGCGTTAATTCTTCCACCCCTCTTTTATTTCAATGTCCACGTGCACAGATCCACGCAATATCCTGGCTCTTAAGCTCCCTGACTTCCTGTCTCCAACAACCTGTTCTCACATCCCAGGTCACGACTTACTGTTACCAATAACTGCACCACCCACATAAGGATTTCCAGCACCTGGTGCTTGACCACATTCAGCCCACTTCTTCCACACTACGTCTCTGCCATCCGTCTTCCCCCACCGTGCCCAGGCTGCCCTGAGCTCCAGCCTAGCTGACACCTCGTGTAGATGTCTTCTAGGCAGCTCAAACCTCACAGGACCAACACAGTTCCCTCCTTACTGTCTTCCCCACCTCGATTTATGGGGATAGCAATTAATCTTTGCCTGCAACTGCTCTCTTAACCCAGGAATCATCTGACTCTTTACTTTCCCTCATCCAATCCAACAGCAGGTCCAAGTCCGACACCTAACACACCTGTCCCTTTCAGACTGCAGTCCAAACCACCAAACCACCGCCACCTCTCTCAGCAGCCTCTAACTGCCTTCCCTTCACTTGCTCCCTTCAGGTCTGCCTTTATTATTATTATTATAATTTGCTTGAGAGGTAGAGTTACAGACAGTGAGAGGGAGAAACAGAGAGATAGGTCTTCCTTTCCGCTGGTTCACTTCCCAAATGGCCGCAACGGCCGGAGCTGCGCCAATCCAAAGCCAGGAGCCAGGAGCCAGCCACCCCCTGCCCCCCCTCATCTCCCACGCAGGTGCAAGGGCCCAAGGACTTGGGCCATCTTCTACTGCTTTCCCAAGCCACAGCAGAGAGCTGGATTGGAAGAGGAGCAGCCAGGACTAGAACCCGGTGCCAATATGGGATGTCGGCGCTGCAGGTGGAGGATTAACCTAGTGCGTCACGGCGCCGGGCCGGCCTTCTACTGTTTCCTGAACAAGCTGATTTCCATGTAAAGGCCTTTGCTGTACCCTCAGCCTGGACCATCTGCCTCTAGATACCCTTCAAGGTCCCTCTGGGCTGGCGCCGCGGCTCACTAGGCTAATCCTCCGCCTGCAGTGCCGGCATCCTGGGTTCTAGTCCCAGTCGGGGCGCCGGATTCTGTCCTGGTTGCCCCTCTTCCAGGCCAGCTCTCTGCTGTGGCCCGGGAGTGCAATGGAGGACGGCCCAAGTGCTTGAGCCCTGCACCCCATGGGAGACCAGGAGAAGCACCTGGCTCCTGGCTTCGGATCAGTGCGGTGTGCCAGCCACAGCGGCCATTGGAGGGTGAACCAACAGGAAAAAGGAAGACCTTTCTCTCTGTCTCTCTCTCTCTCACTGTCCACTCCGCCTGTCCAAGAAAAAAAAAAAAAAGGTTCCTCTGGCTTCACTATAAATCGCTCTATGGAGATATCCACTTCCTCAAGGATTTCCTTGTCTAGCTGACCTAAATAAACACTTGAAAAACACTTTCTTCTTCAAAGAACTTATTGTCCAATACATTATATTGTTCATTTTTCCCCTAACAATTAGATTTTTTTTTCTCTTCTATTTGTGAAGAATGTATATTGCTAGTCACTGTTAAAAGGTATACACCTTGGGACCAGTGCTGTGGTGTAGCGGATAAAGCTGCCACCTGCAGTGCCAGCATCCCATATGGGCGCCGGTTTGTGTCCCAGCTGCTCCACTTCCAATCCAGCTCTCTGCTATGGCCTGGGAAAGCAGTAGAAGATGGCCCAAGTCCTTGATCCCCTGCACCCCTGTGGGAGACCCTGAAGAAGCTCCTGGCTTCGGATCGGTCATTGCAGCCATTTGGGGAGTGAACCAGCAGATGGAAGACCTCTCTCTCTGCCTCTCCCTTCTCTAACTCTTTCAAATATATAAATAAATCTTTAAAAAAAAAAGAGAAGTTGAGTCTTTGACTTTATAGGATCTCTCTCTCCTTCCCTCCCTCTCTCTCTCTCTACTTCCCTCCCTCTCTGTCTCCCTCCCTCCCTCCATCTCTTATTCCTGTGTCATATTTTAAAAATCTTTTAAAAAAGGTATACACCAATTATCTGAAAACTTACGCTGTTCTTCAGTGATGCTAGATAAATGTGTTGTAATACAGACTTCTATCTCACTGTATTCTTTACGCACATATGCTCGTGCACCAACACAGAAAACAGGTCATAACCAGGGAAGACACACACTCATGGAGATGAGGACATACCAGCCCAGGTCCAGGGCTTGGCACTGTGGCGCAGCTGTCACCTGCCACATCCACATGCCACATGAGTGGATGCTCCACTTTCAATCCAGTGCCCTATTAATGCACCTGGGAAAGCAGACGATGACCCAAGTACCTGGGTCCCTGCCATCCACATGGGAGACCCAGATGAAGCTCCTGGCTTCTGCCCAGCCCAGCCCAGCCCTGGCCACTGCAGGCATTTGAGGAGTGAACCAGCAGATGGAAGATCTCTCCTTCTCTCTATCTTTCAAATAAACAATCAAATCTTTTTAAAAAATCAAAGTTTGAAAAAGGAATAGAAATTTACTAGGCATAAAACCAGGATTATGGAAAAAGAAAGAACATTCTACGAAGAATAAGATCAGAACAGATTCCTTAATTCAAACATATTATTGCAATCTACTATATGCCAGGTCCCGAGGATACAAAGATGACCTCAACAATCTGTGCTCTCAAAGAGTGAAAATCTAGAGGGAGAAAGACACAGACACTGTAAGACCTCGTGGTAGTGCCGAGTAACAACCGAGACGTGTGTAGAACAGGCAGGGAGCACAACCAACAGGACCTGGGGCAATCAGGAAAGGTCAAAAGGTAACATCTACCTTACTTTTCTCCATTTAATTTGAGAGGCAGAGACACACAGAGTCCCCATCCACTGACTCTGGGAACTCAACCTAGTGGGTGACAGGAATCCAACTGTTTGAGCCATCACCTGCCGCCTTCCAGGTACATATTAGCAGGAAGCTAAAATCAGGAACAAAGCCAGGACTTGAACCCTGGCACTGTGAATGGGTGGCAGTGTCTTGATCCACTAGGTCAAATGTCTGCCCCTAGGTGAAACGAGAGGAGCAAGGCCGGAGCACAGAGTGCATGAGAGAGCACGGACGAAAGGTCAAGGGCTGTTGAGGTCCTTCTGAAGAGCTTGTAACATCACACAAGAATCCGCAGCAGGCACGTGGCACAGCACTTAAGAAGTCATCTGGGACATCCCACATCCCACATCCCACACCCTGCTTCAAGCGTCGGCACCACTTTGGAGACCCAGTTTCCTGTAATGCACACAGGAGGCAGGAAGTCATGATGGCTCAAGTACCTGGGCCCCCGTCACCCACGTGGAAGGCCCAAATTGAGCTCTTGGTTAGCTCCTCGCTTTGGCCTAGCCCAGACTTTGCTATTCCAAGTGTCTGGGAAGTGAACCAGCAGATGGGAGATACCTGTCTCTCCCTGCCTTTCAAATAAAATGAAAATTAAAAAAAAATTTTTTTTTTAAGTAGTAGAGGTTTTTAAACAAGAGGGTAACTTGATATTTATCTTATACAAGATAATTCAGGAAACAGCGGGGAGGATGTGCTGGGGAGAACAATGAGCCAACACACACAAAAATCAACAGAGGCCCGAGGGAAGGCTCGTGACATGTTCATGAATTCATCAAGAGGAAAGAGATAAGGAAAATGAGATAAACTCATAAACATTAAGGAGCTGTGAGCTATCCAGCTGGCTACATGCAGAAGACAGCTGGAGACAGATCCCTCGTGAGTTCTCCAAGTCTGCAGCACTGCCATTGCGTTAAGTAAAAAAAGGCAGGGAGAAAGAGGGGCAAGTAAGTGCAATACGCCGTGCCTGGGGTCAGCCAAGGGACCACAACCAAAGTCCACTGAATCCGCAAGTCCAGACCGGAGAAATTCATCAATGCACAGGGAGCGGCTAGGGCCAAGAACTTTCCCAGCAGGGCGACCTAGGAAGTAACAAATCTAAGATTAACACAGAATTTACTGTGGCTCACTTAATCTTCATAACAAGCTATGCAGTACATATTGTTATCTCATTTTATAGGTGGTTAAGTAATTTCCCAGTGTAGCAAGGCCTTGGAGAAATAAAAGGAAAATTAGAAGGAAGTAATGCTGGAAAAAAGTTAAAGGATTCAAGAAGAGGTACAGGGGCCAGCGTTGTGGTATAGCAGGTAAAGCCACTGCCTGCAGTGCTGGCATCTCATATGGGCACCGGTTTGAGTCCCAGCTGCTCCACTTCCGATCCAGCTCTCTGCTACAGTCTAAGATAGTAGTGGGAAGATGGCCCAAACCCTTGGCCCAAAGCTCCTGGCTTTGGATCAGCCCAGCTCTGTCTGTTGTGGCCAACTGGGGAGTAAATCAGCGGACAGAAGACTTCTGTCTCTCTGCCTCTGCCTCTCTGTAAGTCTGCCTTTCAAATAAATAAATAAATCCTTAAAAAAAAAAAAAAAAAAAAAAAAAAAAAAAGCCAAGAAGAGGCACAGTCATTGCCAATTGTTTCCCAGGAAGACATTCCAAGATCTGCAGTGAATGCTGAAACTGCTGATGGTAACACTTAATTTATAAATTAGACAACAAAAGATTAACAACAAGTAATGGCCGGCGCTGCGGCTCACTAGGCTAATCCTCCGCCTTGCGCCGCCGGCACACCGGGTTTTAGTCCGGTCGGGGCGCCGGATTCTGTCCCGGTTGCCCCTCTTCCAGGCCAGCTCTCTGCTGTGGCCAGGGAAGGCAGTGGAGGATGGCCCAAGTCCTTGGGCCCTGCACCCCATGGGAGACCAGGAGAAGCACCTGGCTCCTGCCATCGGATCAGGGCGGTGCGCCGGCCACAGCGCGCCGGTCGCAGCGGCCATTGGAGGGTGAACCACCGGCAAAGGAAGACCTTTCTCTCTGTCTCTCTCTCTCACTGTCCACTCTGCCTGTCAAAAAAATAAAATAAATAAACAAACAAACAATAAGTAATAATAAAACAGAACAATTATCACAGTACTCTGTAATAGTTATGTGAATGTGGTTTCTGAAAACAGCTCATCGCAGCACACTCCCCCTTCTGTGATGGTGCGAGGTGATCCAGCGTTAGGGTCATTGGACATGGGCACTGTGACTACTGCAGCTGATAACTGAGATGGCTGCTGAGTGACTAATGGGGGGAGCAGATTCACAGAACACTGGTATGATTCACACCACACCACATACAATTTAAAACCCAGGAATTTTTATTTGAAAGGTGGAGAGAAAGAGATAGATATTCCATTTGCCGGTTCACTCCCCAAATGCTCCAACAGTGGGGGCAGGATGCAGCCAGGAGACTGGAACTCCTTTGGGCCTCCCATAAGGGTGGCAGGAACCCACGTACCTGAGCTATCACCTGCTGTCTCCCACAGTGCACATGGCAGAAAGCTGGAATCAGAAACGGAGCATGTGCGGGGCGGGGGGGGGGGGGGGGGAGCACGCAGCACTGCAGCACAGTGGGGTAAGCGGCCACTTCTGCAATGCTATATTCCAAATCAGAGCACCAGTTCAAGGCCCGGTTGCTCTGCCTCAGACCCGGCTCTCTCTGCTGATGTGTCTGAGAGGGCAGGGCGATGACGGCCCAAGTACCTGGATGCCTGCCATCCACGTGGGAGGACTGGATGGAGCTCCGGGTCCCCAGCTTCAGCCTGACCCAGCCTGGCTGTTGCAGCCATCTGGGGAGTGAACCAGCAGATGAACTATCTCTGTCTCTCCCTCTCTTCTGTTACTCTGCCTTTAAAATTAATTAATCTTTAAAAAAAAAAAGAAGCTGGACTCAATCCCAGGTACTCTGATATGGGCTGTGGATGACCGAAGCGGCATCCTAACCATTGTGCCAAACTCCCACCCCACGATTTATTCCTGGAATTTTCCATATAATATTTTCAGCTATCACTGATCACAAGTAACTAAAACCAAGGAAAGTGAAACTGTGTAATCTAAGGTCATTACCATGGAAAAGTCAAGAAGGACAAAAAATATTAGGAAAAAAGGAAGGCTGGTACATGGGCTGTTTCACAATTTGGGGACATTAATAGTTACGATTTGCTTCACACCGGGTACAACTGGTTTCGGGAAGGACAACAAACAAATATAGTGGGAGTGGGTTACAAAATCTGCTACTACGGAAGTGAAAACAGTCATCTTAAGACTTAGTCTCTCAAGAGGCCCAGTGGTGAGACACCCCGCACTAAGTAAGTGCTTACCAAGCTAGTGCTGGGCACCACTGCCTAGGTCAACATTCCCATGTTTAAAGATGCAGGAGATCCCAAAGTGCTAAGACACTTATCCAGTCACACAGCCAGAGAGACGGAGTGAAAATATCCACACACCCCCACCCGAGGTGGACCAAGCAGCTATTTAAAAATACAATACATGGATTGGACAAGAATTTTAAAATCTAACCTGTACATTGCAGTTACATAAAGTTCAGTGTGACAGGCATCTAACTTAACCTTAAAAAGGCAAAGCAAAAAGAACAGCCTCCAGAAACAGATGACTCAAACTGGAAAGAAGTGTCAACTCTGGCCTCCCAGCCGGGTTCCCATTTACCACGCTTTCACAAGAACCTATAAATTTGCATCACAAATAAATAGTGTACCTACTCCAGAAGAACTCTGTTACATCACCCAGGGGCTCAGCAGGGGCAAGAGAAACCACACCGGGTAGCAGGCTCAATCCGAAACTAAAAATTTCTCCCTCCCTGGTCAAACAAAAGTTTACCCTAGCATAATCCCACAGCTTTCCTGTATCACTTAACTGGGTCATTAGGTCAACCAGCAAAACTGAAAAACAAGCGGGAATTCTTCTTTACATTTGTATGGTTGGTATAATCGCTGATCAGATGTGGCAAATCCCCACCCCCACCCCGGTAGGCCCCCACCAACTGCAGTTTGGTGGACCTTTGATAGAAACGTGTTCTTTCCCTAGTTGACACTTCTCATTCAAAATTCCTTCCTCTGTCCTGGAAACTCGTGCACTCTTTCACTGTTCCAAGTGTCAGAGGTCAGACCCAGAGACTGAGGCAGGAGTAAGATCCACCAGCTCCCCTCCCCCCAAAACACACACACACACACACACACACACACACACACAGAGGGGGGGGCAAGAAATGTACTAGTAGAGGGGACAACTGAAGCATCTAAGTAACTAACACAACTGCCACAAGTGACAATTAACTGCCGGTAGAGAGGCAGAGCTAGAAGAGCTTGGCCAGGACGGAGCCGCCTTCTAGAGGTGATTTCAGCACTGTGCAGGAGCCGGGGGAAGAACGGAGAAGGCAGTGGAGGTAGAGGACACCCCCACGGGCCAGGAGGAACAAAAGGAATGGAAGGTTTACCAGGCACAAAAACGCAGCCAGGGTGGCGCCAGAGCCCGCAGGAAAGCAGTGGGCCAGAGTGGGAGAGGGAAGAATCGGGTTTACCCAGTATGCCGGTCTCCATCCCAGGACAGTGGGACACATCTGACAAGCTCCAAGCACACAGGGCCTTGGAGACACGCCCACGTCAAAGTTATCACTCTGCATCCTCCCTCAACCTATGCAGAAACCTTTACCCCTTTATGACATTCATCCACAGTGCCCAGCTGGTGTGCTAAAAAATAAATAAGTAAGTAAAAAGTAAATAAGGTTTCACGTTCACTTCTACCTCAAGAGAGAAGACACGCATTTGGAAAAAAAGTAGTTGGGGCCTGCACTGTGGCAGAGTGGATTAAGCCGCTGCCTGGCTGGGGATCCCATATGGACCATGTGAGCATAGGTTCGAGTCCCGGCTGCTCCACTTCCTACCCGGCTCCCTGCTAACGCGCCTGGGAAAGCATCGGAGGATGGCCCAAGTCCTTGGGCCCCTGCACCCACGTGGGAGACCCGGAAGAAGCTCCTGGCCGCCAGCTGGTGCGGCCGTTTCAAGAGGGAACTACTACGGGACTGAAGATCTCTCCCTTTCTCTGTAAACAAATACATCTTGAGAGAGAGAGAAAAAAAAAAGTAGTTTAAACAGGTGGCAGCCACTTAAATATTTAAAAGCGACCGATGAACTTAGCCTTGTAAGGTAGTTCCAAAAGCTCGTGGAAAATAGAATTTTTTAAATAAAAGTACTCGGGTGCAATAGATTTAAATCCACGCACGGACTGATAAAATGCCATTTTTCCATCAACTTCTGGAAGACTCCTAGGGGACACGCGGGGACAGAGAAACGAAGTTCACAGCTGCTCATCAGCCCTGCCACTCCGAACGAGACGGCTCCCACCGAAGTCCAAGGGCGACGACGCTGCGACCCCACCCCACCCCTGCCGCGGGAGGCAGGGGCTCGGCCCACGGTCCTCGCTCCCCTGCGCCCACGCCGCCCCACCGGCTGCAAGGCGACTGCCTGCGCTTCATTAAATGTCTTCTCACTCACAACTTTCTGCTGCCCCGAGAGATGCCGAGCGGAGCGCCAGGAACCCCGACGCCCCAAGGTTAACTTTCCCGCTCTCCCCGCCCAAACTCCCGGGGACTCGCGGAGCCGCCCCTCGCCGCGCTGCCGGCGGCGGCCTCCGCGGGACTGCCCGGGACAAGGCCAGGCCCTCCGGGCCGGAGTGCGCAGCCTCCACCCCTTCTCTCTTCCCCTCAGGCTGAGGCGGGAGGACCGAGACGGGAAACGAGCGGGGGGCCCGGGAGCGTGGACCTTACCTGGGGGCGGGACTGCGGAGACCTCGGACGACCGTGAGGACGGAGGAAGCCGCCTCGGCGCGGCCAGCGGCACGGCTAGCTCCGGGAAGGCGGCCCCGCCACGCCGCCAGCCCAGCAGCGCGGATCATAAAGCGCCCGACCCCTCCGCCCCTCCGCCCCCCGCCTGCCAGCCCGCTCCTTGCGTCACGCGCACGGCCCGCGCCAGCTCGCGATGCTATTGGTGGTCCCGGCAGCCGCCGGGCTCCGCCCACCGGGGCTCGCCCCGCCCCTCCGCGGGCGCGCGGGCGCCGAGAGCGCGAGCCCGGCGCTTCGGGGGCTCTGCGCCCTCGTGGGCGCTCCGCGGGCTGCGGCGGCTTTTCCTGCGTTTCCTCGCGCGACGCCTGGCGCGGTGGCGCGGGACGGGGCGGTCCAGCCCCACTGCAGCCGCGGGTCACCGCGGTCGGGACTGACCGTGTGGGGAGGAGAGAGGGCGCGAGCCGGCGAGGCTTTGGCGTCAGATGCCGCGGGCTCTGGAAATCCTACCCATCCTTAGGCTGCGTCCGAGCTGGGCGAGTCGGGGGAGACGTGCGGCCCCGGGTTTAGAAGGTCGTTGGGAATTCATAAAAAAGATGCAGAGGCGTTTAGGGCACAGGTTAGGTACAACAGTTAATTCCTTCTTCTTTTTTTTTTTTTTTTTTTTTTTTTTTTTTTGCGAGAGCAAAGGTGTAGGTGAATTTAGGGTAAAGGTTGGGTGGAGAGGGGGTCACACAGCCCACGCTACCCGCCGCCCTGGCCCTGCGCTGACGATCCCCCAGGGCAGGATGCCCCGAGCAGATGATCCCGCTTCCTGGCGCTGAGCCTGTCTGGGCACCTGTGACAACGCAGTTCCCCCTGGCCACCCGGAGCCTGCAGCACTGTTGGCCCAGAGCAGCGCTGGCCTCAGCTTTCGGTGGCCACCTTGCGACGGCTGCAGTCTTCCTGGTAGATGCGGACGCCTCCGGGCTCCGCTGAAGAGCCTTAGGGACACAGGGATTGGCCTCTGTTAGCCGCCTTGGGCGCACACCACGCCGACACTTCTGTCTTCATTGTTGAAGCTGTTCATTCAGAAAATACTGATGGTGTTCTCTTGTGGCTGGGGCAGCAGCAGGGGGTGAAAAGAAGCCCCTACACTGAAAAGTTTGCATTTCTCATGGAAAACAAAGATACTTGCCTAGGGTTGGTGTTGTGGCTCAGCGGATTAACAGCTGCTGCCTGGGCGGCTTTGCAGGTTGGGGTCTCAACTGCTCCACATCTGATGCAGCTCTCTTATGCTAATGTATTTGGGAAAGCAGCAGGAGACGGACAAAATCCTTGGGCCCCTGCACCCACGTGGGAGACCTGGATGAAGCTCCTGGCTCCTGGCTTTGGCCTGGCCTGGCCCTGGCCATTGCAGCCATCTGGGAGGTGAACCAGAAGATTCTCTGTGTGTCTGTCTGTATCTCTGCCTTCAAAGAAATCTTTTAAGAACACTTTTAAGAAAGAAAATAGTTGCAGATGGGAACAAAGCAAAACAGTGATGAGAAGACAGGAAGTGATAAGAAAAGCCACGAAGAGAGACATAGGCTCTAGATTAGATAGAATAGCTAATTTGGGAAAGACAAGAGTAGGTGAGTTTCTGAGGTGGCCTGAGCTAAGGCTTGACTAAGGAGGAGTCGGCCATGGCAACCACGGGGAGGGGGACCATTCTAGACAGACCACAATGAGTGTGAAGTCCCTGAATACTGTGGCTTGTCCAAGCAAAGGCAGGGTGGAGCACCGGTGGGTATGTGATGGAGGTTGGAGAGAGAAGCAGGAACTGAATCATGCTGGGATTTTGTTGTGGTTTCGGGTATTTTTTTAATCAACCTGTTTTATTGAGAAGGGGAGCGGATATGGAGCCCGAGAACAGTAGGAAGCTACTGGGCAAGTCCATGAGACAGATGGCGGTTGCCATGGAACTAGAAGTTGAGACACTTCAGAATGTTTCCTTGAGACGCAGGTGTGAAGAAAGGTGGTTTGTAAGCTGCCACCTAGGCTGTTTCCTTGAGCACCTGCAGGGCCTTGATATCATTTAGTGTAAGGGTAAAGACCATACAGTGTCGCTGGAGAGACTCCAAAGGGCCTTGGACCAGACGCCAAGTCTCTCCCCCAACTAGCCTGAAACTCTTACATCACTCAGTCCTTGGAATCAAGGTTTGCTTAAATGGCAGTGTTGGCTTCAGCATACTCCAAAACGCGTGCGAGCAGAACCTGTGCTGGTTGCTAGGAATAGCGCAGGCGAATGAGATTATCTACTGGGGAGATAGGTAACGAAGCTATTTCTTTTTCTCTTTTTTTTTTTTTTTTAAAAAGGATTTGTTTATTGGAAAAGCAGAGTTACAGAGAGGCAAAGGCAAAGAGAGCGAGAGGTCCAGGAGCCAGGAGCTTCCTCCAGGTCTCCCATGCAGGTGCAGGGGCCCAAGGACTTGGGCCATCCTCCACTGCTTTCCCAGGCCATAGCAGAGAGCTGGGTTGGAAGAGGAGCAACCAGGACTCAAACCAGTGCCCCTATGGGATGCTGACACTGCAGATGGTGGCTTTACCACGCTACCTAATCCACTTCAAAGCAATGGGGTAAAGTGTTACGGTGAAAAGAGGTTTTTATTTTTTTTTTAAAGTTAAAGATTTCTTTTATTAATAAATTCTCCCTCCCCTGAAAACTTTCTCCCCAAAATAAATATTTCCTCCCCCTTTGGGGGCTGGGGAGGTCTAAAGAAGTCCTGTCCATCAGGGTCATTGTGAGGATCAGATGAATGAATGCCCACAAAGTTTTACATGCAGACCCTGGCATATATTAGTGCCCAGTCTTTTTTTTTTTTTCTTTTTTTGACAGGCAGAGTGGACAGTGAGAGAGAGAGAGAGAGACAGAGAGAAAGGTCTTCCTTCCGTTGGTTCACCCCGCAATGGCCGCTGTGGCGCACTGTGCTGATCTGAAGCCAGGAGTCAGGTGCTTCTCCTGGTCTCCCATGGGGTGCAGGGCCCAAGCACTTGGGCCATCCTCCACTGCACTCCCTGGCCACAGCAGAGAGCTGGCCTGGAAGAGGGGCAACCGGGACAGAATCTGGCGCCCCGACCGGGACTAGAACCCGGTGTGCCGGCGCCGCAGGTGGAGGATTAGCCTAGTGAGCCGCGGCGCCCGGTGCCCAGCCACTATTAATAACGTTCTTATCTTCTGGATGCAGTGGGAGCAGGTGCTCTGACTGTCACAGCTGGCTGCAGAAGGAGAGAGAAAGGAAAATGGAGGGACAGCTGGCTGAGCCCAGCTTTCTGAACCAGCAGGAGGAGTTCAGTTATCAGGGAAGGGGAGAGTCATCACGTCAGCCTCTAAGCAAAGGAAAAAACAAGGTTGAAGGCCACACGACAAGAAGGAGCCGGGACGGGCTCAGAGACGTGACAGTGACGGAGTGCTGGTGAAGAGGAAGGAACCATTTCCTGAGGACCCGGGCCAGATGCAGCTGGTGTCAGGGCTGAAGTCCATGCACCGCGCTGAGGCTCCCTGACTCACGGGGGGGGGGGGGGGGGGCAGGGAAGGGTGTGAAGGAAGCAGGAGGGAGAGGCACCTGGAGGTGAGGTGAGGTGAGTTAGAAAGGGGTGTGGTGATACCCGTGAGAGACCGCGAAGGCCTGAACTAAGGCGGTCGCAAGTGCAAGGGGCATATTTGAGAGCAGGACAGTTGGCAGAAGCAGTGTTTGGACCTGGGAGTTAAAGTTGTATTCAGGATTTATGACTTGGCCGGCTGGGGGCCAGAGTGAGCGCTGGCTGGGGTAAGAAAATATATCCTGGAGAAGGAGCAAGAATAAACGTTACTTGGGTTAATGTTTAAGCTGCATCTGTCCACCTGCTCCCAGGACCTGAAGAAATTAAACAAAAAGCAGGGAGGGTTTTTTTTTTCTTTGTTTTGTTTTTATGATAAAAATACCTTTCGCATTTTTTTCTGGTTATGTTAGTATGTATAAATAAAATCAAATGCACAGGCATATACAGGTAAAGGCTGTCTAATACCCTACCCAGAGACACCACTTAATCTGGACATGGGGGAAGGGGAATAACAATGGTGTAAGACATAGGGCTCCACTGCCAGAAGACGCTGAACAGGAAACAAACCAGGTTTTTAAAACACAAACACCTGGGTTCTTCAAAGGGCCGCATCTCCCTTAATGACACCAAACAGGCAATACGTCTTTATCCCATCCCAGGTATGTGTAATTTTGCCGTTGACACTCAGCCGTAGGGAAAACAAATGGATGGATCTGGAGCTAAGGTTTTGTGACGGAGCAAGACAGTGAGGCAAGAGTGTAAACCAGCACCTGGAGCCCGTGTGTTCCTGAAAACTTTTGGAGAGCTGGAATCCTGTTTTGCTTATGTGTTCCCGAAGCACCCAGCACAAGACCGATGGCCCGACTGATAAGTGAGCTGAATGGATGCAGCCCGCTGAAGGCGGAGGCCCTAGAGTGCAAGTCTGTCTCAAGGACAGCAGGGGTCAGACGCAAGTTCATTCCTTGTCCTAGTGGTGCAGGCGTCTTGCAAGATGTGTCGTCACTTGTTTCTCCACCAGCAGAAACCTCTGGCCCAATTTAGGTAGGCTGCCTGCTGAACTCCGGGGCTTCCTCCAGCTCTAGGTGGTGAAGTGCATTCTAGCAGTCATGGAGGTCATAATAGTTCAAGATGGCATCAAGAGGTCCTAAACCAGCCCTGGTGAGCGCTGAGTGGCCACTGCATCTGCTAGCCCCAGGAAGAACGGAAGAGTGGCCACACCGCTGTGCTCAGGAACCATTTCTCTTTCCTGCTGTTCCCATAAGGGCTTATCTCCCAGCACTCTTTCTCCAAAAGAAAGAGGCTGGTTTCCTTTAATGGGCTAATGTGGACTTTTTTCATTCCATGAGGAAAAGAGATTTGTCATTTACTACATAAATAACACAAAATTATTAGGAAAAAAAAATAATAAAACAAGGTAGACACTTAGCCCAGAGGTTAAGACTCCCTCATCTCATAGTGGAGCGCCTAGGCTCAGCTTCCTGCTAACACAGATTTTGGGAGGCCGTGGGGATGGCTCAAGTAATTGGGTTCCTACCTCCCGTGTGGGAGATCTGGATTGAGTTTCTGGCTCCTGGTTCTGCCAGCAGCCCAGCCCTAGCCATTGCAGGCATTTGGGGAGTGAACTAGCAGGTAGCAGCTTTCTCTCTCTCTCTCTCTCTCTCTGACTTTCAAATTAAAAAAATTTTGAAAATAAAAAATTTAAATAATTTGTAAAGTTACAAAGAAAAAAATCAACAGAAATTATGCCACCCTGAGATGACCATTTTTAATAAGTTGGTGCCCGTTCTTTCATACACGTTTGTCCATATGGACACAAATGTTTTCACTGTGGATTTTTGCATTTGTGACCTTTTCTTTTTTTTAAATATTTATTTATTTATTTATTTGAAAGTCACAGTCACAGAGACTGAGGGAGAGACAGAGGTCTTCCATTCACTGGTTCACTCCCCAGATGGTTGCAACGGCCAGGGCTGAGCCAGACCAAAGCCAGGAACTAGGAACTTCTTCCGGGTCTCCTATGTGGGTAGCAGGGACACAAGTACGTGACCCATCTTCTGCTGCTTTTCTCAGGCCATCATCAGGGAGCCTGTGCCTATATGGGATGCTGGCATTGCAAGCGGTGGTTTTACCTGCTGTGCCACAACGCTGGCCCTGGCAAATCTTTCTTAATAGGCTTTGTTTTAGGTTCACAGGAAAATTAAGCAGAATGTCCAGAATTTTCCATATGCCTCCCTGCCCCCACTCATACACAGTCTCCCCACTATCAATGTCCACCCACCCGCCCAGAGTGATGCGTTTGTTACAACTGATGAGGCTACATTGACTCACCACTGTCACCCAAGTTCCAGAGTTCACATTAGCCTTCACTCCATGCTGGTGCTGGTATTCTTTCATGTTTTGCTACATTTTGCTTTGTTTTGATGACCTACGGTTCTTCTTGAAATACTTAATTTAGCACCTGCTAAGAAGAATAGAACTTGATTCTGTTTGGCTCAAGCTTATTCCTCTTTCTGAATTCAAAGTGTGTGCCTTAGTCAATTTTCTATGTTTACTAAACTTTTGTCATCATTTTGTACACTTCAATTACAATTGTTATAACCTTCTATTCTTTCTAGACTGTTCTACTAAAGGTTCCCTTTTGGTCTCTATGACCAATAAATCTGTCTTGACTGCTGGTTCTAGTCCCAGCTTCTCCACTTCTAATCCAGCTCCCTGCTATGGCCTGGGAGAGCAGTAGAAGCTGGTCCAAGTCCTTGGGCCCCTGCACCTGCAAGGGAGACTGGAAGAAGCTCCTGGCTCCTGGCTTCAGATCAATGCAGTTCTGGCCATTGCAGCCATTTGGAGAGTGAACCAATGGAAGAAAGACCTTTCTCTTTGTCTCTCCCTCTCACTATCTGTAACTCTACCTCTGAAATAAATAAATAAATAAATAATATCTTTTAAAAAAATTCAGATGGTTTCATGCACCAAATAGTTACAGAGCTAGGATCAGGTTTCTTTCTGTTTGCTTTTTGTGCCATTCCAATATTGGTTAGGGTCCTTTGAAGCCATAGGAAAACAATGAGCTAACTGACAGTGACAATAAGACGTCTTTCTAGAACTAAATTATTTATAATTTAATTTATGGTGAATGATTTCACTTCATTTCCCCCTAAGTCTATCTCATATTACATTTCTGCACATTGAAGAAGCTAGAATTGGGAAAAGTGCTAGGAGTTGAACACAGGTACTCTGGTATGGGATGTAGGCATCCCAAGTGGGATCCTAACTGCTGTGCCAAATGCCTGCTGCTATTAAAGTAATTTTCATTTAAAATATTTTACATTGGTATTCCTAGTGAAAAATATGTTTAACATAATCAATTTGTTATACATTCAATTTTGCTCGCTTAGATAATTGTTGCAAATAGAACACAAATAATAAG
Source organism: Oryctolagus cuniculus (assembly GCF_964237555.1). Lineage (NCBI taxonomy): Eukaryota > Metazoa > Chordata > Mammalia > Lagomorpha > Leporidae > Oryctolagus > Oryctolagus cuniculus. Next base: position 7,507,559 of record NC_091438.1, on the reverse strand, counting down.
GATCTTAATGACAATCACCTAATTAGTGACTTTATTGAAATGATAGCAAGATAAAAGCTACAGAGTAAATATATAATGATACATAAATTGCATCCAAATATCACAGTGTTACTGGTGAATGGCACGGTTCTTGTCTTCACGCAAGAAAGAATTCAGGCGTGAGACAGAGTAGTGGAAAGTAAAAGTAGCAAAGTTTATTAGGGTAGGGACATCCGCAAGAACGGATGGGCACCCAGGGAGTGCAGTGGAGGATGGCCCAAGTGCTTGGGCCCTGCACCCCATGGGAGACCAGGATAAGTACCTGGCTCTTGCCATCGGATCAGCGCGGTGCGCCGGCCGCGGCAGCCATTGGAGGGTGAACCAACGGCAAAAGGAAGACCTTTCTCTCTATCTCTCTCTCTCTCACTGTCCACTTTGCCTGTCAAAAAAAAAAAAAAAAAAAAAGAACGGATGGGCACCTCTCCAGACAGGATCTGAGAGTGCCCAGTCGCTCGGACTGGGGGGGGGGAAGGAGCAAGGTTACATGGTTGAGTGGAGAGAGTACACCTGGTGGCAGGCGGGGAGTCAGCATAGAGGCAGAGGGCTGAGCGCGCCATCTGGTTGGGGGGGCGGTTTAAGGAGATGGGTCATTGTCTTCACACATCTCCTCCTGAAACAAAGGACTTTACGGCTGTAAATATTAAGAAGCTCCTATCAGAGTTTTCCCTTGAAGGTATCAGACAGGAGGAAGCCTAGCTGGTGCCGTCCTGGGTTCAGAGGAAGGGTAAGCAGGACCCCCTGGAGAATGGGGATCCGGAGCAGGGTGTTTGAAATGCAGATACTGGGCTGCACCTGGGAGATTGTGGAAGAGTTGTCAGGCAGAAGGGGCGGGGACCCCCACCTGGCAGGTTATCAGGTAGAAGGGGCAGGGCAGGATGCCAATACTGGGCTACCCCTGAAACGTTATCAGGATGACTTTGAGATGTAGATGCATATGCTGGACATAGACTTCTCTTTAGGCCTGTCACACACACATAAGCTCATATCTAACTTCCTACCTAACAACAGGATCATTAAACAAAATTTTTTGAAAGAATTATTTTATTTATTTGAAAGAGTTACAGAGAGACAGAGGGAGAGAGAGGTCTTCCATGGTGCTGGTTCACTCCCCAAGTGACTGCAATGGCCAGAGCTGAGCTGATCTGAAGCCAGGAGCCAGGAGCTTCTTCCAGGTTTCCCACGTGGGTACAGGGGCCCAAGGAGTTGGGCCTTCTTCTACTGCTTTCCCAGGACATAGCAGAGAGCTGAATCGGAAGTGGAGCAGCCAGGACTCAAACTGGCACCCGTATGGAATGCCAGCACTGCAGGCTGGGGCTTTAACCTGCTGTGTCACAGTGCTGGCTCCAATCAAAACCTTAGATACACGGCATGATATTTAAATTTTTTTTCCATTTTTGACTTACCACTTCTCTTTCAGACAAATGAAAACTACAGCTTTTTACAAATTTTTCCATTTGATTGTTGGGAAGATTTATGTGTTGGGACATCTTTGATTTGGCAGTCTGTGTGTTCTGCCCTGTATTCAGGTTATCTACACACACTCCTGCATCCCTGAGTGATAGAGCTGAGTTCTGATACACGTGTCATTATGTGACCCCATCACTGTGCAGAGTACACTCACACAAACTCAGACATACAGCCTGCCTCACTCCATGGCTGTGTTAAAATCTTATGGGGCCACTCTCTTACATGCAGGCCAGAATCAACAAATACACCATTGCTCTCTGCTTCATTCTCCCAGGAGCACACACACACAAGAGCTTCTGAGAATAGCAATGGTCTTATCTCTTCTCGCCCTCCCTGTGTACTGTCTATCACAGTGATTACAGGCACTCAGTAAGTTTTGAATTTCCCTGAATCCCACATACAATAAGTGGGAGGTGTACCTCCAGGGATTTCTCCCAGATGGTCGATTTAAGAAATCCGACAGTCCGGAGTTGCAGGTTGAAACTCAAGTCGCTTGTCTTCAGGACAGCTAAAGTATATGCAATGGCAAACGAGTTTACACAGCCTTCCTCACTGACGGACACAGCCTTTGGCACAGTGAGCAACCACGCAGGCACAGGTGAGAGGTTCACTCACTCAGCGATGGACTCGCTAGTGTGTGGCAATGAGACGCTCCAGGGTACTTCAGAGACTGCACGGAACAGAGGAGTAAGAGAGAAGTTTATTTTGGTGCAAAAAAAATTTTGAAAATCATGCATAGTTTTCCTATACATTTTATAAGAACTTTTTATAGATGCCTTATATGCTTGGATTTCAAAAAAATTAGAAGCAAAATAAACTTACTTTTTTATTTACAAAAACTTTTGGAAATACCTTTATACATGTTCTTGGTATTTTTTCAATGAGAGACGAGAGCACATCAAACTTCATATTCAGGGATTAGGAAAAAAACCACGTTAGAACTGTGTAGTAAGTTCCTCTCTGCAATGTTCTTATACTCTGCCTTTCACTCTCAGTGGAATCTAACTGTAAAATTACCAGTAAAAATTCAAGCGATAATTCTAGAGGTGTTTTTCAACATAATGAGTAGTCATCTATCAGGAATCTGACTAACATACTACAGGTTATTGAGGCTTAATGAATTCTAAATAACAAAAATAATATTAAACAATTAATTTCACCAACGGCTCTTCATGGAAACAAACTCTGTCATTGGCTAAGTTTGTTCTGTTGCACTTTGGACATGAAATACTTCCAGGTATTGAGATTTTAAGTCAAGGGAGATTTGCACAAGACTAAGTCTCTCCCTCCCATGACAGCACAGAATGTATGTCAAAATCATGCTTGTTCCGCTTGCCATCTCCTCCCATCTTGTCAAGTAAACGTGGTGACTTGAAAGATCCGTGTGGGAAACAAAGAGAGGAGGATCAAATGCAAGGAAGTCGGAAAAAAAAAAAAAAAAAGGATATGTTCATGAAATAATGAAAAGTCAAGTCGTCCAGGAGACCCACTGCTTCTCAAATATTTGTCAAAATATCACCTGCAGAGAAAGAATACATTTGAATACCCCACTCATCAAGGAATTTAGGAATTGGCCCCAATGACTTCAAAATCTCATATGTTTTATCTTTAAAATGCATGTAAAATTTGTGTCCTGGCCTATCGTATCAGTGTTGTATATGAAAATATACAGAAAGGTCTTCATTAGAGGAGCGAACAAGCTTCCTCTTTCTATCTTGGCTAATAGATTTTCTTCGATAAACAAGTTTCTACTGGTTTTATTCATACTATGACCACATCTTTTATATAATCACATATCTTCCAAATTTTATGTAAGTTATCATAAGAGTATAGATATTCTACACATATATTTTAAAGGTTAATAATAAACTGAACACTAAAAAGCTACCATTTGAGAAACAGAAAATTCCAGAACCTTAGAACTCCCAGTAGACTCTCCCCAGATTGCTTCTCCTGCCTGCTCCCCCTTCCTGAAAACGCTCTCTGGGGACCTGTGTGTAGTGCAGCAGACGAAGGTGCTACTTACATCACCAGCATCCCATATCAGAGAGCTGGTCCAGGACCTGGCTGCTCTCTATTCTGTGGGCAGCCGCAGGCAGTCACCCCTTTTGTTTACACTTAAACACATGGATGGAGACATCCTGGCACAGACAATTAGGCTAAGGAGATTCCAGGAAGAGGCAGGAAGAACTCACTGCTAGACTTCTCACAAGAAATGACGTAGGTAATCAGCCACACCTGAAACCAGCATTTATTACCTAGGTGTTTTATTATGCCCTTGTAATCTATGATTGATAACATTTTGTGATCTGTTAAGCCGAAGAACTTTTTTGGGAACTCTTTGTAACCCCAAAAGAATTTTAGATATGTAAATCCTCTGTGTGCCTTCTTGTGTACAACTGGTCGTGTTTAAATACTACTGGACTTGTTGAATAAACGAGCCTTGATCAGGATTTGTCTTGGCTCCATTCTTTGCGTCCTTGTCCCCGCATTCCCACTCTCTGTTTCAGGAAACCCGGTTCATTGTGCTGCTGGCCGGCACACTACTCAGGCTCCCTGCTAATGTGCCTGAGAAAGTAGCAGAAAATGGCCCAGGTACTTGGGTCCCTGCCACCGCTGTGGGAGACTCAGCTTGGAGCTCAGGGCTTCTGGCTTCAGCTTTGCACAGTCCTGGCTGTTGTGGCCATTTGGGGAGTGAAGCAGGGGACAGAGATCTTTTTCTTTCTCTGTCTCTCCCTCTCTCCCTCTCTCTCTTGTCACTCTGCCTTCCAAATAAGTAAAAATAAATTTTAAAAAAGAAAACACTATCTCAAATTTTGTGTTACTCATTCTTTTGTGTTTATCCATTCCAGTGTTGTTGGATATTTTGATTGTTGTTTTTGGAATGACAAAATGTTGTATCAACAGTTGCACAAAGGGAACAGTTTCCACAGGGCAAATAGCCAGGTGTGAAATTGTAAGTCATAAGTGTATAAATCTTCATCTTTAATAAATAGTGTCTGTGGCAGATTGCATTTTCTAAAGATGACCACAAAAATATTTTTCATCCCACGTGTACTTTTTACAAAAAATTTAGAGGCAAAGAGAGAGAGAGAGAAACTCCCATCCACTGGTTCATCCCCAAACACCTACTACAGCCAGGGTTGGGCCAAGTTGAAGCTGGGATTGAGCCAGGAACTCAATTCAGGTTTCCCGTGTGTGTAACAGAGACCCAACTAACTGAGCCAGGGTGCCCTTTAGCAGGAAGCTGGGTATTAGTAGAAGATTCGAATTGGAAGCAGAACTGGAACTCCAACCCAGGCACTCTGAAATGGGATGCAGGCATCTTTTTATTTTTTAAAGATTTATTTTATTTATTTGAAAGGCGGACTTACAGAGAAACAGGAGACAGATCTTCCCTCTACAGGTTCACTCTCCAAAAGACCACAATGAAACCAGGAGCCTGAAACTCTATCTGTGTCTCCGCATGAGTAGCAGGGGCCCAAGCACTTGGGGCATTACCTGCTGCTCTCCCAGGTGCATTAGCGGGAAGGTAGATCAGAAATAGAGCAGCCAAGACTTGAACAGGTGGCGACTTAACCCACCGTACCACAATGCTGGGCCCTGATGTAGGTGTCTTACTTACATCAAACACCTGTACCTCTGACACAGACTTTATGGAAGGGGCTTGGATGCACCTTCCATGAAGAGGTAGAGTATGTCCCTTTTGCTTTGACAGTGGATGGTCTGTGTCCCTTTCCTGTGATAGTGAGTGGCCTTTTTAAACCACTGGAGTATGGCGGAAGTTGCACCGTGTGACTTCCAAGTCATGTAGTTTCTACTTTAACAATCTTGCTCCTAAAAGACTTCAGCTTCCTTGTAAGCTTTGTGATCCTGAGACTGAGGTCCCATGTTGGGAGCTCAAACATACTTTTGGGGAGATAATGACAGGACTCTGAAACAATACAAAGACACATCCCATCTGCTCCAGCTGCTCAACCCCCAGATGTGTGGCTGTCGTAGAGGCGTGTTGGCAGAACTGCCTGGCCAGGTCCTCCCCAGTTTGCAGGTCAACAGACACTGCGGAATGTTATTTTAAGTCATTAAGTACAAGGTGTTTTGTACACAGCCAGAGAACTCCAGAAAAATAAACAGCGAGTCGTCTCCCACCGTGGGCGAATGGGAGGACCATCGTTGGTGGCTTTAGTTTTGGCTGGTCTGGGACAGGAAAAGTGATCTTTGTTCTCATTTGAATTTCCTCTATTACTAGCATCTTCATACAGTTAGCGGCCTTTGTGTTTTCTTTCTTTCCCACAGTTATACATATGAGAATGGCTCTTCTAGAGTGTTCTTTGCTTTTTTACCTAGTATGATGTGTTATCCTTTATTGTTTGAGATTTTTTTCTATCTTAATAGATCTCAGAAGTATGCACAATCATTATATGCCAGTTAGAAATTTGAAGGGGCCGGTGCTGTGGCATAGTGGGTAAAGCCGCTGCCTGCAATGCCGGCACCCCATATGGGCGCCAGTTCAAGACCCGGCTGCTCCACTTCCGATCCAGCTCTCTGCTGGAGCCTGGGAAAGCAATGGAAGATGGCCCAGGTGCTTGGACCCCTGCACCCGCATGGGAGACCCAGAGGAAGCTCCTGGTTCCTGGCTTCGGATCAGCGCAGCTCCAGCTGATGCAGCCATCTCGGGAGCGAACCAGCGGATCACTCTCTCTCTCTCTCTGCCTCTCCTTCAAAACCAAGAAAGAAAGAAAGAAAGGAAGGAAGGAAGGAAGGAAGGAAGGAAGGAAGGAAGGAAAGAAATTTGGAAACAAGGGACAGTATTGTGGCATAGGGACTATGCATCGGCTTAGAATGCTTCAATCCTGTATTACGGACTGCCTGGGATTAAGATCTGCTTCTGGTTCTGATCCAGCTTCTTGCTAATATGCCTGGGAGGCAGCAGTTGATGGCTGAAGTACTTGGGTTCCTGCCATCCATGTAAGAGACTAAGATGGAGTCCCTGACCCTCGGCTTCTCCCTGACCTCATCATGACTGCTATAGGTGTTTGAGGAGTGGACAGTGGGTGAAAGATCTTTCTCTTTCTCCCCACCACTCTTTCTGTCACTCAGCTTTTCAATTAGTAAATACATAAATACATAATATTTTAATAGACGTAAAAAAGAAATACAGAAAAGAATCCTTCTACAAAGAAATCATAGAAGAAAAGTTCTGCTCTAAATTATTTTAGAAACTTTAAAAATTTTTATACATTTAAGTCTTTAATTACCCATTTGGAATTTGCTTTTGTTTGATATGAGGTAAGGATTTTTAAATTTTTTAGCTTTTTAAAAAATGTTTATTTTTTATATACTTGAAAGGCAGGGTGACAGAGAAAGTGAGCGAGGGAAATCTTCCATCTGCTGGTTCATTTCCCGAATGCTTACCATAGCCAGGTCTGGACCAGGCTGAAACCAGGAGTCAGGGACTCCACCTGGATGTCCCACATGGGAGCCATGCACTTGAGCCATCACTTGCTGCTCCCAGAGTGCACATTAGCAGGAGGCTGGACTGGAAGTAGAGGCGCAGCTCAAAGCCACGCACTCTGAAATGGGATGTGGCCCCTAAGCAGAGACTTAACCGTTGTGCCAAAATGTCTGCCCTTAATTTATTTTTCAAATTTAAATATTTTATTTATTTGAGAGTCAGAGAAACAGACAGAGATCCCATCCCACTCCTCAAATGCCTGCAACAGTTTGGTCTGGGCAGGGGCCAAAGTCGGGGGCCAGAAAACGCAATCCTGGTCTCACACCTGGGAGGCAGAGAACCAATTATGAAAGCCATTACCAGTGCCTCCCAGGGTCTGCAAGAAGCTGGAGTCAAGAAGCAGGGCTGGAAACTGAACCCGGCCACCCAAACATGGTCCTTGGCACCCCCACTGGTCTCTTAACTAGCCGCTAGACCAAACAGTTGCCCCAGGATTGTTTCAAACAGGTCCAGTTGAGCTTCTTTTCTCAATTGATAGCTCTGTCAACTTCCCGTAGCACAGCTTGTCTGTGTGCTCCCTGACTCTGCTATTGGTTAGTTCATTCATCCTTTTGTCAGCGCCACCTGTTTTCAATAATTACCACTGACAGATAATGTTTTTTGTCTAGTAGGGCATGCCCCTCCCTCTGGTTCTTCTTATTCACAAATAAGTTAGGTCTCCCTATTTCGTCTACTTTTATGTCTTTTGATAAACTTTTATAAATATCTCCACCAAGATCTTAAACAATTTTGCCATGTTTGCTCCTCAACATGTTTACATTTTTATTTCTACAACAAGGCTATCATCTAAAAATATTTTTTCTTCTTTTGATGCTGACAAAATTTATATCCAGAAAACTTCCTAATTACTCTTAATAATTTGTTCATGGATTCTTCTGCATCTTTTCCTATAGAAAATCATACAGTCATGATCTCAGTACACTGGCTACTGCCTAGGGTACAGTAGTAAGAGTGGGTGCAGTGGCCATTTTTGTCTTGTTCCCAGTTAAAGGGAATGCTTTTCATGTTTCACCCTTGAACATGATGCTTTATGTTTGTATTTTTGTATTTTGAAACTAGCCTTTATTGGATTAAGAAGTCCTCATAGTACCAGATCCTAAGAACATATTTTCTGTATATATTGAGGTAATTATATGGCTATTGTTGTGGGGTATCTAATCTCCAAGATGGCCCTTAATGGTGCCTGACTTCAGATGTTCACACCCTTATGTAATCCCTCCCATAATGTAACAGAGTTGGCTTATGTAATCAATAGAATATGGCAGGGGCCAGCACTGTGGTGTAGCAGGTAAGGCTGCTGCCTGTGGTGCCTTTATCCCATGCAGGCCCTGGTTCGAGTCCCGGCTGCTCCACTTCCAATCCAGCTCCCTGCTAATGTGCCTGGGAAAGCAGCAGAGGATGGCCCCAGTGCTTGGGCCCCTGGGAGGCCTGGAAGAAGCTCTTGGCTCCTGGCTTCAGATTGGCTCAACTCAGGCTGTTGCGGCCATTTGCGGAGTGACCCAGCAATGGAAGATCTCTCTCTGTCTCCTTCTCTCCCTGTAAATTCTTTCAAATAAATAAATATTTTTTTAAAAAAAGAATATTGCAGAAGAGATGGGGCTCCATACTGTGACATAAATCTCATTTCTTTATAAAGTAAAAAAAAAAGCACATATAACATATGCCATTAGGTTTTTTTTTTTTTTTTTTTTTTTTTTTTTTTTTTTTTTTTGACAGGCAGAGTGGACAGTGAGAGAGAAAGAGAGACAGAGAGAAAGGTCTTCCTTTACCATTGGTTCACCCTCCAATGGCCACTGCGGCCGGCTCACCACGCTGATCTGAAGGCAGGAGCCAGGTGCTTCTCCTGGTCTCCCATGGGGTGCAGGGCCCAAGCACTTGGGCCATCCTCCACTGCACTCCCTGGCCACAGCAGAGAGCTGGCCTGGAAGAGGGGCAACCGGGACAGCATCTGGCGCCCCGACCGGGACTAGAACCCGGGGTGCCGGTGCCGCAGGTGGAGGATTAGCCTAGTGAGCCACAGTGCCGGCCGTCATTAGGTCTTAAGAGACACTGTGACAAATTGATAGCTATGGATAATGGAACACAATTGAGAACACAGAAATAAAGTATATGTTTATGGCCAACTGGTTTCAAAAAGGAGGCCAAGTTACTTAAATGAGAAAGAATGATCTTTTTAGGATGGCTGCTTGGCACAGCTGGTAAGACACCTTTGGGGATGCCTCCATCCCATATCAGAGCTCCTGGATTTGAGTCGACCTCTATGTCCAATTCCAGCCTCCTGCTAACGTGTACGCTGGGAGGCAGCAGATGATAGCGCAAGTATTGGTCTCCTACCACCCATCTGAGAGACCTAGACTGAGTTCCAGATGCCTAACCAAATCCTAACTCCTGACCAAATCCTGTTTTTGTAGGCATTTGGACAGTGAACCAGTGGATGGAAGATATCTCCCTGTCTGTCCCTCTGCCTTTCAAATAGTTGAAGTTTTTTTTAACTGAAAAGTAGAATAATCTTTTTAACAAATGATGCAGAGATAACTGGACATCACATGCGAAAGAATGACATTGAACTTCTACCCACACCATGTCCAAAAAATAACCCAAAATTGACCAGAAACCTAAATGTAAGAGCTAAAACTATAAAACTTCAGAAAAAACATAAACCCAAATCTTTGTGACCTTGCATTAGGAAATGGCTCCTCAGCTATGACTCTGAAAACACAAATAACAAAAGAAAAAATAGACCAATTGTACTCCACCAGAAGGTACTGACATGCAGAGTACATAAAAATATAGAATTCAACAATAAAAAAAATCTAATTTTAGGCCGGCACCGCGGCTCACTAGGCTAATCCTCCGCCTACGGCGCCGGCACACCGGGTTCTAGTCCTGGTCGGGGCGCCGGATTCTGTCCCGGTTGCCTCTCTTCCAGGGCAGCTCTCTGCTGTGGCCCGGGAGTGCAGTGGAGGATGGCCCAAGTGCTTGGGCCCTGCACCTGCATGGGAGACCAGGATAAGTACCTGGCTCCTGGCTTCGGATCAGCACGGTGCGCCGGCTGCAGCGTGCCGGCCACGGCGTCCACTGGAGGAGTGAACCAATGGCAAAGGAAGACCTTTCTGTCTGTCTCTCTCTCTCACTGTCCACTCTGCCTGTCAAAAAATAAATTAATTAATTAAAAATCTAATTTTAAAATGAGCTAAGGATTTAATAGACATTTTGTCAAAGAAGTTATATAAGTGGCCAATCCGCATGTGAAAAGCTGCTTAGCATCAGTAGTCACTAGGGAAATGCAAATCAAAACTATGAAAAGACACCATTTCACACCCACTAGAATGTCTGTAATAAAAAGACATGGGGCCGGCATTCGGTATAACGAGTTAAGCCACCGCTTGTGACACCGGCATCCCATATGGGTGTCAGTTCAGGTCCCAACTGCTCCATTTCTGGTCTGGCTCCCTGCTAATGTGCCTGCGAAAGCAGCAGAAGATGCGCCCAGTCCTCGGGCACCTGCACCCATTGGGAGACTCGGAGAAAGCTCCTTGTCCCTGGCTTCAGCCTTGCCCAGCACTGGCCATTGCTGCCATCTGGGGAGTGAACCAGTGGATGGAAGACCTCTCTCTCTCTCTCTCTCCCCCCCTCTCTCTCACTTGCTTTTCAAATAAATAAAATAAATATTAAAAAAAAAAAGACAAATAATAAGTGTTGGCTAGTCTGTAGAGAAACTGGAGCCCTCTCACACCGCTGGTGTGAATGTAAGATAATGTAATCCCCGAGGGAAACAACTTGGCAGTTTCTCAGAAAGTTAAACAGAATGGCCACGTGTATGCTCATTCTTTGGGATTTCTCTGAGGCTGAGGATTAACAATGTGCCCTTCTAGAGAGCATTTGAATTGCTCTGCCAGGTGGAACAGTACAATGGTCATCTAGGGCGCTCTCTCTCTCTCTCTCTCTCTCTCTCTTTTTTCTTAATTTAACCTCCTGTACGTTCTTGCATCAACCATGGTTTAAGAAACACTGCAGAGGAGTGAAGATTAGATTGAAAAGGTAATCTGAAGTCACATTTAATGTTCACTTGTGTGATTCAATCTATTGAAATCTCAAGGCAGACAACAGTAATAGTTTTTTTTTTTTTTTTTTTTTTTTTTTTTTTTTTTTGACAGGCAGAGTGGACAGTGAGAGAGAGACAGAGAGAAAGGTCTTCCTTTGCCGTTGGTTCACCCTCCAATGGCCGCCGCGGCCAGCATGCTGTGGCCAGCGCACCGCGCTGATCCGATGGCAGGAGCCAGGGGCTTCTCCTGGTCTCCCATGGGGTGCAGGGCCCAAGGACCTGGGCCATCCTCCACTGCCCTCCCAGGGCATAGCAGAGAGCTGGCCTGGAAGAGGGGCAACCGGGACAGAATCTGGCGCCCTGACCGGGACTAGAACCCAGTGTGCCGGCACCGCAGGCGGATGATTAGCCTTAGTGAGCTGGGGTGCCGGCCAGTAATAGTTATTTTTATTCCAAAGAGTTTCCTTCACTCAAACTTTGAGTGATTCCTATGTGCCTAACACTGAATGAATGCTGTGTAGAATAAAATAAATTAAGTAATTTATAAATAAATCTTAGAAATATTTCTTGTAGGCCGGCGCTGCTGCTCACTAGGCTAATCCTCCGCCTGTGGCACCAGCACACCGGGTTCTAGTCCTGGTCGGGGTGCCGGATTCTGTCCCGGTTGCCCCTCTTCCAGGCCAGCTCTCTGCTGTGGCCCGGGAGTGCAGTGGAGGATGGCCCAAGTGCTTGGACCCTGCACCCGCATGGGAGACCAGGAGGAAGCACCTGGCTCCTGCCATCGGATTGGTGCGGTGCGCCGGCCACAGCGGCCATTGTGGGGTGAACCAATGGAAAAAGGAAGACCTTTCTCTCTGTCTCTCTCTCACTGTCCACTCTGCCTGTCAAAAAATAAATAAACAAAAAAAAAATAAAAAAAGAAATATTTCTTGTATCCAAATGATTACCATGTAAAACAAAATACGGCAAGTGCCAAATACTTGGTAAGAGCTCAGAGAGTTAACGATTTTCTTTAAAGATTTATTTTATTTATTTGAAAGGTCAAGTTACAGAGAGAGAGGGAGAAACAAAGAGAGAGAGGTTTTCCATCCACCGATTCACTCCCCAAATGGCCACAACAGCCAGGGCTGGACCAAGCTACATCAGGGCTGGGCCAAGCTGAAGCCAGGAGCCAGCAGCTTCTTCTGGGTCTCCCACATGGGGGCAGAGGTCCAAGCACTTGGACCATCTTCCACTGCTTTCCCAGGTGCATTAGCAGGGAACCGCATTGGCAATGGAGCAGCCGGGACTCAAACCGCACCCTTATGGATGCTGGCACTGATGGCAGCAGCTTAACCTGCTTCGCCACAGCACAGGCCCCTGAAGATGCCTGAAGCACTAGCCACATTACTTCTTGGAATGCAGGTGGGATGGCCAACTGGCATTTGCTGGGGACTGAAGAGCTTCCTGGGACCCAGAACCTTCCATGAGAAAACCAGGATAGTCCCAGGCAAACCAGCACAGATGCTCTCTAACCAAGCAGGGGCGTAGGATGAGTCAGAGAGGCTCACACTGGACAGGAGGTGGAAGCTGACAAGGAACTTGTAGAATTGGTTAGGTTGGGTTGGCTGCTTTCATTAATGCATTAACCTAAATACCACCGAACCCCCTCCTCTCTTCCCCAAAGGCATCCTGGCAACTGTGGAGTGATTCCATTCCTGTGTCAAAAGACAGAATCACAGCAGATTTAGTTTAAAGAGCAAACTGACTTTATTTGCAGCTCTAGCATCAAACATGTTGTCATAGGAAGGACATTTGGTAACTGAGCACAGAGAGTTGGTTTGATAAACAGGAGAGCTGAAGAAAACAGGGACAGGGAACAAACAGTGGACTTTCCTTAAAGGGTTAAAGTCTAGTCACAATCCTGGCTGGGCCCGCATGACTGCTGGCTGTGAATTTCCTGTTTTCCATCCACTTGTTCCTTCCAGGGCAGAGCCAGGAGCTTCCTCCTGGTCTCCCTTGTGGCTAGCAGGGTCCCAAGCTCTTGGACCATCTTCCGCAGCTTTTCCCAGGCACATTAGCAGGGAGCTGGATTGGAAGTGGAGCAGCTGGGACACAAAGCCGCACCCATGTGGGATGCTGGCATCAAAGGTGGTGGCCTTACCCGCTATGCAACAGCTCCGGCCCTGGTCTTCGTTGATTTGAACTGGCCGGCTTCAAAGCTCAGTTTGACTACATTGCACTTAGCACAAGAGGGTCCATTCTGGTTAGGTCTGGTCTCCAAGGCATAGTGTGGGAGCTCAGTTTGAAACATGGGTTATCTCCTAAATTTTATTTTAGTCATTTTACTTTCTTTTTTTTTTTTAATGTTTAGCTATTTATTTTCATCTGCTTGAAAGATGAAGTGAGAGCAAGAGAGAGATCTTCCATGCACTGGCTCACTCTCCAAATGTTCACAGTGGCCAGGAGCCTGGACTCTGTTTGGGTCTCCCACACGGGTGGCAGGGGCCGGGGCACCTGAGTCATCACCCACTGGCTCCCAGCATGCATTACCAGGAAGCTGGATTGCAGGCAGAGTAGCCTGGACTTTGACCTGCACTGTGATATGGGAAGTGAGCCTCCCAAGTGCTGGTTTAACCCATCGAACCATAACACCCACTCCCATTATATTTTAATTGTCATGTGGGTTGAAATATTTTCTTCAACTTTTCACTATTGCACCTTTCTATTCCAGGTATTTTTCTTTTTCTTTATTGATTTTTTTTAATTTGAGGGGTGGAGAGAGCAGGAAGAAGAGTGAGAGCAATAGAGAGAGAGAGTTTGCATCTGTTGGTTCACTTCACCATTGTCCACAAGAGCCAGGGTTGCGCCAGGCTGAAGCCGGGAACCAGGAACCTGTCTGAGTGGCAGGGATCCAACTACTTAAGCGTCACCAGCTGCCTCCCAAGGTGCGCATTATCAGGAAACTGGATCGGAAGCAAAGCAGGGCCTGTGTATGGGACGTGGGTGTTCCAAGACGCAGCCTAACTTCTGCACCCAACGCCCATTCTCTCGGTGGCTGTTTGTTACTATACTTCCCTTCAATGTTACATTAAATGAGGGCTTTTTGTAATGCTTCCTCCTCTCCAAATAGATTACAGCGGAGTCTTTATTTGTGACAATAATTCCCTAGAGTCAACAATGAAAGAGAAAGCTGCTTGGAAACATCCAGTCCGTCTTCATGGAATACAAGTTCTCAAGAGCAACCGCTGACCTGGCTTACAGAAGGCGGAGGCGTTCACACGCATGGAGGACCACAAAGCAGTGCCTCTCAATTTCAACCTGTGGGGCGCACAACCACCACCACCTTCCCAACCTCATCAACGACACATTCCAGCAGGGGCCTGAGGGTCTGCGTTCCTAACAAGCTGGGAGCAGATTCCACTGCTGCTGGTCCTAGGACCTGCCCCCCTGCCCACCCTGCCGCCCCTCGAAGTAGCAAGACCATAACACACACAGGCCTTGCATCGTTCCAAATTTCCCCCTACTGCCTAAAAATCTCTTACCTCGTGGCTAACTCTGAAGTTCCACCAATTCTACCTAGGTGAAACAAACTGCAGACTTACCACATAATATTAATTCTTCCAATCAAAGAGCTTTGCTCATCACATCCACTGAATTAGGAATTTTAATTATTTTATTTTATTTTATTTTATTTTATTTTATTTTATTTTATTTTATTTTATTTTATTTTATTTGTTGAAGGCTAGTGAGAGAAAGACAACGCTACCATCCTACAGCTCAGTTCCCAAGGTGGTGGTGGGGGAACCAGATTTCAGGCTAGGTCTTCCACACAGGTGTCAGGAACCCAACCACTTCAGCCACCACTCACTGCCTCCAAAGGTCTGCATTAGCAGGAGTAGGAAGCTGGATTCAGGAGCCAGAGCCAGGAGTCAAACCCGGTCACTCTGATGTGGGATGCAGGCACCTTATCTGACATCTTAATTGCCAGATACTGATTTTTATGGGCAAGTAAGGAAGAACTTTACCAGCGAGGCACTGTCTCAAAGAGCAAACATAAAGAAGGGCGTGAGCGCATTAGGAAGAGGTGGGTGTTGGGCAGGTGCGACGCATTGAGAAAGCAGATGCTCCTGGGGTCAGGGCAAAGGCAACGGGAGGAAGGAGGAGGAGGTGAAGAAAGAGAGGGGAGAGGCTGCCCGTACGAACCTGGCGGTTTTAGCAGGCTCGCCTTGGGCCAGTGTGAGGAAACCGAGCGGTCCTCATTAAAAACAGCAAGTCTAGTCCTAACTTTTTAACAGAAAAGTAACATGACACATGGGGATGCCGGTACAGACGTATCGTGTTTCCCAGTTTGCTAGTGCAGCTGTAAAGTGCAAGAAACCATTGTGCTAGCTGTACAGGCCAGTTGGTACTGTAGGGAATCTTCCACAGAAAGTAGATTCCAAGTCCGGATGGAGAACGAAAGGTCAGCCTGGCAAGTGGGCATCACAGAATGACAGCGCTTAAATGAATCAGCAGTCACTCAGCCTTTTTGTCTACAGATAAGGAGAGTGAGGTTGCATTGGATTCCTCAGTGTCAAATGTTAAAGAAAAATTGGGCTTGCAGACGAAGACTCTTGACTCTTAAGGGCTTTTTGCAATATGACACACCAGTTCAAAACCCCAGGTTAACCTTTCCCAAAATGTTAATCAACATTTTTATTTCAGTAAGTTATTTCTTTAAAAAGTTTATTTGAAAGGCAAAGTTACAGAAAGCAGGGAGGAGAGAGAGAATCTTCCATCTGTTGGTTCATGCCTCAAATGCCTGCAGCAGCTGGGGCTGGGCCAGGCCAAAGCCAGGAGCCTGGAATTCCATCTGGGTCTCTCACATGGGTGCAGGGGTCCAAGCAGTTAGGCCGTTTTCCACTGCTTTCACAGGTGAATTAGCAGGAAGCTGGATTGGCAGCGGAGCAGCCAGGACTCAGGCGCTCATATGGGATGCCGGTGTCATAAGCAGTGGCTTAACCCTCTGTGCCACAACACCGGCTCCAGTAAGTTCTTTTCTGATATATATAGATAGGATTTTGTGTTCAGTGATTTTGTACTTAATGGTTCAGATCACTCTTGACTAATGTCCACAATATTCTTTCTCAGTGAGGTCTACTTTCATTTCTAGGAGGCCCTCGCAATTCGTTATACATAAGGTTAAGAATGAACAAGGGGATTGGCGCTGTGGCTCACTTGGTTGATCCTCCGCCTGCGGCGCCGGCATCCCAAATGGGCGCCGGGTTTTAGTCCTGATTGCTCCTCTTCCAGTCCAGCTCTCTGCTGTGGCCCGGGAGTGCAGTGGAGGATGGCCCAAGTGCTTGGGCCCTGCACCCGCATGGGAGACCAGGAGAAGCACCTGGCTCCTGGCTTCGGATTGGCATAGCTCCGGCTGTAGTGGCCATTTGGGGGGTGAACCAACGGAAGGAAGACCTTTCTCTCTGTCTCTCTCACTGTCTAACTCTGTCAATTAAGTTAAAAAAATTTTTTTTTAAATGAACAAATCCATTTATTGTCTGAACATATTCTAGGTATTACCGGAAGCCATTCTCCTGAGAAAGCAGTGAACTCAGTTCCTCTGTCTTGATAATAAACCCGATTTTCCTCTGAAACCCCTCTACCTACCATACTGCTGGGGAGGCCTATACGCGTCCAGCTCTTCACCGGAATCTCCGGCTGGGTCTAGGAACCAGACGGACACGAGATAGATAAAAGCTCAGATGTTTATTGATCTTTCCATGTACCAAGCAAGGACTCCCACAAGACGATGAAACCCCCGAGAAGTGGCCAAAGCCATCTGGAACGATGACTGATGGACTTGTGAATCATTGATAGGATCCGGTCTGGGGCGGTGAATCCTGGCCACCTGGTGGAAGAGACGGGCTATGTGAGGGTTAATTCCCAGTCACTGGGGTCAAGGGCTATTTTCTGGTCTCCTACAGACAGGAATGCTGTGGCGTGCTCCAAGACAAGAAGAGGGCCGTCCAGACAGCACTCTGATTCTGATTCTTCTCAAGGCCCTGCGACTCCAAATAATGACCATACCGGATGGGCACACTTGGAGCTGGCGTGCCTGTAACTCTTACAGTACATGAACTCCACACAGAGCAGAAGAGACAAACCTGAGTCCTGACGTTTCCTGCCTGACAGCTTTGCCTGCTCTGACACACCCTGAAGCAGCCAGAAGGTAAATATTGGACAATTGAAAGGCAGGGGCCAGCACTGTGGCGCAGCGGGTTAACACCCTGGCCTGAAGCGCTGGCATCCCATATGGGCACCGGTTCTAGTCCCGGCTGCTCCACTTCCGATCCAGCTCTCTGCTATGGCCTGGGAAAGCAGTGGAGGATGGCTCAAGTCCTTGGGCCCCTGCACTCATGTGGGAGACCCAGAAGAGCTCCTGGCTCCTGACTTCAGATTGGCACAGCTCCGGCCATTGTGGCCAATGGAGAGTGAACCAGCAGATGGAAGACCTCTCTTTCTCTCTGCCTCTCCTCTCTCTGTGTAACTCTGACTTTCAAATAAATAAATCTTTTTTTTTAAAGAGTGACAGAAAAGATGGTGTCCCCACACTTGACCATTACTGTAGAGGGCAAGAATGCATTGTTTCAGTTGAAGGGCTTTCCAGAATCCTTGAAACTATACAGGGTAGAGAGTATTAGGTAGAGAGTGTTAGGAAGATTGCCACTTCATGGTTGATATTCTCTTTTATTTTTTTAATTGTTTACCAGAGAATCAGAGAGATGGAAAGAGGTAAAGACAGACAGAGCTCCCTTCTGCTGGTTCATTCAGCAAATGCTTGTAAAGATGGGTTGGACTGTGCCAGGCCAAAGCCAGGAGCAGGGACCCCAGTGCAGGTCTTCCACACGGGAAACAAGGGAACCAACCACGTGAGCCGTCACTTGATGCTCCCCAGAGTCCACATCCGCGGGGAGCCGGAACTGGGAGCCAGGTCAGAACCCCAGCCCAGGAGTACTGCTACAGGATGCAGGCATCCGAGTGACCTCCTCACCAGCGCACCACCCGCCCGCCCCAAGGGTGATGCTCTTCAGGACTTATTAAGAAAATTAGGGCCTCATGACCTTCCTGTGGTTGAAGTTAGGAAAGAGAATTGCTCACAGCGCACCTTTGCTGTCAATGATTAGAGTCAAAACCCACCTGCGTGAGTCACGTTTCCCCTGATGGCAGTAAAATCGGAATCAAAGAGGAAACCCGGCACGGACTTGCCATTTGCAGATGATGAAACTTACCCTTAGGTTCCTGTAGAGTTAACATCCGGCCAGTAGCAGGAAAGGGGTGGGAAAAACAAAGTCTACAGGAACGTAAGCGAGAAACTCTATGTTGAACGCCAGGAGCTTCTCAGTGCAGTTGTGTGTATTCCTTCCACGAGATCACAAAGTACAGAGTGAGCCGACACGTCCAACGGAAAGCAAAACCAACCAACCAACCAACCAACAAGAAAACAACACAAAGAGATGAAGAATAGATCTGAGGAAAATTCACTGTGTTTAAAGCTTATGCTATTTTTTGCCTCATTGGATAATCTCTTTCTTTAGCAAGTATTCCCCTTAATTGGCTTTTTTTTTTTTTTTTTTTTTTTTTTGGACAGGCAGCATGGACAGTGAGAGAGAGAGAGAGAGAAAGGTCTTCCTTTCCCATTGGTTCACTCCTCAATGGCCACTACAGCCGGCACACCGCGCTGATCTGAAGCCAGGAGCCAGGTGCTTCTCCTGGTCTCCCATGTAGGTGCAGGGCCAAGCACTTGGGCCATCCTCCACTGCACTCCCTGGCCACAGCAGAGAGCTGGCCTGGAAGAGGAGCAACCAGGACAGAACTGGCGCCCTGACCGGGACTAGAACCCGGTGTGCCAGCGCCGCAAGGCGGAGGATTAGCCTATTAAGCTGCAGCGCCGGCTTTTGAATAGGACTTTTAATGCTAAGAGTCCAATCCTCAAGAATGCTATATTTCTGGGCCTGCGTAGTGGGTTAAGCTGCTGCCTGCAACACTGGCATCCTATATCGGCACTGGTTCAAGTCCCAGCTGTTGCACTTCTGATCCAGCTCCCTGCTAATGTGCCTGGGAAAGCAGCAAAGGATGGTCCAAGTGCTTGGGCCCCTGCACCATGTGGGAGACCTGGATGAAGCTCCTGGCTCGGGGCTTTGGCCTGGTCCAGCACTACAGGTACAGAATTCAAATGGAACAGAAAAGTGTAAAGTTCTTGCCAATTTCTAGGTGAACTTCTAACAGTATTGCTTTTCAGATACAGCAAAAATAGTTCAAATTGGCTTAGGAATATATTTTATAGTGATTAAAGGTTTATTATAAAAATTTTTTCTTGGCCAGCTCTGTAGCATAGCAGGTAAAGCTGCCGCCTGCAGTGCTGGCATCCCACTTGGGAGCTGGTTCTAGTCCCAGCTGCTCCACTTCCTATCCAGCTTTCTGCTGTGGCCTGGGAAAGCAGTAGAAGATGGCCCAAGTGCTTGAGCCCCTGCACCCACGTGGGAGACCCGGAAGAAGCTCCTGGCTCCTGGCTTCAGATTGGCGCAGCTCCTGCTGTTGTGGCCAATTGGGGAGTGAACCAGTGGGTGGAAAATTCTCACTCTATCTGCCTCTCCTTCTCTCTCTGTGTAACTCTGCCTTTCAAATAAATAAACAAATCTAATAAAACATTTTTGTTGAATAATTTACAAGAAAAAAGGGAAATGCTAATTTCTAGAGATGATTTTGTCTTTAGTTCATCGACTCTCTATGCAGCAAAATAATCTGCACTTTCCGATGGTGGGAGATTGTTGTCAGACTGACTCCCAACCCTCTGCAAAATGTCGTTGCCTCTTTCTCCAGACAAAGATGGCTCCTGGCTTCCTGCTGCTGCACAGCCTGGGAGGCAGTACATGGGGACTCAAGTAATGGGGTCCTCCTGCCGCCCAGCCCAGCCGAGCTCAGCCCAGTCCAGCCATTGTAGACCTTGGGGAATGGGCCAGCAGATGGAGGTACTCGCTCTGTCCCCGCATCCCTCTTTCTGTTCCTTGCAAATAACTTTAAAACCTTTTGAAGGTCAAGGCTGTTACCGTGCTCACAAGAAGAATCAGGATGCATCTTGTGCTGGGCTTTGACCAACAGAAGCGCTGCTGCGTGGGTTCTGGAGCCTACCTCTGAAGATATTTTTAGCAGCTTCTGCCTTCACTCTGCAGGTTAATTCACTGAGAGCTGAACACAGAAGTCGTGACGATTTGCCTGTCATGGGAGTGCAATACACCTGGCCCACATTTCTGCAAAGAAGCGCCTGGCTTTCTGGAGGAATTCCTGGAGTACAATGGAACTGATGTCTATGTGACTCAAGCAAGACTCTCTTCCCAGGGCCCCATTCTGTGCATTTTCTTTGGATACTTAGGATGGTGGCGTCTAGCAAGTCCTCAGGATTTGTGTTTGAGCTGTGTGTCTCCAAACAGGTTACCTTGTAGGCTCACGAGTCAGACTTTAGGTGTTCGTTTCTCAGAAGAAATACGTTAGATAAACCCAGCAATGTTAGTAAGCTTACTCTTTTCTTCCTAGCTCAAGAAAATGAGCTTTTCTGAATCTCTCTGAAATGAGGTTTGATTTATAGCAAAATTCACCCTTTTGGGAGTACAGCTGAATATATTGTGGCAAATTCAAAGGCTACTCACCACCACCATAAAAATATCATCATTTCTACAACTCCGCAAGTCTCTCCTACCCTTTTCAGTCTATATACGCCACCCTCAAATCCTGGCAACAAATGATTTGATTTCTGTATCTACAGTTTTACCTATTTCTAAAATGTCTTAAAAATGATATGGGGGGGGGGGGCTGGTGTTGTGGCACAGAGGGTTAAGCTGCTACCTGCAATGCTAGCATCCCATAAGAGCGCTAGTTCGAGTCCCAGCTGCTCCACTTCTGATCCAGCGCCCTGCTAATGTGCTTAGGAAAGCAGCAGAAGATGGCCCAAGTGCTTGAGCCCCTGCCACTCCATGGGATGGAGTTCTAGACTCCTGGCTTCAGGCTGGCCCAGCCCTGGCCATGATGGCCATTTGGGGACTGAACCAGCGAATGGAAGACTCTTTCTCTCTCTCTCTTTATCTCCCTCTCTGTAACTCTGCCTTTCAAATAAATAATAAATAAATCTCTTTTTTTTTAATGGCCTGTTTAAGGAGCTGGCGGCACCGAGGCGCAGTAGGTTAATCCTCTGGCTGCAGCGCCAGCATCTCATATGGGCGCTGGTTCTAGTCCCGCTGCTCTTCCAGTCCAGCTCTCTGCCGTGGCCTGGGAAAGCAGTAGAGGATGGCCCAAGAGCTTGGGCCCCTGCACCTCCATGGGAGACCAGGAAGAAGCACCTGGCTTCTGGCTTTGGATCAGCGCAGCTCTGGCCATTGTGGCCATTGGGGAGTGAACCTAATGGATGGAAGACCTCTCTCTCTGTCTCCCCCTCTCACTGTCTGTAACTCTACCTCTCAAATAAATAAATAAATCTTTTAAAAAATGGCCTGTTTTGTCTTGTCAGATTAACTTTGAGATTAATCTATGCTGTGCATACATCAGTACTTCATTCCATTTTATTGCTTAACAGTAGGTTTTTGTATGAATATGCTCCAGTTTAACCGTTTATAGGTTGAATAAAATTATTTTTATTGTGATAAAATATGACATTAAATTTACTAGCTAACCATTTTAAATAAACAAAATGCACGTTTGTATAATTGAATTATTCTTTCCATTGTATAAACTGTTCAATTCAGTGCAAATTTTGAACTATATGGCTCCCCTTAATACGATACCTCAAAGGGAAACCCCATCTCCATTAAATTGTCACTCCCCACTCCTGTCAACTACTGATGCACTCTGTTTCTCTACAAATTCATATTTCATATAAATTGAATTCTACAATATGTGGCCTTTTATTTTTTTTAAATTTTAAAGATTAATTTATTTGAAAGTTACACAGAGAGAGAAAGAGAGGCAGAGAGAGAGAGAGAAAGAGAGAGGTCTTCCATCCATTGGTTCACTCCCCAATTGACTGCAACAGCTGCAGCTGCGCCAATCTGAAGCCAGGATCCAGGAGCTTCTTCTGGGTCTCCCACGTGGGTGCAGAGGCCCAAGCACTTGGGCCATCTTCTACTGCTTTCCCAGGCCATAGCAGAGAACTGGATAGGAAGTGGAGCAGCCAGGTCTCGAACCAGCTCCCATATAGGGGTGCCAGCACTGCAAGTGGTGGCTTTACCCACCATGCCACAGCGCCGGCCCTAATACGAGGCTGTTTATGTCTTAGCATAATACTTTCAAGTTTTATCCATGTTGTAGCATGTGTCAGAGCGTTGGTCCTTTTTATGGCTATGTAATATCACATTGTACAGGCCGGCGCTGTGGCTCACTAGGCTAATCCTCCGCCTAGCGGTGCCGGCACACTGGGTTCTAGTCCCGGTCAGGGCGCCGGATTCTGTCCCGGTTGCCCCTCTTCCAGGCCAGCTCTCTGCTGTGGCCAGGGAGTGCAGTGGAGGATGGCCCAGGTGCTTGGGCCCTGCACCCCATGGGAGACCAGGAGAAGCACCTGGCTCCTGCCTTCGGATCAGCGCGGTGCACCGGCTGCAGTGCGCTGGCCGCGGCGGCCTTTGGAGGGTGAACCAACGGCAAAGGAAGACCTTTCTCTCTGTCTCTCTCTCTCTCTCACTGTCCACTCTGCCTGCAAAAAAAAAAAAAAATACTTCAATATCACATTGTACAGCTTTAGCACCTTCTGTTGATGGACATTTGGGGTGTTTGTACTTTTTGACTTGTGAATGGTTCTGCCTGAGTATTCT
Source organism: Oryctolagus cuniculus (assembly GCF_964237555.1). Lineage (NCBI taxonomy): Eukaryota > Metazoa > Chordata > Mammalia > Lagomorpha > Leporidae > Oryctolagus > Oryctolagus cuniculus. The sequence continues at coordinate 7,484,680 of NC_091438.1, read as the reverse complement.
TGTACAAGCTCTACTACGAGCGCCTGTTTTTAATTCCTTGAGTATAAAACGAGGAGCAGAACTGTGCCATCACCTAGTAATTCTGTGTTCAATTTATTTGGGAACTGCCAAGCTGTCCTTCATAGAAGCAGTACCTTTTCTTAAAGAAATATTCATTTATTTATTTGAAAGGCAAAGTCACAGAGAAAGAGAGAGAGAGAAAGAGAAAGAGAGAGACCCATCTGCAGGGTCACTCCCCACTGGCCAGGGCTGGGCCAGGTGGAAGCCAAGAGCCTGAAAGTCCACCTGGGTCTCTGGCTGGGGCCCAGTTGCTTGGGTCGTGGTTGACTGCTTTCCCGTGCACATTAGCAGGATGCTGACTGGGTGGGAAGCAGAGCAGTCGGGACTCAGCGGGGGCTTGGATATGGGAGGGGCTTGGATGTGGGAAGCCAGCGTGCCAACGGCAGCTTGACTCGCTGCGCCACAGTGTGGGCCCCCAAAGCCTCACCATTTGTTATTCCCACCAGCAGTGGATGGAAGTCCCAATTTCTCCAAGTGCAAACACTTCTCATTTCTGGTTGCTTTTTTTAATTGCAATATCCTAGTGGGTCTTAAGTAATAACTCAATAGAGTTTTGATTCACATCTCTACAATGGTATTGAGCATCATGTGATGAACTTTTTGCTTATTTGCTCATTTGATGGCCATTTGCGTATCTTCTTTGGAGAAATGTCTGCTTGAATACTCACCTTTTTTTTAAAGATTTTATTTATTTATTTATTGAGAGGTAGAGTTACAGCCAATGAGAGGGAGAGACAGAGAGAAAGGTCTTCTTTCCGTTGGTTCACTCCCCAAATGGCTGCTACGGCTGGCGCGCTGCGCCAATTCGAAGCCAGGAGCCAGGAGCTTCTTCCAGGTCTCCCACGCTGGTGCAGGGGCCCAAGGACTTGGGCCATCTTCCACTGCTTTCCCAGGCCATAGCAGAGAGCTGGACCAGAAGTGGAGCAGCCGGGACTAGAACTGGCGCCCATATGAGTTGCTGGCGCCGCAGGTGGAGGATTAACCTACTGTGCCACAACGCCGGCCCCGAATCCTCACCTTTTAGAAGTTGAGTTGTTTGGCTTTTGTTGTTGAATTGTAAGCATTATGTGTTTTGGGTAAAATTTTTTTATCAGATATATGATTCAAAAATATTTCCTGCAATCTTTTTGTTGTATTTTCTTTCTATTGGCAGTATCTTTTCATGTACAAAAGCTTCAAATTTTATGAAGCCAAATTTATCTATTTTCTTTTCGTTTCTTTTCTTATTAGACAGGCAGAGTTAAACAGTGAGAGAGAAGGAGAGAAAGGTCTTCCTTCCATTGGTTTACCCCCGCAAATAGCCACTACGGCTGGAGCTGCACTGATCTGAAGCTAGGAGCCAGGTTCTTCCTCCTGGTCTCCCAGCCAGGTGCGGGGGCCCAAGCACTTGGGCCATCCTCCACTGCCTTCCTGGGCCACAGCAGAGAGCTGGACTGGAAGAAGAGCAACTGGGACAGAATCCGGCACCCCAACCGGGACTAGAACCCGGTGTGCCAGCACCGCAGGCGAGGGATTAACCAAGTGAGCCATGGAGCCGGCCACTTATTTTCTTTTGTTACGTGCACTTTTGGTGTCAAACTTAAGATGTCATTGGCAAATCTATGGTCATGAAGATGTACTCCTGCGTTTTCTTCTGGGAGTTTTGTAGTTTTAGTTTGTATTTTAAGTCTTTCACTATTTGAAGTTAATTTTTGTTAACCGTGTGAGGTAGGGGTCTGTCTTAGTTTTGTGTTGCTATAATAGAATATCTGAGATGGATAATTAAGAAAAAAGTTTTCACATGTTTATTAGTGAGCCCACCTCCTAATGAAGAGTATAGGAACAAAGAGAAAAGTCATTTTCTACTCAGTTACCTGAAAACAATGTAAAAAAAAGATATTTCAAAAAGTTCATGGAAAATGGAATGAAAAGATAAGTCTATTTGGTGCAAAATTTTTTTTTCATTTGTGTGCTTTCTTTTGTTCAATTTCTTTCTTTCTTTCTTTCTTTCTTTCTTTCTTTCTTTTTTTTTTTTTTTTTTTTTGACAGGCAGAGTGGACAGTGAGAGAGACAGAGAGAAAGGTCTTCCTTTGCCGTTAGTTCACCCTCCAAGGGCCGCCACGGCTGGCACACCGCGCTGATCCGATGGCAGGAGCCAGGAGCCAGGTGCTTTTCCTGGTCTCCCATGGGGTGCAGGGCCCAAGCACCTGGGCCATCCTCCACTGCACTCCCTGGCCACAGCAGAGGGCTGGCCTGGAAGAGGGGCAACCGGGACAGAATCCGGCGCCCCGACCGGGACTAGAACCCAGTGTGCCGGCGCCTCAAGGCGGAGGATTAGCCTAGTGAGCCGCGGCGCCGGCCTCTTTTTTTTTTTTTTTTTTTTTTTTGACAGGCAGAGTGGACAGTGAGAGAGAGAGAGACAGAGAGAAAGGTCTTCCTTTGCCGTTGGTTCACCCTCCAATGTCCGCCACGGCCGGTGTATCACGCTGATCCGAAGGCAGGAGCCAGGTGCTTCTCCTGGTCTCCCATGGGGTGCAGGGCCCAAGCACTTGGGCCATCCTCCACTGCACTCCCGGGCCACAGCAGAGAGCTGGCCTGGAAGAGGGGCAACCGGGACAGAATCCAGCGCCCTGACTGGGACTAGAACCCAGGGTCCCGGTGCCGCAGGTGGAGGATTAGCCTATTGAGCCGTGGCACTGGCTTGTTCAATTTCTTATAAACTCACCTTGGTTCTTCTCCAGTGTCTCCTCTTAGAGTTGTATCTGACTATTATGAGTGTTTATCCAAATACATTGAGGAGTGGAACAATTTTACTTCTGTTGTTTGGCCAGGACACAGTTTTTGTTTTTTAAGATTTAATTATTTATTTGAAAGATGGAGTTACAAAGAGAGAAAGAGAGAGAGAGATAGAATCTCCCATCTGCTGGTTCACTCCCCAAATAGCTGCAATGGTCAAAGCTGGGCCAATCTGAAGCCAGGAGCCAGGAGCTTCTTCCGGGTCTCCCACGTGGGTGCAGGGGCCTAAGCACTTGGGCCATCTCCCACTGCTTTCCCAGGCCGCAGCAGAGAGCTGGAATGCCAGCATTGCAGGTGGAGGCTTTATCCACTATGCCACAGCGCCGGCCCCAGCCAGGAAACTCTTGATCCTGAAGGCCCTGGGAGAAGACATGAGGAGGGACGTGTTGTTAAACAGTAGGCCAGCTCCACCTGTGCACACTACTGTTAGAAAAACAGCGCATCCACTGAGATAAAGAGGCTTCATTACAGGACTGTAGGGAGAGAGCGAGACGGGGGCCAAGAAACCCAAATCCATCTCCTCCTCAGCAAGGAGTCTGGGAACTTATGTAGTTAGTGTAAGTGGGGTGGAGCTGGGTGACGGAACACAATGGGTACAGAAGAAGTGGCGTGGGAAATCCTTTGAATGCGTGTATTGACAAACCACGCTCTCAGAAGCATCGCATGTTCATTTTTTTAAATTTTATTTATTTATTTATTTTTTGACAGGCAGAGTGGACAGTGAGAGAGAGAGAGAGAGAAAGAGAGAAAGGTCTTCCTTTGCCGTTGGTTCACCCTCCAACGGCCGCCGCGCTGATCCGATGGCAGGAGCCAGGTGCTTCTCCTGGTCTCCCATGGGGTGCAGGGCCCAAGCACTTGGGCCATCCTCCACTGCACTCCTGGGCCACAGCAGAGAGCTGGCCTGGAAGAGGGGCAACCGGGACAGAATCCAGCACCCCGACCGGGACTAGAACCCCGTGTGCTGGTGCCTCAAGGCGGAGGATTAGCCTGGTGAGCTGCGGCACTGGCTTTTTTTTAATTTTTAAATTTTTTATTTTTTTGACAGGCAGAGTGGACAGTGAGAGAGAGAGACAGAGAGGAAGCATCGCATGTTCAAAGACGGCTGCCGAAGCATCCTCAGCGGAGTATCATCGAACAAATAATGAACCATAAAGTCAGTCTGGCTGGATCTGCACACCCTCCATGATTTGGGCTGTGGCTGATTTTGCCCTGTTTTATCAAGGACCTTTAAAAGGTAGCTCAGCAGATTTTTAGCAATGGCGACTACTATGGGATAGCAGGTTACTGCACAGCAGACACAAGACTAGGATGCCCTGTTTGTATGTTAAGCAGCTAAGGGAAACTTGCTGGTTAGCAAGAGGAGAGGCTCCTTTATTTTCCAGTTTGAAATGGAGTCAACCACATACCCCACACTGGTGGGGAAAATGAAAGAGTGAGACTGGGTAATTTACCAAGAGCAGAAATGTACACTCAAACGCTGGGAGTTCCAGGAGCCAGGAAGTCTAAGCTTGAGCTGCCAACTGTTGGGTGTCGAGTTTCGAGATGGTGCCTTGTTGCCGAGGTCTCTGGAGGAGGAACACTGAGTTCTTGTATGGGCAGAGGAGAGAACCCACTGTGCAAGCCCTTTGTGTCATGGCATTCATCCAGTCCCAAAGGCAGAGCCCTAGTGACCTAAACACTTCTCATTAAATTCCCAGCATATGAATTTTGGGGGATTCATCCAGATCATAGCATGGTCCATTCTCGTTCTTTTGCATGTGGATATCCAGGTGTCCCAGTAAACACACAATAACGTCTTGTTTATTTATTTACTTTCTTATTCATTCGTTCATGCTATTAAGTGTGGACTTTCGGTAGCTTTACATCACAAACATAGAACAATGACAAAGCAGTTGCAGTGTCTAGCACAGCTACTACCCCTGAACACCACACTGACTCTCAGCTTCTTGGCAGGCAAGGAGAAAGGAAAATGAATAATTCACTAAAACCATATTTTAACATATTTGCTTATGAAATACATCCATATTCTAAAATATCTTTTGGCAGTGTTATTTAGGAAAAAATTGGGAGAGAAAGATGCATTTTCCACTGACTCAAATTTCCTACATGGTACCTGTCGGGGCGCAGCAGGGTGAGCCCTCCTTGCAATGCTTCACACGCTGTTGGAGTGCTGCTTCAAGTCCTCGTTACTCTGCTTCCAATCCAGCTTCCTGCTAATGCACCTGGGATGGCCCAAGTAATTGGATGCCTGCCACCCATGTGGGAGAGCTGGATGGAGTTTCTGACTCCCAGCTTTGGCCTGACCCAGCCCCAGATGTTGTAGTATTTGGGGAGAGAACCAGCAGATGAAAGATTCTGTCTCTCTTGCTCTCACTCTGTCTCCTGTCTCTTCCTCCTCTGCCTCCCCCCACCCCACATTGCTCTGCATCTCAAATAAATAAATATACAAAAAAAAAAAAACACAAAAACAAACTAACAAAAAATGATTTTCAGACCAGAGAAAAAACAAACCTGGTCCAATCCAAGTTTAAAGACCTTCTTCAGGGGGCCGGCGCTGTGGTGCAGTGGATTAAAGCCCTTGCCTGAAGCGCCAGCATCCCATATGGGCGCCGGTTCGAGACCCGGCAGCTCCTCTTCAGATCCAGCTCTCTGCTAAGGCCTGGAAAAGCAGTAGAAGATGGCCCAAGTGCTTGGGCACCTGCACCCGCATGGGAGACCCAGAGGAAGCTTCTGGCTCCTGGCTTCGGATCAGTGCAGCTCTGGCTGCTGCAGCCATCTGGGGAGTGAACCAGGGGAAGGAAGAGCTCTCTCTCTCTGCCTCTCTGTAACTCTGCCTTTGAAATAAATAAATAAATATGATATTGGGAGATGTGGAAGAAAGGGACTCCCTTAGAGACTGATGAAGAAACATGAAGAGATCCTTAGATCAACAGAACGGAACTCCCGATGTTCTTTGTCCTGGGAGATGGTGTTGGGCTGGTTGCCCCTCCACCGAGAATTGGCTGAAACAAAGAATTTACCCTGTATAGAAAGTGGGAGACTTTGCACCATTGCCTCTTTAAAGGGACACAACATTCAAAGGAGAAATTGTAGACATGCTGATATTAAGAAACGACCCAAGGATTCTTCCACCCCTGAAATGAGTCGATTTGAAAGTAACTTAGAACCGCTTGAGCTAAATGACAGTTTTCCTTTTCTCCAGTCAGTGTGGTCACCCGTAGAACTCTTTCTGGAGTTGGTTTGCTCCGTTGTATTTATGTAGACAATTTCTGATCCTTTTCCTTTAAGTTAAATTTGTGTTCCCTTTTTAACTATTTTTAAAAGATTTATTTATTTATTTGAAAGTCAGAGTTACACAGAGAGAGGAGAGGTAGAGAGAAAGAGAGAAAGAAAGAGAGAAAGAGAGAGAGAGAGATAGAGAGAGAAAGAGAGAGAGGTCTTCCATCCCCTGGTTCACTCCCCAGGTGGCTGCAGCAGCCGGAGCTATGTTGATCCAAAGCCAGGAGCTAGAAGCTTCCTGCGTGTCCCCCTCCTGGGTGCAGGGGCCCAAGGACTTGGACCATCTTCTACTGCTTTCCCAGGCTATCCCAGGCCATCTTCTACTGCTGTCCCAGGCCAGCAGAGAGCTAGATAGGAAGCGGAGCAGAGCCGGGACTAGAACTGGCGCCCATATGGGATGCCGCCACTGCAGGAGGCAGCTTTACCCGCTATGCCATAGTACCAGCCCCTCCTTTTAAGCTTTAAAAAAGAAAAAGAAAATACTGCTTCATTGAAATAAGGAATATTTATAAGGGTGTTTGGCACAGTGGTTAAGCCAATGCCTGGACCACCTGCGTCCTACATTGGAATGCCTGTTTTCTGCTGCTCATTCCAGCTGCCTGTGAATGTGCACCCTGGGAGGCCAAAGTCAAGGCTCAAGTCCTTGGACCTCTGCCACCCACCCCCAAGAGAGACCTGGAGTGACAGCTTGGGTTCTGGCTTTGGCCTGGCCGAGCTCCAGCTGTCGCAGGCATTTGGGGAATGAACCAGCAGACGGGAGATCACTCTCTGTCTCTTTCTCTCTCTGCCTTCCAAATAAATAAAATACATAGATTTAAAGGTTTTGAAAAAGAGTATTTATAGCACATGTTTAATAAACTCTGCAAAGTGCCTGCTGCTTCTTTCAGTAGCAAAGCAGCCACAGACCAATCCCCTCACTTCCTACCCTTGCCTTTCATTGATATTTGTCTTTTAAGTTGGACAAACTAATCGTGGCTTCTGTTTTAACAAGTGTGGGCTTATCAATGTGTCCCCCATAAACTTCACTTTGAGAACTATTTGAAATGCGTTTTACCCGAGGCACGAATCCGCTGAAGCTAATTTCAAAGACATTGGCTGCTTTGTGATCAGGGTATTTCAGAGCAAGAAATCCCACTACATAAATGCCTGGTTGGCAGTTCAACACCGTACAAGATACGACTGGCTTAGCCCCGTACACTCTTTCCCATGATTACCGAGGTAAATGAGAACCTTTCTTTGTGATAGCACAGTGTAAAATCTTTGTGCAGGTGCACTGACACGGTATAAAGCAAATCCCCTCAATGTGAGAGCAAGGCCATAATGCATTGAAAGCTGTGGGGTTTTATAGCCAGCAAATACCCCTCTGGCAAGTTTTTTTAAGCCAGATTATCTTCAAATACAATCATTTTGTTGAGGGGCTGAAGGGTATAGGTTACTGTCTTGATGCAAGAAAGGATCTGAGGATGAGACATAGACAGTTAGCAGAGGGGTAAGACTTATGAGCAAAGCCAAAGCACGCAATCCAGAGTGGGCATGGGCACGCTCTAGGATGAGCACCCACCAGGTTCAGGGCCATCCCTCCATGTGATCTGGAGGGGTGGGGGTGGTGCTTAAGGCAGAGTTTGCCAGGAAAAGGTGGGGACTTCCAGGAATTTGTGGACTGCTCATTTTCTGGCCGTTTTGGAAGTTTTGGAAGTCGTGGAATCAGGTGCATGGTGCGGGTGGGAGTGTCAGAAGATAATCTTGTAGTGATATCCTGCTACGCTACGGGTCCTTGCAGGGACGCAGCCGGTGGTCACGCTGGAGATTTTTGGCCAGCTCCGTTCTGGGCTGTGGCTTTGCTACAATAGCAATGTCGGGGTTGTTGGCCACGGGACCAATCAGTTCATTTTGGAGGCAGTAATTTTAATTTTTTTTTTATTTGACAGATACAGTTAGATAGTAAGAGAGGGAGACAGAGAGAAAAGTCTTCCTTCCATTGGTTCATCCCCCAAATGGCTGCCACAGCCAGAGCTACACCAATCCAAAGCCAGGAGCCAGGTGCTTCTTCCTGGTCTCCCATGCGGGTACAGGGCCCAAGCACTTGGGCCATCCTCCACTGCCTTCCCGGGCCACAGCAGAGAGCTGACTGGAAGAGGAGCAACTGGGGACTAGAACCTGGTGCTCATATGGGATGCCAGCGCCGCAGGCGGAGGATTAACCCAGTGAGCCACGGCACCGGCCCCAGAAGCAGTAATTTGATACTAACCAAGCAGTTACTAGTTACTTTTCTATTGTTCTGTCCCAGATTTTCAAGGAAAGTAACTCTAAAATGGTCAGTCTGCTTGTTCTCTGTTCCGTGTATGTGTGTGTGTGTGTGTGTGTGTGTGTGACGGCTCCTCCAGTTCTTTGCTATCTGACTCCTTACCTCTAACAGTTTGGTGGATGAATGGGTATTTATTGAGCACTTACTATGTGTCAGACTGGGCCGTGTGGTTTGACATCTGTAAGGCCGCATTTTACTATTCTTCCTGTATTTATTCCCTTGTATAAAGCCAACTTGCATTCACAATTAAAATTCTTCATTCCATATTCTCGAGTATATGAATTAATTGATATAGGATAGGTATGCACCAGACTCTTTCCCTCGAGGTGAAAAAGGCGTTCAATGAAAGCTACAGGAGGTCCATGCTTCTGAGTAAGCTCCTGCACTGAGCCTCAACAGACCAAAGGCAAAACCAAAATCGAGTCTCCCATCTCTTTTTGGCCTTTTGGCTAAGATCAAGTGTGAAATAGAGTCTTCCATGCTGAAGTCCATGGCAGCAGGAAGGCCGAGGCAGGAGCCACGGCCAGGACTCCACCCAGGCTCTCTGACACAAGGTAGCTGCAAGCGGCGCCAACCTCAATGTTTTCATGTTGTAGCACAGATGGGTATTTCATTCTCTTACATGGCTGAATAATATCTCATCCTGTGGATAAACCATGTTTTGTTTACCCATTCATCATTCATATCTAGCCATGCATAGTTTGTTTGTTTGTTTTTGACAGGCAGAGTGGACAGTGAGAGAGAGAGAGACAGAGAGAAAGGTCTTCCTTTTCCGTTGGTTCACCCTCCAATGACCGCTTCGGCTGGCACACCACGCTGATCCGAAGGCAGGAGCCAGGTGCTTTTCCTGGTCTCCCATGGGGTGCAGGGCCCAAGCACTTGGGCCATCCTCCACTGCACTCCCGGGCTAAGCAGAGAGCTGGCCTGGAAGAGGGGCAACCGGGACAGAATCCGGCGCCCTGACCGGGACTAGAACCCAGGTGCCAGCGCCGCAGGCAGAGGATTAGCCAAGTGAGCAGCAGTGCCGGCCCGTGCATAGTTTTTTTTAAATGTTTTCCATTTTTTGTTATATATTAATGTTAGCCGTTGCAAAACACACCGGACACCGGAGTAAGGGAAAGGGTTTATTGGGGAACACCCTACAGACCGGAGTGAAGGGGCGGCAAAGGAAAAAAAGAGAGAAAGAGAGAAGAGAGGAGCTAGCAAGGAGAGAAGAGAGCAGAGAGGAGCCGAGAGAGCCAAGAGAGCAGAGGAGGAGGCTAGAGAGAAGAACCGAGAGAGCGCAGGAGAGAAGGGCCAAGAGAGCACGTGTTCAGGAACAGGCCGTTTTAAAACTTCGCCTGAGGGCGGGCAGGGAAGCAGGAGCAGCCAATCCCATTAGGATGGGGGTGCAGCCTGGCTCAGGTAGCTGGGCCATGCGGCCACCTGGATAAAACTGCGCCAGTTTCCTAACATATTTCATGAAGGTTTTTTTTTTTTTTTTTTTTTTATTCAACAGGTAGAATTATAGACAGAGAGAGACAGAGACAGAGACAGAGACAGAGACAGAGAGAGAGAAAGGTCTTCCTTCCATTGGTTCACTCCCCAAATGGCTGCCACGGCCAGCACTGCACCTATCTGAAACCAGGAGCCAGGTGCTTCTCCTGGTCTCCCATGTGGGTGCAGGGCCCAAGCACCTGGGCCACCCTCCACTGCCTTCCCGGGCCACAGCAGAGAGCTGGACTGGAAGAGGAGCAACCGGGACTAGAACCCAGCACCCAATATGGGAAGCTGGCACTGCAAGCAGAGGATTAACCAAGTGAGCCACAGAGCTGGCCCCCCATGAAGGTTTTTAAGACTCCCTTGTATGCATAGTTATCAAAAATCTTTTTGCACCAAAGTAAAATTCAGTCCCAGAGCCAGAGGGTGGCACAGCTGGGTAAGCCGCTGCTTGCGCTGCTGGCGTCTCATACTGGAGTGCTGGTTCGAGTCCCTGCTGCTCTGTTTTCTAACCAGCTCCCTGCTGATGCACCTGAAAGGCAGCAGAAAATGGCCCAAGTGTTTGGGCCCCTGACACCCAGGTGGGAGGCCTGGCTGGAGCTCCTGGCCCAGTCCTGGCTCCTGGAGCCGTCTGAGGAGTGAACCGGAGGATGGAAGGTATCTGTCCCTCTTTTGTTGCCTGCCTTTCAAATACATACATTCACACATAGAGCTAGCTTTAAAGATATTTTGATTCCATTTCTCATGGGCAAAAACAGAGCTCCGCCTGATGATGTTTGTTTGTTTGTTTGTTTTTTACAGCAACCACTGGGAATAAGTTTTTGGTGCAAAACCTCTAAATGTGTATGATGTATTCAAAATTCAAAATTTAAGAATTTCCCTTTCTCTGAAGTCTGCTCTCACTTTCTTTTAACCAGAGGGTTTTGATGATTCTCTGTATTCTCAAAAACTTTTTGTTTTTAAGTCTTAAGGTCCAAAATTTCAGTGCATGCCACAAAACGGTTGAGTCTCACAGCTTCATTCCAAATGAAACAAGCGAGACTCACAGAGGTCTAGACTGCGGGAGTCTGTGTGCATGACGCTTTGGAAAAGGCGAAACGCTGGGAACAAAGCCAGCTGGTGCTGGGGCTGAGGTGTGGGGAAGGGTTGGCCACAAAGGCGCAGGGAGTTAGGGGGAGATGGAATTGTTCCCGTCTTCAATGTGTGGGCAGTCGCATAACTCAAAACTCAAAACCCACACTCACTATAGTTTCATAAGTGCTAAGTTTTACATTACATACTCATATCTTAATTTTTTTTACAGGCAGAGTTAGATAGCGAGAGAGAGAGAGAGAGACAGAGAGAAAGGTCTTCCTTCTGTTGGTTCACCCCCCAAATGGCCGCTATAGCCGGCGCTGCACTGATCCAAAGCCAGGAGCCAGGTGCTTCTCCTGGTCTCCCATGCGGGTGCAGGGCCCAAGCACTTGGGCCATCCTCCACTGCCCTCCGTGGCCACAGCAGAGAGCTGGACTGGAAGAGGAGCAACCGGGACAGAATCCGGCACCCCGACTGAGACTAGAACCTGGGGTACCGGCGCCACAGGCAGAGGATTAGCCTAGTGAGCCGCGGCGCCGGCCTCATCTTAATTTTTTAATGGGAAAATACTTTCTGCAACACACGTAAGTCCTGCAAGCACTCCACTGCAGTTATAAAAGCATTTCTATGAGAAATCATTAATACCTTGAAGGACGCCACCGCTGGGCTGCTCTGCTGCGTCCACTTGTGCATCTCTAAATCTGCCCTTTTGCAAGACTCCTGCAAGTCATTCTTAAATTTTCTTTTGGGGCCGGAACCATGGTGCACTAGGTTAATCCTCCACCTGTGGCGCCAGCATCCCATATGGACGCCGGTTCTAGTCCCGGCTGCTCCTCTTCCAGTGCAGCTCTCTGCTGTGGCCTGGGAAAGCAGTAGAAGATGGCCCAAGTGCTTGGGCCCCTGTGCCGGCACAAGAGACCAGGAAGATGCACCTGGCTCCTGGCTTCGGATCAGCACAGCTCCAGCCGTTGCGGCCATCTGGGGAGTGAACCAATGGAGGACAGACCTTTCTGTCTGTCTCTCCCTCTCATTGTCTATAACTCTATCTCTCAAGTAAATAAAGAAAATCTTTTAAAAAAATAAAATAATTTTCTTTCTTGCTCCCCTGGGGGTGGAGAGTCCATTCTCAGATAACATCCACTGGTTCTGGAAACTGTGATTTCCTGCATAGGCTGAGGAGCCTTCTCCCCAGACTGTTGCAACATGACACCTCGGGCATGTCTCTGCTGGCTTGCCCAGGCTTGGGGGAATTAAGAGTTTTCTCATGCACCAAGATTTCTTACAGTGCACGCTTCACGAGTGTTGGTGTCTGTATTAACGCAGAGCTGAGTTAGGAACTTCAGGAGCTGCCTTCTACTACTTAGAACTCTAGGAGATGGGGACGACATTGAAACGCCTGTCTTCCTATCTCTCTCCCGGGTGTTCTGCCAGACACTGTGCACCTGCCTCTTCCCAAGTTCAGTTCACCCTAGTTCACCAGTCTCTATGCAAGACTTTTAATGATCTACACCCACCCGTGTACTCCAGCCTGTCAGCAGCATTGCAGCCACCCTCTAAAGGATATTAGGGGTAGGCGTTTGGCACAGCAGTTAAGACACCACTTGGGGCCCACGTTATGGTGCAGTGAGCCAAGCTGCTGCCTGCAACGCTGGCTTCCCAGATTCGAGCACCAGTTCAAGTCTTGGCTGCTCCATTTCTGATCCAGCCTCCTGATAATGTGCCTGGGAAGGCAGCAGAGAATGACCGAAGTGCTTGGACTCCTGCCATCCGTATGGCAGATTCTGATGGAGCACCAGGCTCCTGGCTTCAGACTGGACCAGCCCTAGCTATTGTAGGCATTTGGAGAGTGAACCAGCAGATAGGAAATCTCTCTCTCTCTCTCTCTCTCTCTCTCATCTCTCTCTCTCTCTCTTCCATCTCTTACTCCCTCCCCATCTCTCTATCATTCTGCCTTTCAAACAAAAAGAATAAAAAATAAGACTTTAAGAATAAAAAAGACCTAACTTGGGGTGACCTGGATTCAAGACCCATCTCTGGTAGAAAGGCAGAATTGAAGATTCTACTTTTCTACTAATGAGCACCCTGCGAGACAGCAGGCGATGACTGTCGCTCCCCCTCTTCGTGGGGGAACGACACTAAACCCTGCCTAGGCTTCATATCCGAGTCACGGCACCATTATGTCACTCCCCCTCTTCGCGGAGGAACGACACTAAACCCTGCGTTGTTCTTTTGTCTGCTCGGCCCTCCCCGGGTTTGCTGCTGGTTCTTCCCGGGTTGGCTACCGTCCCTTCCACCTCTGTGGAAGGGCGGTTCCCCCTGCCACATTCCCCACTTCCGCGGGGGAGCGGCATACCGCCGGCCGGCTCTCTCGGGGGCTGCACAGGTGTTCCTTCAGATAGATGTTCCCCTTAGATGTTCCTGGTGCATGTTGTCTCTCTCCTCCTTTATAGTCCTCTTCCACCAATCCCAACTCTGCTACCCACACGCCGAGCACGCTGCTCTCCTCCAATCAGGAGCAGGATCAGCTCCTGCAGGTCATCACTCAAGTTGGCGAGAGGCAGCTGCATAGAAGTTGTTACTCCCTTCTCAGCGCCATATTGTGGGAGAGCAGATGCATAGAATAAGTCTTAATTCCAGTAACTTAGTCTAGTCCGAGTTGCTCCCCACAGATGACTTAAGTGGTTGGGTCCCTGCCACCCATGAGGAAGACCCAAAGTGAGTCCTAAGCTAACCAGCTTCAACCCGGCCCAGTTCAAGTTATTGCAGGCATTTGGGGAGTGGTCCAGCAGATGGAAGACTTCTTTTTGTCTGTCCCTGTTTCTCTGCCTTCCTAAATAAATATTTTTTAAAAATTTAAAAATAATGCATGTCTCCTAATAAAACTTACAAGAGGCCATTGTTTTGGGCTAAGATCCTGCAGTGGACTCTGAAAATCCAGACTAGAAGTCAAAATGGGGGCCAGCGCTGTGGCATAGTAGGTTAAGCCTCTGTGTGCAGCACTGGCATCCCATGTGGGTGCCAGTTTGAGTTTTGGCTGTTTCACATCCAATCCAGCTCTCCGCTATGGCCTGATAAAGCAGTAGATGATGGGCCAAGTCCTTGGGCCCCTGCACCCACATGGGAGACCTGGAAGAAGCTCCTGGCTCCTGGCTTTGGATCGGCACAGCTCCAGCCATTGCTGCCATTTGGGAAGTGAACCACCGGATGGAAGACCTCTCTCTCTGTCTCTCCCTCTCTGTGTCTGTAACTCTGCCTCTCAAATAAATAAATAAATCTTTTTAAAAACCCACCAAAATGGAGTCACCTAGGCTAAAGTTCCTGCCACCAAACTACTCAGTAGAAACAGACTACAGCCAAATTTCAAAAGAGACCAGTCTCAACTGCCGTGACAACGAAGTTCCCTCTGCCTTGATCCTTACACATAAAGGGTGACTTGAAGCAACTTGATGTGAGCCAATCAGATATTTTTCTATTGTTCTATTTCCCTGAACCGTCTTAAAAGGAAAGTCACTTTGAAATGACCAATCTGCCGTTTGTCCTTTGATTCTGCTTTTCTCAGCTCTTCTGGGTAAAACCAATACCTTCGGCTCAGCCCAGCAGAACACTTGTCTGTTTATTTTTCATGTCCATCTCTAGGGTGCAGGAAGGAGCACATATCCTGTTTTATGGGGTGAAGTGTTACCCAATTCTAGAAAGGAAAATAAAGCCAGTTAAGATCTTTCAACAAGACTGTTGTAATTTTGTCCTTTGACACCATTTTGGAAGTTTCAGCTAGTCCATGATACAAGTATGTACTACGTGGGCATTCAGAAAGAACTCCCTGGGATTTAGGCCCCCAATAGCATAACTGCCAGTGCCCGTGAATACCTGATACAGATAGTGCTAAACTCAACTCAACTGTGCCGGTTCCAATCCCACCTCATCAGGAAATCCAGTATCTTTCTCCCGCCTCCTCCATTTCCCAGAAACGCACGGCTGCAGGCGGTTCCAGAAAGTTCTAGACGCCCCCGCTGTGGCAGAGACTGCTCATCCGTCACCAGCCGAGGGTCACCGTATTCAGCAAATAAAAATACAGGCCTCGGCCAGCGCCGCGGCTCACTAGGCTAATCCTCCTTGCGGAGGCACCGGGTTCTAGTCTCGGTCGGGGCGCCGGATTCTGTCCCGGTTGCCCCTCTTCCAGGCCAGCTCTGTGCTGTGGCCAGGGAGCGCAGTGGAGGATGGCCCAAGTGCTTGGGCCCTGCACCCCATGGGAGACCAGGGTAAGTACCTGGCTCCTGCCATCGGATCAGCGTGGTGTGCCGGCCGCAGCGCGCTGGCCGCGGCGGCCATTGGAGGGTGAACCAACGGCAAAGGAAGACCTTTCTCTCTGTCTCTCTCTCTCACTGTCCACTCTGCCTGTCAAAAAATAAAAAAAATACAAGCCTCCCAGATGTGATATGGGACATGCTTGCACTGAACAAACATGGCTGCTCACCTGAAGTTAAAACTTCACACGGAATGCTGCACTTGTGTCTGGCAGCCCTCAACACCACCCATCTCCTCCCCGGCTGCACAGCTCTCCTGCATGTCTCAGCTTCCCTGGCACAGTTAGGTGTGATTCCCTAGCGACGCTAGCCAAGAGGTTCTCAAGCAGAATTCCTCGTGTTTTTCTTTCATGCTGGGAAAGCCACGTAACGACGGTGATGGAACTGCTATGGGCCCACGTATCCTAATCTTTATTTAGAAGAATTCAAGGCAGAGGCATAAATACAGTGCACAGCGAGAGGAGGATTTATGTAAGAGAGAGAGAGAGAGAGAACATACAGTCACGCGTGAGTGTGGGCTGTGCCTCACGGAGATGAGTGGGCCAGAGACTTGCCCATGAGCAGAGAGAAGGGGAGGAAGCCCAAAAAGGATCCCCAATGTTGATCAAGGCAAAGGAAGGGTCCCTCCCACGTTTTCAGTCTCTTTTATGAGATGGGGGGGGTGCCTTAGCTGAATATACAAATGGGTTGGAGTTCAGCGTATTGGGGCTTTTTGGGATTTCATGGCACCTCCAAGTTGAGTTTACCTTTTCTGCGGTCTTCTTCCTTCTACTCCTGGATGAGACACAGGTGCATAAGAGAAGGGGGCATATCACACTGACGGCAGGGATGGAAGCAAAAATCCGGCTCATCCACCCCTATGCAGCTCCCTGCCTGGTTCCCCCATATCAGAACCACGAGACGGAAGGCATCTGGTCCTGAGAGCCTCACTCAGGCAGGCACAGCTCAGGGGACTCGCAAACACACAGGGCTGTCACTCGAATGGGAAATACGTGTTCATTGTGCTAACCAGCTGGGATTAGGGGTTCATTGATTATAGCAGATAGCTTTACCTTCTCTGATACAGGACGCTGCTGCCTTCAAGGAGAGTGCTGCCAATACCAAAGCCAGAAATTTGCCTCATCAGCTCAATGGGTCAGCGGTAGGAAGTAAAGAACAGATACCCCGGGGCCGATGCTGTGGTGTAGCGGGTAAAGCCGCCGCCTGCAGCGCCAGCATCCCATATGAGCACTGTTTCTAGTTCTGGCTGCTCCTCTTCCAATCCAACTCCCTGCTAATGACCTGGGAAAGCAGTGGAAGATGGCCTAAGTCCTTGGGCCCCTGCACCCAAGTGGGAGACCCAGAAGAAGCTCCTGACTTCGGTTTGGCTGAGCTCCAGCCATTGCGGATGGAAGACCTCTCTCTCTGTGTCTCTCTCTCTCTCTCTCTCTCTCTCTCTCCCTCTCCCTCTCCCTCTCCCTCTCCCTCTCCCTCTCCCTCTCCCTCTCTGCCTCTCTGTAATTCTGCCTTTTAAATAAATAATCTTTTTTTAAAAAAGGATAAGAAACAGATACCCAAGACTAGAAAATGGGGATGTGCATTAGGCACTGAACAACAGTTGATAAAATGTCCCTTGGAAGACTATAGATGGGTGAGGATGTGTGTCTACTGAGGACGTGTCCTACTGAGCATGTGTCCCACTGAGGGTGCGTCCTACTGAGGGTGTGTCCTACTGAGCATGTGTCCTACTGAGGGTGTGTCCTACTGAGGGTGTGTCCTACTGAGGATGTGTCCTACTGAGGGTGTGTACCACTGAGGGTGTGTCCTACTGAGGGTGTGTCCTACTGAGGATTTGTCCTACTGAGGGTGTGTCCTACTGAGGGTATGTCCTACTGAGGATGCGTCCTACTGAGGGTGTGTCCTACTAGGATGTGCACCTACTGAGGGTGTGTCCTACTGAGGATACGTCCTACTGAGGGTGTGTCCTACTGAGGGTGTGTCCTACTGAGCATGTGTCCCACTGAGGGTGCGTCCTACTGAGGGTGTGTCCTACTGAGCATGTGTCCTACTGAGGGTGTGTCCTACTGAGGATGTGTCCTACTGAGGGTGTGTCCCACTGAGGATGTGTCCCACTGAGGATGTGTCCTACTGAGGATGTGTCCTACTGAGGATGTGTCCTACTGAGGACGTGTCCTACTGAGGATGTGTCCTACTGAGGACGTGTCCTACTGAGGACGTGTCCTACTGAGGGTGTGTCCTACTGAGGACATGTCCTACTGAGGATGCGTCCTACTGAGGGTGTGTCCTACTGAGGGTGTGTCCTACTGAGCATGTGTCCTACTGAGGGTGTGTCCTACTGAGGGTGTGTCCTACTGAGGATGTGTCCTACTGAGGGTGTGTACCACTGAGGGTGTGTCCTACTGAGGGTGTGTCCTACTGAGGATTTGTCCTACTGAGGGTGTGTCCTACTGAGGGTATGTCCTACTGAGGATGCGTCCTACTGAGGGTGTGTCCTACTAGGATGTGCACCTACTGAGGGTGTGTCCTACTGAGGATACGTCCTACTGAGGGTGTGTCCTACTGAGGGTGTGTCCTACTGAGCATGTGTCCCACTGAGGGTGCGTCCTACTGAGGACGTGTCCTACTGAGGATGTGTCCTACTGAGGACGTGTCCTACTGAGGATGTGTCCTACTGAGGACGTGTCCTACTGAGGACGTGTCCTACTGAGGGTGTGTCCTACTGAGGACATGTCCTACTGAGGATGCGTCCTACTGAGGGTGTGTCCTACTGAGGGTGTGTCCTACTGAGGATGTGTCCTACTGAGGATGTGTCCTACTGAGGGTGTGTACCACTGAGGGTGTGTCCTACTGAGGGTGTGTCCTACTGAGGACGTGTCCTACTGAGGATGCGTCCTACTGAGGGTGTGTCCTACTGAGGGTGTGTCCTACTAGGATGTGCACCTACTGAGGATGTGCACCTACTGAGGGTGTGTCCTACTGAGGATTTGTCCTACTGAGGGTGTGTCCTACTGAGGGTATGTCCTACTGAGGATGCGTCCTACTGAGGGTGTGTCCTACTAGGATGTGCACCTACTGAGGGTGTGTCCTACTGAGCATGTGTCCTACTGAGGGTGTGTCCTACTGAGGGTGTGTCCTACTGAGGATGTGTCCTACTGAGGGTGTGTCCTACTGAGGGTGTGTCCTACTGAGGATGTGTCCTACTGAGGGTGTGTCCTACTGAGGACGTGTCCTACTGAGGATGTGTCCTACTGAGGGTGTGTACCACTGAGGGTGTGTCCTACTGAGGGTGTGTCCTACTGAGGACGTGTCC
Organism: Oryctolagus cuniculus; assembly: GCF_964237555.1. Classification (NCBI taxonomy): domain Eukaryota; kingdom Metazoa; phylum Chordata; class Mammalia; order Lagomorpha; family Leporidae; genus Oryctolagus; species Oryctolagus cuniculus. Next base: position 7,466,094 of record NC_091438.1, on the reverse strand, counting down.
TACTGAGGACGTGTCCTACTGAGGATGTGTCCTACTGAGGATGCGTCCTACTGAGGGTGTGTCCTACTGAGGGTGTGTCCTACTGAGGATGTGTCCTACTGAGGATGCGTCCTACTGAGGGTGTGTCCTACTGAGGATGTGTCCTACTGAGGACGTGTCCTACTGAGGATGTGTCCTACTGAGGACGTGTCCTACTGAGGATGTGTCCTACTGAGGATGTGTCCTACTGAGGGTGTGTCCTACTGAGGGTGTGTACCACTGAGGGTGTGTCCTACTGAGGATGCGTCCTACTGAGGATGTGTCCTACTGAGGGTGTGTCCTACTGAGGGTGTGTCCTACTAGGATGTGCACCTACTGAGGATGTGCTCCTACTGAGGGTGTGTCCTACTGAGGGTGTGTCTCACTGAGGATGTGCACCTACTGAGGATGTGTCCTACTGAGCATGTGTCCTACTGAGGACGTGTCCTACTGAGGGTGTGTCCTACTGAGGGTGTGTCCTACTGAGGATGTGTGCCTACAGAGGATGTGTGCCTATAGAGGATGTGCGCCTACTGAGTTTATAGTTCTACTGCAGAGGGATTTCATATCTTCTTCCTTTCATTCTTTTTTTCCTAGGAGCCATGTGCCCCTTAGTTTGGAGAAGCTATGGGCCCCATTTCAGAGTAAGGTTTTTAAATGAATAAAATAAAAATAAAATAGGTAAGACTACAAGGACACCTATTTTATTAACAGATGCTCAACAAAATACTTTTAATTTTTATTCTGTACAAAATACTGTCAAAAGCAAAGATGTGACATAGTATCATGTTAACATCTCAATTAATGCAGTAAATACCAAAATCTGGGAACACGGGGCTGGTGCTGTGGCGCATCAGGTTAAAGGCCCGGCCTGCAGCGCCAGCATCCCAAATGGACACCGGTTCAAGTCCCAGCTGCTCCCTGTTAATGCTTCTGGGAAAGCAGCGAGAGATGGCCCAAGTGCTTGGGCCCTTGCATACACGTGGGAGACCTGGAGGAAACTCCTGGCTCCTGGCTTCGGATTGGTGCAGCTCCAGCCTTTGCGGCCATCTGGGGAGTGAACCAGTGGATGGAATCTCTCTCTCTCTCTCTCTCTCTCTCTCTCTCTCTCTCTCTCTCTGCCTCTGCTGCTCTCTGTAACTCTTTCACATAAAAATAAAATAAATCTTTCAAAAAAATCTAGGAATATATGCCAGCTCATTTTATGTGTCAGCTTGACAGTGTCGGGTGCCCATGTGTTTGGTTAAATTTTTCTGGCTGTGTCCGTGAGGGCATTGCTGAATGAGATGAACAGTGGAATTGGTGGACTCTGTGAAGTAGATGGACTTCCCCATCCAATCCACTGAAGGCTTGAATACTCACAGAACAGAATCTTCTCCCTCTCCCTCTCCCTCTCTCCTCCCCCTCCCCCCCTCCCCCTCCCTCTCCCTCCCCCTCCCCCTCCCTCCTCCCTCTCCCTCTCTCCTCCCTCTCTCCCTCTCCCCCTCCCTCTCCCTCTCTCCTCCCCCTCCCCCTCTCCCCCTCCCCCTCCCTCTCCCTCTCCCTCCCCCTCCCCCTCCCTCTCCCCCTCCCCCCTCCCTCTCCCTCTCCCTCTCTCTCTCTCAGACTCCGATTCCTACGGCACCTCTGTCGCTGCCTCTTCTGCATCTCCAGCTTGACGAGTGTACATCTTGGGATTTCTCAGCCTCTGAAACCCCCGTGAGCCAGTTCCCTGTGATCAGTCTCTCTCCATATGTCTATATCTATATCGCTTGTTACTCGTGTTTTTCAAAGACTCCTCACAAATACAGGGGAAGGGCTAAGGACAGTCGTGATTTCAAAGGTGAGATATGTGTATGAGTGTAAGCAGTACTTGAGCTAGGTTGTCATGTGCGTGTCCCAGTTGTAAGATGGAAAGGACATAGTTGTGAAGTGGAACTGTGACAGTCACAGGAAGTGCTAGGGAGAACATGGTTTGTTACCCACATCAGCATGCAATAGGAGAAATGCTAGCCGGCGCCGCGGCTCACTAGGCTAATCCTCCGCCTAGCGGCGCCGGCACACCGGGTTCTAGTCCCGGTCGGGGCACCGGACTCTGTCCCGGTTGCCCCTCTTCCAGGCCAGCCCTCTGCTGTGGGCAGGGAGTGCAGTGGAGGATGGCCCAGGTGCTTGGGCCCTGCACCCCATGGGAGACCAGGAAAAGCACCTGGCTCCTGGCTCCTGCCATCGGATCAGCGCGGTGCGCCGGCCGCAGTGCGCCGGCCGCGGCGGCCATTGGAGGGTGAACCAACGGCAAAGGAAGACCTTTCTCTCTGTCTCTCTCTCTCACTGTCCACTCTGCCTGTCAAAAAAAAATTAATAAATAAATAAAAATAAAAAAATTAAAAAAAAAATAGGAGAAATGCTAACTCTCTGCTGGAACCTAGTGAAAATAGAGATGTGACTTCTCCTCTGTTTCCTGAACACAGCTGGCGTTCTGCCCAGTCCCCGGGGAGCTCTTTCAGGGGCTCTGGGTGCCCACCCACGAGCTATGAGAACCGCCTTTGGGCTACTCCAGCCCTTGATCTATGGAGGCAGAGAGCTGGAAACACATGGGTGTCGAAGTCCCCAAAGGGCAGCTCACTGATGACAGACTGGCTCCTCGCCTTCAGGCAGCCCAACGCTGAGGCACGACTCATGCCCCAGAATTCCCCTGTGGGAGCCAGGTGAGGTTGAGTCTGTCGTAAAACTGCACCCCATCCTTCTGCTTTGCCCTTTCTCCCACTCACTCCTTAATATTTCACTGGCGCATGAATCGCAGCCAGGGTCTACTTGCAGAGAACCTGGCTTCACGTCCACCATCATCCGAGTTTCCAGAATCCCTGGGTCAAGACTCTTCGCTTTGGAGCAAGTTCATGGGAAAGAGTTTGAGTGCTAGTGTGTTCGCAGCTTAACTTTCTGCTCTTACTAGAAAAAGGTGAGCCCAGGCTGAATGGAGCTGGGCTTAGTTCAAGCAGTGATCAAACAGGATGAAGAAAACCTCAAAGATCATGGGTTTTTCAAGGCTGGAAAATCCTACTTCTCCGGACCCCAAATATTAAGGAACAAGATAGAAAAAGCCTGGTAGCCATGAACCAAAGGGAGCAGGCCTGTAGCAACTAGATTACGGATGTTCTCTTTCCTGCCAAGCCTACAGGTAGACACCATCTGGGTGAAGGAGCAAATTATGGGGGTGAAGATGCAAAGAAGACAAAGCCTTGAGAACCAGACTTGCGTATAGTTTCCAGTTTCAACAAGTAGGACTAGCAGGGCTGGCGTGATAGCACAGCAGGTTAAGCCACAGCTTGCGACGCTGCCTGTATCCCCTATCGGAGTGCCTGTGTGCGTCTTGGCTGCTTCACTTCTGATCCAGCTCCCTGCACCTGGGAGCCAGCAGACGATGGCCCAAGTACCTGGACCGCTGCCACCCATGTGGGAGACTCAGATGGAGTTCCAGGCTCCTGGTTTTGGCCTGGCTCAGTTTGGCTGTTGCAGCCATTCAAGGAGTGAACTGGCAAATGGAAGATCACTCTCCCTGTCCTTATCTTTCAACACATACATAAATAAATAAATCTTTAAAAATAAAGGCAAAACACAGGACACTCCATATTTATCCAGCTATCCTAGGTGCAGGAGTAGTTAATGACATCTCAGGTTTTTTTTCAAAGTAAATAGAGAGTAGCCAAGGAGAACCATCTGATTAGGAACACACACTTTTTTTTTTTTTTTTTTTTTGGATAGGCAGAGTGGACAGTGAGAGAGAGAGACAGAGAGAAAGGTCTTCCTTTGCCGTTGGTTCACCCTCCAATGGCCGCTTCGGCTGGCACACCACGCTGATCCGAAGGCAGGAGCCAGGTGCTTCTCCTGGTCTCCCATGGGGTACAGGGCCCAAGCACTTGGGCCATCCTCCACTGCACTCCCTGGCCACAGCAGAGAGCTGGCCTGGAAGAGGGGCAACTGGGACAGAATCCGGCACCCCGACCGGGACTAGAACCCAGTGTGCCGGTTAGCCTATTGAGCCGCGGCGCCGGCCTAAGAACACACACTTTTGACTGTTAGGTGAATAAAGATTATGTTAAACCACTCAGATTTGGAGGATCCCTAAGGCATGGTTCTCAAAGGGTGGGCCACAGACCAGCAATATTAGTACCACCTGTCAACTAACTTGTTAGAAATGCAAATCTTCAACCCCTGTCCCAGATCTATTGAATCAGAAACTATGGTGGTGGTGGTGGTGGGGGGGAGGCTCAGCAACCTCTTCAGGTGATCTTGATACACATGACATTGGAGAAGCAGTGAGCTAAGAAGACAGCAGGGTTAGCTCTAAAGCAGCCCGTGGGAAGCCTCTGGAGTTGGTTGGTCCCCTGTTGCCAGTGTCGCTCACTAGTACAAGGTGGTGCTCCTGACTTGGTCAGAATCTGCGTGGAAGATACTGGGACGTTCCCAGCCCAGATCTTGGCACACAGCACTGGCCTGGTACTGCTTTATAACAGCTCCATTAGAGCTTGTTTTTCCCAGCTCTTGGCATCCGTGACCTCATGGGCCAGACGCCACAGATGGACTGTGTCAGAGTCATCATGTCAACCTGGTATGCCTGTGACTTCCCTGGTTTTAACACGGGCAGTTCCACATCCAGGAACCCACCCAGTCCTGGGCAGTCTGGAGTATGCATTGTGGCATAGCAGGTTAAGACACTGCCTGCGAGGCCAGCATCCCATATGGGCACGGGTTCGAGTCCCAGCTGCTCTACTTCTGATCTGGCTCCCTGCTGATACCCCTGGGAAAGCAGCAGACGATGGCTCAAGTGCTTGAGCCCCTGCTCCCACGTGGGAGACCTGGAAAGAGCTCCTGGCTTTTGGCTTCAGTCTGGTCCAGCCCAGTGGCCATTTGGAGAGTGAATGGAAGGTCTGTGTGTGTGTGTGTGTGTGTGTCTGTCTGTCTGTCTCCCTCTGTGTGTGTGTGTCTGTCTCTCTCCCTCTCTCTGTGTGTCTGTCTCTCCCTCTGTGTGTGTGTGTGTGTCTGTTGTCGCTCCCCCTCTTCATGGAGGAGCAACACAGGACCCTGCGCTGTTCTTTCGTCTGCTCGGCCCTCCCCGGGTTTGCTGCTGGTTCTTCCCGGGTTGGCTACTATCCCTTCCACCTCCGTGGAAGGGCAGTTCCCCCTGGCCACATTCCCCACTTCCGCAGGGGAGCGGCACACCGCCGGCCGGCTCTCTCGGGGGCTGCACGGGTTCCCTTAGATGTTCCCCTTAGATGTTCCCCGTGCATGCCGTCTCTCTCCTCCTTTATAGTCCTCCTCCGCCAATCCCAACTCGGCTGCCCACACGCCGAGTACGCTGCTCTCCTCCAATCAGTAGCAAGTCCTACAGTTTATTGGTTGAACTGGAGGCAGCTGTGCGGAAGCTGTTTACTTCTCTCCCAGCGCCATATTGTGGGAGAGCAGATGCATAGAATAAGTCTTAATTCCAGTAACTCAGTCCAGTCCGGGCTGCTCCCCACAGATCCCCCTTTCTTTTTATTTTTTGGCGTTGATACGCGCCTATCTTCGGTGTCCCGCGGCACACACTCTGCTCTACTTGCTAGAGTTGCCACAGGCTCTTACAAGTCCTATCAATCAGGCAAACCGAATCCGGGTCCTCTCTTCGCCATGTTGTGAGGAGGTTTTTAGGCGCTGATGCGTGCCTGTGTTCGGTGCCCTGCAGCGCATGCTCTGGTCGAGCCTGCAGGGGCTTACAAGCCCTATCAGGCAAACCGAATCCAAGCCTTCTCATTGCCTTTTTGTGGGGAGGCCTTACTGATGTTAATTCGTGCCTGTCTTCGGTGACCTGCGGCGCATAAGCTGCTAGCCGCCCAGGTGCTCATCGCCTCACTAATCGGGCAGACCGAATCCAAGCTCTCACATTGCAGTGTTGTAGGGAGGCCTTTCTATTTCTCTATTTCTCTATCTCCGGGCATTCCTATTTCTCCCATTTTACTTCTATCTCCCAGCATTCTTATTTCTCTCATTTCTAAACTTCTATTTCTCTTATCCCTGCAGCTTCCCGGCGCCTCGCCCTGCCGGCAGCTCCGCCCCGAGGCTGCTTCTCGGCGCCTTGCCGGCTCTGAGCCGCTTCAGCCCGCGCCTCTTTCATCTGCGCAGCTTCCCGGCTTTGCGCGGCTTGGCTTCGTGCGCTCCGCGGTCTCCACGCCCTTCGCGTCTGCACCACGGCCTCGCGCCAGCCCCGTTCCCTATCTATTCACGCCCCGTGCTCTCTCTGCACGCGGCGGCTTCCGCGAGTAACACAGCGTAGCTTACGTGTCCGCCACTAGCATTCAATCTAAGTTCCCCGGGCTAGCCTGGCGAATTCAACCCAGCATACGTCTCCGCCCCACGATTTGGCTTCCCGTCCTTTGCTCCCCGGGCTAATCAGACGGATCCCAATCTGGCTTACGTTTCAGCTTCTGGTTTCAACTTTTCGCCCCCTATTCCTGGGCTAACTTGAGAATCCCAAAGTGGCTTTCGTATCCGCCTTGGCCTGCCCCCCACGGCTTCAATTTCCCTAACATTTTTCTCTACCCGGTATGTTTCCCCAAACTTTCCTCCAACGATATTCCTCCCTCATTTCTCCTGGCCTCTCCCCACAGTCCGCGTCCGAGTCTGTTTGTTCTAGCGTTCACTTTCGCTTTCGACCTTAGAGATTTCTCCCAGCTTCCCCCCGTAGTCCGTATCTGAGTCTATGCCTAGGCTTTCAATAGCTTCTTCCGGCACCCTTTTCGTCCGGCTTTTCCCTAGGCTGTTTGCTAGTCTCTCTCTCCGGTATTTTCCCATTTCTTCCCGTTTCTTCCCTCCTAAGTTTCTTATCCGTCCTAGGTTTCCTATCCGAGTCATTTCTTCCCTCCTAAGTTTCCTATCCGCCCTAGGTTTCCTATCCGAGTCACGGCACCATTATGTCGCTCCCCCTCTTCGTGGAGGAGCAACACAGGACCCTGCGCTGTTCTTTCGTCTGCTCGGCCCTCCCCGGGTTTGCTGCTGGTTCTTCCCGGGTTGGCTACTATCCCTTCCACCTCCGTGGAAGGGCAGTTCCCCCTGGCCACATTCCCCACTTCCGCAGGGGAGCGGCACACCGCCGGCCGGCTCTCTCGGGGGCTGCACGGGTTCCCTTAGATGTTCCCCTTAGATGTTCCCCTTAGATGTTCCCCGTGCATGCCGTCTCTCTCCTCCTTTATAGTCCTCCTCCGCCAATCCCAACTCGGCTGCCCACACGCCGAGTACGCTGCTCTCCTCCAATCAGTAGCAAGTCCTACAGTTTATTGGTTGAACTGGAGGCAGCTGTGCGGAAGCTGTTTACTTCTCTCCCAGCGCCATATTGTGGGAGAGCAGATGCATAGAATAAGTCTTAATTCCAGTAACTCAGTCCAGTCCGGGCTGCTCCCCACAGTCTGTCTCTCTCTCTCTCTCTCTGTGTGTCTGTCTGTCTCTCCCTCTGTGTGTGTCTCTCTCTCCCTCTCTCTGTGTGTCTGTCTGCCTCTCTTCCTCCCTGTGTGTGTGCATGTGTCTGTCTCTCCCTCTGTGTGTGTGTGTGTGTCTGTCTTCCTGTCTCTCTCCCTCTGTGTGCGTGTGTCTGTCTCTCCCTCTGTGTGTGTGTGCATGTGTCTGTCTCTCTCCCTCTGTGTGTGTCTGTCTGTCTCTCTCCCTCCGTGTGTATGTGTATGTGTCTGTCTGTCTCCCTCTCTCGGTGTGTGTGTGTCTGTCTGTCTGTGTCTCCCTCTGTGTGTGTGTGTCTGTCTCTCTCCCTCTGTGTGTGTGTGTGTGTGTCTGTCTCTCCCTCTGTGTGTGTCTGTCTGTCTGTCTCTCCCTCTCTGTGTGTGTGCATGTGTCTGTCTCTCTCCCTCTGTGTGTGTGTGTCTGTCACTCTCCCCCTGTGTGTGTGTGTCTCCCTCTGTGTGTGTGTGTCTGTCTCCCTCCCTCTCTCTCTCTCTCTCTCTGTCTGTCTCTCCCTCTGTCTGTGTGTGTCTGTCTCTCCCTCTGTGTGTCTATCTCTCTCTCTCCCTCTGTGTTTGTGTGTGTGTCTGTCTCTCTCTCTCTGTGTGTCTGTCTCTCTCCCTCTGTGTGTGTGTGTCTGTGTCTCCCTCTGTGTGTGTGTGTCTGTCTCTCCCTCTCTGTGTGTGTGCATGTGTCTGTCTCTCTCCCTCTGTGTGTGTGTGTCTGTCTCTCCCTTTGTGTGTGTGTGTCTCCCTCTGTGTGTGTGTGTCTGTCTCTCCCCCTCTGTGTGTGTGTGTCTGTCTCTCTCCCCCTGTGTGTGTCTGTCTCTCCCTCTGTGTTTGTGTGTGCGTCTGTCTGTCTGTCTATCCCTCTGCGTGTGTGTGTCTGTCTGTCTCCCTCCCTCTCTCTCTCTCTCTCTCTCTGTGTCTGTCTCTCCCTCTGTGTGTGTGTCTGTCTCTCCCTCTGTGTGTCTGTCTCTCTCTCTCTCCCTCTGTGTTTGTGTGTGTGTGTCTATCTGTCTCTCTCTCTGTGTGTGTCTGTCTCTCTCCCTCTGTGTGTGTGTCTATCTGTCTGTCCCTCAGTGTGTGTGTGCATCTGTCTGTCTCTCCCTCTCTGTGTGTGTGCATGTGTCTGTCTCTCTCCCTATGTGTGTGTGTCGGTCTGTCTCTTCCTCTGTGTTTGTGTGTGCATCTGTCTTTCTGTCTCTCTCCCTCTGTGTATGTGTCTGTCTGTCTCCCTCTGTGTGTGTGTCTGTCTCTCTCCCTCTGTGTGTGTCTATCTGTCACTCCCTCTGTGTGTGTGTCTGGTTGTCTGTCTCTCTCCCTCTGTGTGTGTCTATCTGTCACTCCCTCTGTGTGTGTGTCTGGTTGTCTGTCTCTCCCTCTGTGTGTGTGTCTGGCTGTCTGTCTCCCTCCCTCTCTCTCTCTCTGTGTCTGTCTCTCCCTCTGTGTGTGTGTGTGTGTCTGTCTCTCTCCCTCTGTGTGTATGTGTCTGTCTGTCTGTCTCTCTCTGTGTGTCTGTCTCTCCCTCTGTGTGTGTGTCTGTCTCTCCCTCTGTGTGTGTGTGTCTGTCTCTCCCTCTGTGTGTGTGTGCATGTGTCTGTCTCTCTCCCGCTGTGTGTGTATGTCTGTCTGTGTGTGTGTGTCTGTCTCTCTCCCTCTGTGTTTGTGTGTGTGCATGTGTCTGTCTGTCTCCCTCTCTCTCCCTCTCTCTCCCTCTGTGTGTGTGTCTGTCTGTGTCTCCCTCTGTGTGTGTGTGTCTGTCTCTCTCCCTCTGTGTGTGTCTCTCTCTCCCTCTGTGTGTGTGTGTCTGTCTCTGTGTGTGTGTGTGTGTCTCTCTCTCCCTCTCTGTGTGTGTGTGTGTCTGTCTGTCTCCCTCTCTGTGTGTCTGTCTGTCTGTCTCCCTCTGTGTGTGTATGTGTCTGTCTGTCTGTGTCTCCCTCTGTGTGTGTGTCTATCTGTCTCTCTCCCTCTGTTTTTGTGTGTGTTTCTGTCTGTCTCTCTCCCTCTCTGTGTGTGTATCTGTCTGTCTGTCTCCCTCTCTGTGTGTGTGTCTGTCTGTCTCCCTCTGTGTGTGTGTGTGTCTGTCTGTCTGTCTCCCTCTCTCTGTAACTCTACCTTTTGGGACTTGTAATCCAGACCCTCTTTTCTCACAAGGGTGATCCTGGCTCAGCAAGTCAGGCAACTCTGTATTTAAATATTTACAGCTTTCAAACATGAAAGAGCCTTTTTAAAGAAAATTTATTTATTTATTCATTTGAGAGGCAGAGAACATACAGAGAGACAGAAAGCCCCCACCCCTGGTTCACAACTCAAATGCATGCACGGCCAGGGCTGGGAGCCGGGAACTCCATCCAGGTCTCCCACGTGGGTGGCAGGGACCCAACCACTTGAGCCATCACTGCTGCCTCGCATCTTGTGCGCCAGCAGGAAGCTGCAGTCAGGAGCCTGGACTTGAACCCAGGCAGTCCAACTTCCACTTAACTGCTGGCCGAATCCTAACTGCACCGTCTTTCCCGGACACTCGATCCACCCACCTTTGAAGCCAGATGCCCTGATTGCCTGCTGGGGTCTCCGTGACTATGTGAACATTCAGGAGGTCGTGGTGAGCGCCAGTGGATCAACTGCCCTTCTACAAGTGACCAAGGTTAGGCCGGCACCACGGCTCACTAGGCTAATCCTCCACCTAGCGGTGCTTGCACACCGGGATCTAGTCCTGGTCGGGGTGCCGGATTCTGTCCCGGTTGCCCCCCTTCCAGGCCAGCTCTCTGCTGTGGCCAGGGAGTGCAGTGGAGGATGGCCCAGGTGCTTGGGCCCTGCACCCCATGGGAGACCAGGATAAGTACCTGGCTCCTGGCTTCGGATCAGCACAGTATGCCGGCCACGGCAGCCATTGGAGGGTGAACCAACGGCAAAAGGAAGATCTTTCTCTCTGTCTCTGTCTCTCACTGTCCACTCTGCCTGTCAAAACACACACACACACACACACACACACAACAAGTGACCAAGGTTAACTCTCCAGCAATGACCTCATTAGACCAGGGGCCAGGCATGGACTAAAACTTGCTGGTTAAATCTCTCCTATGTATTTAAGCCTGATACAGGGAATGAATTTTTTTCTAAGGTGTGTTTTTTTTTTTTTTTTTTTTTTTTTTTGGACAGGCAGTGTTAGACAGTGTGAGAGAGAGAGAGACAGAGAGAAAGGTCTTCCTTTTCCATTGGTTCACTCCCCACATGGCCGCTGGAGCCAGGTGCTTCCTCCTGGTCTCCCGTGCGGATGCAGGGCCCAAGGGCTTGGGCCATCCTCCACTGCCTTCCCGGGCCACAGCAGAGAGCTGGACTGGAAGAGGAGCAACCGGGACAGAATCCAGCGCCCCAACCAGGACTAGAACCCAGGGTGCCAGCGCCGCAGGCAGAGGATTAGCCTGGTGAGCTATGGCGCCGGCCATTTTTCTAAGGTTTATTTATTTAAAAGGCAGAACATCAGAGAGAGGGAGAAAAGAAGAGGGATCAATCAGAGATAGATAGAGATCTTCCATCCACTGTTTTACTCCCAAGATGGCCACAACAGCCAGAGCTGGGTCAAGCTGAAGCCAGGAGCGAGGAACTACATTAGGGTCTCCCACACGGGTGGCAGGGCCCAAACACTTGGGCCATCACCCCTTGCTTTCCCAAGTGCATTAGCAGGACGCTGGATCACAAGCCAAGAAGCCAGGACTCGAATAAGTGCTCTGTTACGGGATGCCAGTGTCACAAGCAGTGGCTTCACCTGCTGCACCACAGCGCCGGTCCCAAGGACATGTTATTGACCGCGACTCAGAATGCAAGGTACAACGTTAACTTTTATATAGATAACATACAATAAGCGATCCGAAAGGGGAAAGTAAAGGCTTCTTTTCTCTGAGTATGTTCTCAGTGGTGGGCCTAGGGTGCAGATGTAAATTAAATGGAGAGGTGTGATATTTTAAAATACAAACTTGTCACTGGTATGTCCTTGGGAGGGGAGGAAGTGGTGACGTATGTGTTAAAAAAAAATAATAAAAAAACCTCAGGTGATTCTGACCACCGTCTTTCTTTAGTTAACCATGGTGTCAGAGGAGGATTTCCCAGGCTCAGCACTGTGGGCCTCAAGGACTGAGGACTCCCTGGTGTGGGGAGGGAGCTAGCCTGTGTCGCAGGATGACTGGCACCAATGCCCCCCGCGCCTTGCTCCCAGAGGTGATAACAGAAGTCCCTCCCTCTAGACATTGCAAATCCTGGGGGGAGCATTGCCAGGCAAATTATAATATATGGGACATAGTTCTATAAAAAAGTTTGCATTGTTTATCTGAAATCCAATTTTAACTGAATTTAACCAGTATTTCTATTTGCTAAATCTGGCAACCCTACCTAGAAGGCCAAATTGCCCCTGGTTGCGCCACATCACAGCAAGGCTGGACACAGTTTATGAAGTCCGTAGATAAAAATACAACTAAGGGCCGGCGCCGCGGCTCACTAGGCTAATCCTCCGCCTAGCGGCGCCGGCACACCGGGTTCTAGTCCCGGTCGGGGCGCCGGATTCTGTCCCGGTTGCCCCTCTTCCAGGCCAGCTCTCTGCTGTGGCCCAGGAGTGCAGTGGAGGATGGCCCAGGTGCTTGGGTCCTGCACCCCACGGGAGACCAGGAAAAGCACCTGGCTCCTGGCTCCTGCCATTGGATCAGCGCGGTGCGCCGGCCGCAGCGCGCCGGCCGCAGCGCGCCGGCCGCGGCGGCCATTGGAGGGTGAACCAACGGCAAAGGAAGACCTTTCTCTCTGTCTCTCTCTCTCACTGTCCACTCTGCCTGTCAAAAAAAAAAAAAAAATACAACTAAGGGTTGGCGCCGCAGCTCAATAGGCTAATCCTCCACCTTGCGGCACCGGCACCCCGGGTTCTAGTCCCGGTCAGGGCGCCGGATTCTGTCCCGGTTGCCCCTCTTCCAGGCCAGCTCTCTTCTATGGCCAGGGAGTGCAGTGGAGGATGGCCCAAGTGCTTGGGCCCTGCACCCCATGGGAGACCAGGAGAAGCACCTGGCTCCTGCCTTCGGATCAGCGCAGTGCGCCGGCCGCAGCACGCCGACTGCGGCAGCCATTGGAGGGTGAACCAACGGCAAAAGGAAGACCTTTCTCTCTGTATCTCTCTCTCTCACTGTCCACTCTGCCTGTCAAAAAAAAAAAAAAATACAACTAAGTACAACCTAGCACCAACACACTAATGACGCTTTTTTTTTTTTTAATTGGTACATTTGTTAAAAATAAATAGAGTAATGGTCCAGGGCTTAAATGTCACCGTGGCTGAGTGCTGACTTCTGTAACATAACTAAATGTAGGGGACTCCTAGAAATACACTCGAGACAGCAATAAAAAGGTAAACAGAAATGATTGATAAGACAGGGCTCTTTCACTATGGCCTTGTATGGAACACTGGCTCCACAGTGGAACTGGGCGTTCTTGACCTTGACAGCGACATTCACAGAGGCTGGGCTGTCTGTCACAGGCAACGGGCACCCAAGGGCCACAAGCCTCCTCATGCTTCCTAAATAGTTTTCTATTGTATGCATTTGCAGAAGGAGTAGAAATGGTAACCAGGTGCTTCACCGTATGCATCCAAGTGTGATGCCTCGTCTTTGCATGCGGTCCAGTTTCTTGAAAAATAAAAGGATGGTGCCGGCGCCGTGGCTCACTAGGCTAATCCTCTGCCTGCGGCACTGGCACACCGGGTTCTAGTCCCGGTTGGGGCACCAGATTCTGCCGCGGTTGCTCCTCTTCCAGCCCAGCTCTCTGCTGTGGCCCGGGAGTGCAGTGGAGGATGGCCCAAGTGCTTGTGCCCTGAACCCCATGGGAGACCAGGAGAAGCACCTGGCTCCTGCCTTCGGATCAGTGAAGCGCGCCGGCCATAGTGGCCATTTTGGGGGTGAACCAACGGCAAAAGGAAGACCTTTCTCTCTGTATCTCTCTCTCTCACTGTCCACTCTGCCTGTCAAAAAGAAAAAAAGGAAAGGAAAGGAATGGGAGGGGGGGGAGGGGAGGGGAGGGAAGGGGAGGGGAGGGGAGGGGAGGGGAGGGGAGGGGAGGGGAGGGAAGGGAAGGGAAGGGATGGGGCCAGCTCTGTGGCGTAGCCAGTAAAGCCGCTGCCTGCAGTGTTGCCATTCTATGTGGGCACTGGTTCGAGTCCTGGCTGCTCCACTTCTGATTCAGCTCTCTGCTATGGCCTGGGAAAGCAGTAGAGGATGGGACAAGTCCTTGGGCCCTTGCACCCGTGTGGGAGACCCAGAAGAAGCTCCTGGCTTTGGATCGGTGCAGCTGCGGCCATGTGGGGAGTGAACCAGCAAATGGAAGAGCGCTCTCTCTCTCTCTCTCTCTCTCTTTCTGCCTCTCTGTAAACTCTGCCTTTCAAATAAATAACATAAATCTTTAAAAAGAAAAAAAGAGGCCTCAGAATCAGCCCTTAAGGCATGCGGATCCAGCTGAAAAGCCCATGAGAGTATTTCAGGCATGGAAAGCCAAGACACTCTGGGGAAAAAAAAATGAAAGATCTCCACGAGTGAGATCCCAGTGGAAAGAACGGGTCATCAAAGAAGGAGGTACCTTTCTCTGAAGGGAGGAGAGAACTTCCACTTTGACCATGGCCTTGTCTAAATATTATCAGAGTCAGTGAACTCAGGGGGCTTCCATAGCCTTGGAAACTCATGACAAGAGCCTAGGGTGATTACTGATGCCATAAACAAGAGTGTCAATTTGTTAAGTCAACAACAGGAGTCACTGTGTACTTACTCCTCATGTAGGATCTTTGTCCTTAGTGGGCTGTACATTGAGATTTAATGCTATAACTAGTACTCAAATAGTATTTTTCACTTTATGTTTCTGTGTGGGAGCAAACTGTTGAAATCTTTACTTAATGTATGCTAAACTGATCTTCTGTATATAAAGAGAATCGAAAATGAATCTTGATGTGAATGGAAGGGGAGAGGGAGTGGGAAAGGGGAGGGTTGCGGGTGGGAGGGACGTTATGGGGGGCAAGACATTGTAATCCATAAGCTGTACTTTGGAAATTTATATTCATTAAATAAAAGTTAAAAAAAAAAAAAAAAAAAAAAAAAAAAAAGAAAAAAAGAAAAGGAGTGGCTCACGGCAGGACCACGTGGGTGAGGAAGTTCTGAATGGAGGATCTCACATTCTCGTGCGTCTTCCGTTGCGTCTCCTGCGGGTCCGGCTGTGGGATCCCGCCTCACTGGCCTCCAGCCACAGCACTGCACTCCCTCCTGCTCTGAAAGACACGTTTTAGATACACAGGTAATAAAAAGATATTACTTAAAAAAAAGAGATTTATTTGAAAGGTAGAGTTACAGAGAGGTGGAGGCAGAGACAGAGAGAGATCTTCCACTTACTGGTTCACCCCCCAAACAGCCTCAATGCCCAGAGCTGTGCCGATCTGGAGCCAGGAGCCAGGAGCTTCCTCCAGGTCTCCCAGGGGCCAAAGGACCTGGGCCTGCTTTCCCAGGCCACAGCAGAGAGCTGGATCAGAAGTGGGGCAGCTGGGACTCGAACCGGCACCCATATGGGATGTTGGAACTGCAGGTGATGGCTTTACCCACTATGTCACAGTGGCAGCCCCCCCCAAATACTTTAAAGAAACAATCAGACAAATGCCCTAAACAGCACTTTGACCCCAGAATCTGCCCTTAAGTTATTCAGATTTGGCTTAAATGCCCATGAGAGCATTTCAGGCATGGAAAGCCGAGACACTGTGGCAAAAAATGACCTACAGGAAGGATCCCTGTGAGTGTGACCCCAGTAGAAAGAAGGGGCCATCAAAGAAGGAGGTACCTTTCTCTGGAGGGAGGAGAGAACTTCCACTTTGGTTATGGCCTTGTCTAAATATTATTGGAGTTTGAGGACTCAAAAGGCTTCCATAGCCTTAGCAGCTCATGACAAGAGCCTCGGGTGATCACTGACGTCATAAATAAGAGTGTCAATTGTTAAATCAACAACAGCAGTCACTGTGCACTTACTCCCCATGTAGGATCTCTGTCCTTAATGAGTTGTACCTTGAGAATTAACGGTATAACTAGTCTTCAAACAGTACTTTATACTTTGTGTGTGTCTGTGTGGGTGCAAACTGTTGAAATCTTTACTTAGTATATACTAAGTTGATCTTCTGTATATAAAGGTAATTGAAAATGAATCTTAGTGAAGAATGGGATAGGAGAGGGAGTAGGAGATGGGACGGAGTTGGGGTAGGAGGACGGGTGGGTGGAAGAATCACTATATTCCTAAAGCTGTACCTATGAAATTTGTGTTCATTAAATAAAAGCTTTCTAAAAAAAAAAAGAAAAGAAACAATCAGAGAGAAATTGTTTGAGCAATAGAGACACAGAAATGTCACCAGCGCTTTTGAAATAATTTGCACAAGGCTATTTCAAAGAGTTTATGGAAAAATGGAATTAAAAATCATTTCATTTTGGTGCAAAATATTTTGAAATTTATGCATAGTTTTACATAATACACGCTTTCAGTGACCTTTTTGAAGTTCCCTCATATGCATAGATTTCTAAACATTTTTGCATCAAAATAAAATTTATTTTAAAAAGTTGAGAGAGGAGAGACAATGGACAGTCAGCCCCCATCCACTGCTTCATACCCCGGATGCCCACAGTAGCTGGGGCTGGGCCAGAAGCAGGCCCCGAGCCGGGAGCTGGGCACACAGTCCAGGGCCCTCACTTGGTGGCAGGAACCCAGCTGCTTGAGCCATGACCTCTTCCTCGGGGAGTCTGTTAGCACAGAGCTGTGCCAGGAGCTGGCGCCAGGAATCTAGCTCAGGCCTTCCAGCGTGGGACGCTACGTCTCCACCGGCAGGCTGACCGCTCCCCCACGCCTCCCGTGGAGCGAGCACTTCTCTGCCCTTCCTCAAGGACCCTCGGAGGTTCTGTGAAGACAAGGGTCTCCGTTTTGCTCACTGGTATTTCTCGCCTGCCGTGAACGGTGCCTGGCACATAGTGCCTACACAGTAAATGGTTCTTGACTGAATGACTGAAAGTGTGGGTAGCGTGACGTGTGGAAGGGAACGTCCATGTGGTCTACACCCCACAGGATTCCTATGACGTTTAAATGGATTCGTATTTGCTGACAGCTGCCTGGCATGTGGTGAACCCTAGATAAATAGTTACTAAATGAAAAAGTTAAAAAGTCACTGAAGTAGACTAAATATGACATTGCCAAACACCCTGTAGTGAGCATTTTCAGGCAGAACAACTACCTTGGGAGTTCCTGCAGCCTGTGATTCTGTTCCGCGACCTTCCTACACTCGCAATGGCAGGTACAGCCAAGGAATTCAAAGCACTGATTATACATAACCATTAAGTAGAATGACATTATAATAAAGAGTCATTTAAAACGTTATGGGGATAGCATTGTGTCATAGCAAGTAAGACCATTGCCTGTGACTCCAGCATCCCACGTGGGTGCCAGTTCAAGTCCCAGCCACTCCACTTCTGATCCAGCTTGGGGATAACGTGCCTGGGAAAGCAGCAGAAGATGGCCCAAATGCTTGGGCCCCTGCACTGACGTTGGAGACCCGGAAGAAGCTCCTGGCTCCTGGCTTTGATCTAGCCCATCCCCAGCCATT
Source organism: Oryctolagus cuniculus (assembly GCF_964237555.1). Classification (NCBI taxonomy): domain Eukaryota; kingdom Metazoa; phylum Chordata; class Mammalia; order Lagomorpha; family Leporidae; genus Oryctolagus; species Oryctolagus cuniculus. Next base: position 7,448,979 of record NC_091438.1, on the reverse strand, counting down.
GCGGCCATTTGGGGGTTGAACCAGCAGATGGAAGCTCTCTCTTTCTCTGTCTCTCCCTCTCTTTGTAACTCTGCCTTTCAAATAAATAAAACAGAAGAAAAGAAAAGAAATACTTCAAACTATCTACCCTAGGGAAATTATCACATATAATCATAATGACATATCTGAGAGGTAAAAAAAAAAAGCGATACTATTTCCAAATCATTAATTATGGGCACATAACTAGCATAAGCAACAATGTGCACGTTTTTAGCCAATGGAAACAGAGCAAGGATTAGCAGAGTGTGATCTGTGGTCTTGACTTATCCACAGGTCCCTGCCCTGAGGACCATGGCAGCTTTGGCAGGAGGAAATATAACACACAGACCACGAGACTCTAAGAACACAAGCGTGTCCAAAGGGAGAAAGACCATGAAAGAGATGATTAAGGTCCTCTTCCAAGGGAGAGAGCATAGCATGAAACAGTGGACCTGGGCGTGGTCTCGAGTCGGACCGAGGACTTCACACTCCAGCTCACCAGTGCGCGGCTGTGCGACCTGGGTCACGCGACTTACTGTGTGCCTGCAGCAGGAAATGGAGCAGGTGTGTAATGCATTCTTATCATTTCCTCCCATCTCCTCTTTGCTTTCTCCTCCCCCTGGACGGCCCTAGCTTTGCATCTCCCAAAGAGCGTCAGCCTTGATCTGCGCCTCTGACTAGTTTCTAGGATAGAGTAAGTACTGCTGAGGACAATGAGGAGGAGGAGGGCAGAGACAAAGAGAGCGTAGTTCTCTGTGCTTCGGTTTCCTTATCTGAGGGTGGGCATTTAGCTGAGTGGTTAACACACCTGCACCCCGCATCAGAGTACCTGGGTTTGATACCTGGCGCCAGCTCCTCACTCCAGCTTCCCACAAAGGCAGACCCTGGGAGGCAGCAGTGATGGCTCAAGTAACTGGGTTCCTGCCTCCAACATGGGAGTCTGGATTGAATTCCAGCTTCAGGCTGGCCCAGCCTGGGGTTTTGTGGGCATTTGGAGGATGAACCAGAGGGTGGGAGTGCTCTCTCTCTCTCTCTCTCTCTCTATATATATATATATATATATATCTTTCTCTGTCTCTCAAATGTGTGTGGGTACAGTGGTTAAGACATTGAAACATATGTATCTCATGTCAGAGATCTGGGTACATTTAAGTCCCAGGCACAGTTCTAATTTTTTAATTTACATATTTATTTGAAAGGCAGAGTGACAGACAGAAAGTGTAAGAGTGAGAGAGAGAGACCTTCCATTTGCTAGTTTACTCCCCAAATGGCTGCAACAAGCAGAGCTGGGCCAGGCTGAAGCCGGGAGTCAGGAACTCCATCCTGGTCTCCCACAAGCGCGGCAGGGGCCAAGTTCTTGGGACCCCTTCCATTGCCTTTCCAGATCAGCAGTAGCTGGATTGGACACACATGGGTGCTCGATTATCGGTGCCAGTGTTGCAGGCTGCAGCTCAGCCGCAACACCAGGCCCCCAGGTGTGGCTTGATTCCAGCTTCCCACTGAGGCATCAGACGGTGGCTCACACACATGGGTCCCTGCCACCCTGGTGGAAACTCGGATTGAGCTCTAGGTTCTTGGCTTCAACCTGACCAAGCCCTGGCTTTTGTGAGCTGCTAGGGAGTGAACAAATGGATGGCAGATTCTCCCCTGTTGCTGTGGATTCGTTCTGAGAGGATTGCCATGGGGGCAAGAGGGGCGGAGTCACCACACAGACCCCGGGAGTTGTGTGGAAGCAGGCCAGAGGCGAGCAGCCTGCAGTCTCATTTATTTCAGTTGGTACAGCAGTTTATATAGACAAGGCAACCAATCCAGCCAAGGGGCGGTCTGTGCCCGAACCAATCACAGCCTGTTGCTAGGCAGCTCCATTGCCAGGTGGTTTCCCAGGGGGTTTCCGAAGCCATTCCTGAGTAACTGATGCTCACTTGCCAGCAGCCATCGTAGCATGGCCTTCTCACTCCACCACACTCCCCTCCCCTTCAAATAAAAAACATGAATATAAATACATTAAATCATGTAATGGACATAAACTCTTAGAACCGTACCCAGTCCAGGACAAGAACGGTATGACCTGGGGAGCCCTTGTTTGCCCTCTGGACGGTGAAAGTGGCTGACTGACAGCATCTACCAGGATTCAGGCTCTGCTCCATTTTTCTAGAGTCAAGTTGCCATAAGAAATGTGTGCGTGGCTCTTTCTGAAGGACGCAAGCAGCAAGTGTGGCTTCGCGTGTTCCCACACCTTTCTCATCTTCCAGGGGGTGCCCACGTGCCTTGGCTATGGCCCTACATTATTCCCAGCATCGACTTCCCTCTTCACAGCTTCTTTTCCTTACTCCAAACTGCCCTTCCCCACCCCACTCCTGCCCCTGTAAAGCTCGTGTGATTCCTTTGGGCCCATCGGGAGAACCCAGGCTTCGATCCCCATCTTAAGATCCTTAATTGAGTTGCACCTGTCAAATCCATTTAGCCATGTAAGATAGCAATTGTAGGCTCCAAAGACAATGATGTTGACATCTGTGTATGTGAGATGAGGGAGAGGTATCATTATTTGCTTACCATACCGGGCAAGAAGTTTGTCTCACTTGTGGTACGTATGTTTTTCTGAATAATACATAGGCAGTGTAGGCTACTTTATCACGGATGCTCTTTTCTCGTTGAATAGCAGTAGGCGTCCTAGATGCCTTTGAAAAGACAAGGGTACTGATATGCTATTTCTCTCCGATGAATGACGAATTGGTGATAAGAATGGTGACTTTTTGGCCGGTGCCGCGGCTCACTAGGCTAATCCTCCACCTGCGGCACTGGCACCCTGGGTTCTAGTCCCAGTCGGGGCACCGGATTCTGTCCCGGTTGCTCCTCTTCCAGTCCAGCTCTCTGCTGTGGCCCGGGAGTGCAGTGGAGGATGGCCCAAGTGCTTGGGACCTGCACATGGGAGACCAGGAGAAGCACCTGGCTCCTGGCTTCGGATCGGCGCAGCGCGCCAGCCGTAGCAGCCATTTGGGGGGTGAACCAATGGAAGAAAGACCTTTCTCTCTCTCTCTCTCTCTTACTGTCTAACTCTGCCTGTCAAAAAAATAATAAAGAAAAAAAAGAATAGTTATTTTTTGAGAACATACAAGGACTGTCTAAACCTGCATTTTTTGTTTTTTAAAACTTTGTTTACTTATCTATTTATTTTAGCTGAAATGGAGAGAGAGAGAGAGAGAGAGAAACTTCCATCCACTAGTTCATTCCCCAAATGACCGTAACATCCAGGGCTGGCCCGGGAGCCTGGACCTCAGTCCAGGTCTCTACAGGGTGGCAGGGACACAAGAGTTGGAGCCGTCACCTGCGGCCTCCCAGGGTGCACATTAGCAGGAAGCTGGATCAGAAGCAGAAGAGGGGTCTGGTGTGTGGCACAGTGGAAAAAGTCACTGCCTATGACATCGGCACCCCATGTGGGTGCTGGTTCATGTCCCTGCTGCTCCACTCCTGCTCCAGCTTCCTGCTTTTGGCCTGGGAAAGCAGCAGAGGATGGTCCAAGTGTTTGAGCCCCTGCACCATGTGGGAGACCTGGATAAAGCTCCTGGCTCCTGCCTTCAGCCTGGAGCAGTCCTGGCCGTTGTAACTGTTTGGGGAGTGAACCAGTGGATGGAAGATTCCTATATATTGTCTCTGTGTTTCTCCCTCTCTCTCTGTAACTCTGACATTCAAATAAATAAATCTTAAAAAAAAAAAAAAGCAGGGGAGCCAGGACTCTCCAATCATGTGCTCATTTTATGAAATGTGGATGTCCCAAGAGGCAATTGACCTGTGGTGTCAAACGCCTACCCCTGAGGCCCTACAATGCCGACAGCTTGATGACATCCAAGGCACCGCAGCCACTCCCAAGACGGGTAGAATTTTGGCAAGCAGTGACCCAGAACCTGGCAGTGGGCTGCATGGGCTTTTTATGCTTTTACATATCCTGCCCCCATGACACATGGCGGCAACAAATGATGGCGTTAGGGCAGAACACGTAAGAAAACAGGCTCTGGAGTCAGCCAGGGCCAGAATCCTGGTTCTTCTGGCTCTGCTATTGACTCCTTGTGTGACCTTGGATGACCTTGCTTAATGTGTCTAATCACGCGTTCTCTTATCTACACAATGGAGATAAGAGTTGACAGGTGTGTTGTTAGGATTACAGGAGGCGATGGACGCAAAGTCCTCAGCACAGGTCTGATGCACAATAATTAGTATTCAGTAAATAACTATTGTTTATTATAACTGGAACACATCTCGGGAAAGATATTAAAGCGAATTACACCATCTGACACAGCAAAATAGCCTACAACCGCCTATAAACCTCTCCCCAGAGTCCCACCCATCACAACCACTACTTCCAGAATGACTCTTCTTGAGCTCGTTGCTAACTTCCAACCTCTCTGGGTCTCTTCTCTCCTTTTGACTCACTTCCACCAGGCATCTCCCGTATGGAGTCTTACGTAGGCTCATTTCATCCTCTACCCATTCCACTGATGAGTACGACAAAGGCACAGCACTGAACAACACAAAGACCCTGAGAAGGGGCTGGAAGTGCTGAGCACAAGTCTGTGGGTTCTTACACTGCTCTGTTTTCACACTGGAACTTCCTTTATCACCCTCACCGTCTCCCCACGCGCAGCCTTGTTCCGCCTGCCACATGTTTGGAGAGCCATATAGATTGAGCTTAGTGATGTTCAGTTTAGACTTCGGAGACCTTGATGCGCTTCTCTGATCTGTGCCGCAGCGAGCGCTCTGGACAGCTCCTCCGTAGTGCCGGGCTACAGGTTTCCTCTACTCAACGAGGACACCCAGAGGCCGCATGGGACGTAGCACCTGCCCGGAAACTTCCAGCTGGTTCCATCGGAAGTCACAAAGCCCAGGTCCAACCAGTCACCTAGAATATGTGTTCACGTGGAGCTCGCCCTCAAGGGAAGACTGGAAGCAGGTGCACTTCTTTCCCTGGCACAGGCATGCGTTGTAAGGTGCAGAAGAGCTTTTAAATGTGATGGATGGGGACGCCAGAAACCAAGGACGTGCTGGGGACGCTTGGGGACATTTGCGCGGTGACTGAGTGCCGGTGGAGGTTGCTGAGTGGTTTTCTTTTCTTTTCTTTTTTTTTTTTCTTTTTTTGACAGGAAGAGTGGACAGTGAGAGAGAGAGAGAGACAGAGAGAAAGGTCTTCCTTTGCCGTTGGTTCACCCTCCAATGGCCGCTGCAGCCGGTGCACTGAGCTGATCCGAAGCCAGGAGCCAGGTGCTTCTCCTGGTCTCCCATGGGGTGCAGGGTCCAAGCACTTGGGCCATCCTCCACTGCACTCCCTGGCCACAGCAGAGAGCTGGCCTGGAAGAGGGGCAACCGGGACAGAATCCGGCGCCCCGACCGGGACTAGAACCTGGTGTGCCGGCGCCGCTAGGCGGAGGATTAGCCTAGTGAGCCACAGCGCCGGCCTGCTGAGTGGTTTTCTTAGGCGTGACCCTAGCGTCAAGCTACGGAGCAGGACACTGCTGTTGTCGGGTCACGTAGGCTCAGGTGTGGACGGTGACCGAGGAGGATGTCCCAAGCTCCGTCCCGAGGTTTTGGCTGAAGGGAAGGGTCATTAGGAGGGAGGTGGATCAGAGGTGGAGATTCTGGTAGCATAGGTGGTGGCTTTACCCGTTATGTCACAGCCGGTCCGTGAAACTGATTATCTTTAGCTCTACTGTATTTTTAGAAAATCTAGACTGCTCAACTGAAGAGTTTTTAGAATCGATGTGACACACCTGTGTAAGCAGGTGTGGCCAGGTGCCACCCCATGGCGTGTCTACGTGGGGGACATGGAAACTCATTACACGGTTCTTTCTGCTGTTCTGTACATTTAACTTTTTTTTTTTTTCCCAAAATAAAAGGATGAGGATGTAAAAGCCTCAAAGGCACTTAACCTGAACTTGCTCGAGCACTGTGGCCTCCGTTGTGTTGTCTTGCGTGTGCTGGAGTTTAACCAGCACGTTGTAGTCACTCGCGTGGTCATCTCCTGTTCTCCGTGTCACCCTGCAGCACACACATTCTTGCTGGTGCAAGAAATGAAAGAGATACAACACTCAGCAGCTCCGCTGGGGTGCTGGGTTCTGTCTGGCCCTACTGAGGGCCTGGAGGTCTTTCCTTCCTTCCGCCCTGCCCCTGCCCCACTTCCCGGGGCTGACTCAACGTTTATCCTCCGCATTCCCATGCTGGGAACACCTCCCTCGCCCTGGCCCTGTGTTCACAGGTCACTTCCCCCGCATGAGCACTATGGATAGGCTATTCTAGCTGTTTGCTTTCTTGACCTGACTGCCCTGAGAGCTACACTTTCCTTGAGGAGAAGGGAATTTTATCTGCCTTTTCACAGCTGTATCCTCACCCTCGGAGAGTTTCAGGCACACAGCAAGGAAAAGCTCAATAAATACTTGGCAAGTGAATGGCCAACGCTAGTGTGATCAGCTTTTTAGAGAACCATATAGCCATACTAGGAACCCTTCCAAATAAGTAAACATGTAACCATGCAGAGGTCAGCATCAATATGAATGGGTGTTTATTTGATACCAAAGGGGTTTTTATTAAAATTAAGGTAAAATCATCTTCTAAAAAGAAATCAATCATTTCATAATATTGTCTTTTTCTGAAGAAAGATTCTCTACTTCTCAAATAAATCTTTTTTTTTATTTTTTGACAGGCAGAGTGGACACTGAGAGAGAGAGACAGAGAGAAAGGTCTTCCTTTGCTGTTGGTTCACCCTCCAATGGCCGCCGCGGCTGGCGCGCTGTGGCCGGCGCACCACGCTGATCCGATGGCAGGAGCCAGGAGCCAGGTGCTTCTCCTGGTCTCCCATGGGGTGCAGGGCCCAAGCACTTGGGCCATCCTCCACTGCACTCCCTGGCCTGGAAGAGGGGCAACCGGGACAGAATCCGGCGCTCTGACCGGGACTAGAACCCGGTGTGCTGGCGCCGCAAGGCGGAGGATTAGCCTAGTTAGCCGCGGCGCCAGCCTCAAATCAATCTTTATTATGGTTTATACTTATTTTTTAATTAGCACTTTTCTGATCAACATATTTCATCCATAACCCACTGCACCACAATGCCTGCCCCCCCCCCCCCCCCCGTCTTTTGATGTTGTTGTTTTTCAGGATGACTGGCCCAGTGATTAACACAATACTTGGGACACCTGCATCCTATGTTGGAGTGCCTGGGTTCAAGTGCGGGCTTTGCTCGTGATCCAGCTTCCTGGTGGTGCACATTCTAGAAGGCTGTAGATGATGTCGTAAGTGCCCACGTCCCTGCTACCCATGTGGAAGGCCCAGATGGAGTTCCAGGCTCCAGGCTTCATCCTGGCCCAGACTCAGCTGATGGGGGACATTTGGGGAGTGAACAGCAGATAGAAGATCTCTCTATGTCTCTCTATGTCTCTCTATGTCTTTCTCTTTCCCTAGCTTTAAAATAAAAGAAAGTAAATCAATCAATCAATCTTGAAAAACTTTTTCAAATCTGTTATCCAGTTTTTTTAAGCTGATGCACATACACACACACACACACACACACACAGAGAGAGAGAGAGAGAGAGAGAGAACACTCTCTTATCTATCTACTGGTTTACTCTCCAAACATCTGCAATAGCCAGGATTACATCTCAGCTGAAGATGGGCTCTGCAATGCAACCCAGGTCTCCCATGCAGGTGGCAGGAGCCCAAGTACTTGAGCTGTCACTGCTGCCTCCCAGGTTCTGGTCAGCAGGAAGCTGGAAGCCTTCCAATGTGGGATTTAGCATCTTAGCTGCTAGACTAAATGTCTGCCCCTACTTTTTACAATTCTATTTCTAACTCACTGCTCCTGTAAAAGAAAGCTACTAAGGTTACATATCCTTCCTTGCTATATCTAGCTACTTATACTTGTCACATCGATTCTAAAAACTCTTTAGTTGAGCAGTCTAGATTTTCTAAAAATACATTAGAGCTAAAGATAATCAGTTTCATGGACCGGCTGTGACATAACGGGTAAAGCCACCACCTATGCTACCAGAATCTCCACCTCTGATCCACCTCCCTCGTAATGACCTGCAAAGCAGCAGAAGGTGGCCCAAGTGCTTGGGCCCCTGCACTCAAGTGGGAAACCTGGAAGAAGCTCCTGGTTCCTGGCTTCAATCCTTCCCCACTGTTGTAGCCATTTGGGGAGTCAACCAGCAGATGGAAGATTCTTTCTTTCTCTCTCTCTCTCTCTGTAACTCTTTCAAATAAATAAAAATAAATCTTTTATAAAAAAAGATAGTTTCCCAATATTTATACCATTTCATTTCCCCCTAAAATTGACATACTGTTGTGGTCCATTGTTAAGGGCTACATCCCCAGAGCCTCATGTTGATGGATTAAGTATAGCACTTGATCAAGGGGCCAGCACTGTGGCATAGCAGGTTAAGCTGCATTCCACATAGGCACTGGTTTGAGTCCCAGCTGCTCTGCTTCTGATCTAGCTCCCTGCTTATGGGTCTGCGAAAGCAGCAGAAGATGGCCCAAGTGTCTGGGCCCCTGCACTCACCCACATGGGAGACCTGGAAGAAGCTCTTGGTTCCTGGCTTCTGCCTGGTCCAGCCCTGGATGCCGTGGCCATTTGGGGAGTGAACCGTGGATGGAAGACTTCTCTCTCTCTCTCTCTCTCCCTCTCCCTCTCTCTCCCTCTCTCTGTAACTGCATTTATTTATAAATAAATAAATCTTTACAAAAGACAACAAAGAACTTGATCCAATTATGGTGTCTGCAGGTGGGGCCTCTGAAAGTGATGAGATTGGCTGGTGTTGTTGGGGCGGAGCCCCCGTGACTGAATCACAGTGGCTTTGCAGGGTGACACGTGCGGGCATGGATGTAGACTGTGCTTCCTGTCTCAGCTTCCTGGCGCACCGTGTGATCCTCCCCCACACTCCTGACATCTAACAGGACTACCGGATCTTGGACTGTGAACCTCCAAAACCGTGAGCCAAAATAGTTTCTCCCTTCCTAAGGAGCTCCTCTCAGGTACTTTTTAGGGTGAGGGAAAGCTCACTGGCTCATATTCACATTCCTCTAGGTTATACATAGGCCTTGTCAGTGGTGCATGGGCACCGGGGCTATATCAACCTCCAGACCCTCAGCTTAAATATATTGTTTTCCTGAAAGCTAACGGCCCTGTGTCTCCCTATCTCAAACCAGGAAAGGCAGTTTTGGCATAATGATACTCAGGATTGCATTTAAATTTTTTTTAAAAAGACTTATTTATTTATTTGAAAGTCAGAGTTACACAGAGAGAGGGAGAGAGAGAGAGAGAGAGAGAGAGAGAGAGAGAGAGGTCCTCCATCCACTGGTTCACTCCCCAACTGGCTGCTTTGGCCGGGGCTGCACTGATCTGAAGCCAGAAGCCAGGTGTTTCTTCCGGGTCTCCCATGTACATGCAGGGGCCCAAGGACTTGGGCCATCTTCTAGTGCTTTCCCAGGCCACAGCAGAGAGCTGGATTGGAAGTGGAGCAGCCAGGTCTTTAACTGGCACCCATATGGAATGCCAGCACTGCAGGCGACAGCTGTACCTGCTACACCACAGCGCCAGCCCCTAAATGTTCTTATAATATATACATATTCTAGCTATCTAACCTAACCCAACTGTGATTTTAAGATGTAGAAAGCTGAGTCCCAGTGAGATTTTCTGACATTTAAAGGTATTTACAGTTCTGCATTACCTTCCACTTATTTGTTTATTTGTTTGAGAGAGAGACAGACCGGGATTTCCCATCTGCTGGTTCACTCTCCAAATGTCTGCAAAAACCAGGCTGAGACAAGGCCAAAGCCAGAGCTGGAAACTCAATCTGGGTCTTGCACATGAGTGACATGAGACATTGCTGCAAGCTCCCAAGCTCTGCACCTGCCGAAGCTGGATTCAGGAGCCGGAGCCGGGTATTGAACCCAGGTACTGGGATGTGGGATGCGAGCATCGTAGTCACTAGGCTACATGCCTGTCCCCATTTGGCTGGTTTTTAATTTAGCAGAGGAATTTATGCCAATTATGAGTCCAGAAAAGAAATTTTTAAATCATTTTTTAGTTATTTGAAAGGCAGAGTTACAGAAACAGAGAGAGAAAGGGAGAGACAGAGATCTTCCATCTGCTGGTACAGTCCCCAAATGGCCTCAATAGCCGAGGCTGGGCTGATCTGAAGCCAGGAGCCAGGAGCTTCTTCTGGGTCTTCCATGTGCAGGCAGGGACCCAAGCTCTTGGGCCATCTTACGCTGCTTTCTCGGGCCATTAGAAGGGAGCTAGATCAGAAGTGGAGCAATTGGGACATGAACCGGCACCCATATGGGATGCCAGCACCACAGACGGAGGCTTAACCTACTATGCCACAGTGCTGACCTCTAATTTTTTTTAGTATTTATTTATTTGAAAGGCAGAGAGAGAGAGAGCATGAGAGCGAGAGGTTTAGATCAAGAGGTCCCAGATGCTGGTTCACATTTCAAATGTCTATAATGGTCAGGACTGGACTGGGCCAAGCTGGGATCTGGGAACTCAATGCAGGTCTTCCACATGAACGGCAGGGACCCTGTTCCTTGAGGCACCACCACCGCCTCCCAGGATGAACATGAGCTGGGCAGGAGCCAGAGCCGGGAAGTGAACTTGGGTACTCCAACGTGGATTGCATACCTGCTCTGCTTTTTCAGCTTCAACACCTTTCAGCCGCGTTTTAAGAGGAAGGGTTTCAGGTATTGGGACAGGCGATGAAAAGTGTTTTATGTGTTGATTCTGCCATACCGATTTTGTGTACCCCCAAAATTCATATGTGGACAGTTGATTCCAAGATTCACGGGTTCTTTTGGAGGGGACTTTGGGAAGTAAATGGGGTCATAGGAGGTTGTGAGGATGGGGTCCACATGGTGGCAGAGTTAGTGGCTCTGTAAGGAGACAGAGGGAGACGTGGTGCACCTGCCACGCTATGATGGAGCAAGGAAGCCCTGCAGCTTTCTGAGCAGGCGCTGGAACCATGCTCTTGGACTTCCAGAGCCACAAAGCAAACGTCCGCTCCTCATGAATTACCTGGTGCCAGGTATTTTTTTATAGCAACAGAAAACAGACTGAGACATCATTGGCCAAAGGAAAGCACAGGACTATCCTGGATGCGAGAAGAGCCAATAGATGATAAACTCTGAAGCACATTGCATGTCATCGCACGCCCAGTCTTTGTCTCTCGGGGAAAATGGTTTTAAAGCACAGAGGTAATTGGATTCTGTGAAATCAAAATTGGATTGCAAGTAAGTTACAGCTTGAGTACCAAAATGGAGAAAGTCTTGTTTAACTTGGATATCTTTTCCTGGTGAGATATATGTGCATATATATACGTTCTGGAGTAGTCTTATTTCCAAAACATGAATCATTTGTTTTCACTATGATTTTTTTTGTTGCAACGTGTACATAACAGTGAGTTTCAGGGGTACTCAGTTCACACACACCCCCCCCCTTGGGGGCTCCTTATGGCCTCTTTTTTAAAGATCATCAGTTTTAGAGCAACAACATATAGATTTCTATCTCACTGTAATCCTTCACTCCACTTTATCCTCAATGTAACTTGCAAGCTGAAAGCAGACATTCTTCTTGTTCCACACTTTGAAAACATGATGTATGGCGGGCCAACATTTTAACACCTTTTCTATGGCAGGCAACATTGATAGTCATCTTATAAACACATGCCTAAGGAAGCTATCTCCTTCCACTTCTGTGAAGTCAAAAACCTTATTGAATGCTTCTAAGGAAACTGAAAAGTCACCTGAAATTGTCATAATTCTGAGTCTACTTGGGCTGCCATAACAAAATGCCTTAGATGAGATCCTTCGTAGTAAACAGAGATGTGGTGCTCACGGTTCTGCAGCCTGGAGGTTTCCACACTGCGGAGCCAGCAGATTCGGTGTCTGGTGGGGCCCCACTCTCTGCTTTGCACATGGTGTCTTCTTGCTATGTTCCCACGTGCCAGGATGCTAATGGCTCCCGGGGACCCCCTACAGAAGGGCACTGATACCATTCATAGGACGAGAGCCTCATGATCTAAGCCCCTCTCAAAGGCACTGCCTCTTAATCCTAGTTAATGCATCATGGATTTCAACATAGGAGTTTTTGAGGCTATCAACACTCAGGCCATGGCAACTATGGATGCCTCAATATCACAGGTTACAGATCACTCACATGCACACCTTTTCCAAAGCAGGGTGGACAGGGATGCAGTGCAGGAGAGTTGGCAGGTGGAATTTTTAAGTTTTTCTGGTAAGAAGTTTATAGGCAGTGGAATTTGCCAACACTTACATTTATACTGCTAAATATGAAGATAGATGACCAAAGTCTATCTTCTATTTGGACATGATATAAACAATCACACACACACACACACACACACACACACACACACACACATAGATACTCCATCTTCTGGTCCATTCCCCCAGATACCAGCAACAACTGGGGCTGGGCCAGGCTGAAAGCCAGAGCCTGGAACCCCATCTGGGTCTCCTACATGGGAGGCAGGGACCCAAGCACCTGAGCCATCATCAGCTGCCTCCCAGGTGTGCAATAGCAGGAAGCTGGATCAGAACTGGAGGCAGGACCGGACCCTAGACACTCCATAGGGGATGTGGGTGTCCCAGGCAGCAGCATAGCTTGCTGCAGCCCCACCCCCACCCTAAACACTCTTCTTTTTAGTGTGCTCCTCCACGTTCCTAAAATCTTCACCCAAATGAAGAAAATGACTAAAACTTTTTTTTTTTTTTTGGACAGGCAGAGTGGACAGTGAGAGAGAGAGACAGAGAGAAAGGTCTTCCTTTTTGCCGTTGGTTCACCCTCCAATGGCCACCATGGCCAGCACGCTGCGGCCGGCGCACCGTGCTGATCCGATGGCAGGAGCCAGGTGCTTCCTCCTGGTCTCCCATGGGGTGCAGGGCCCAAGCACTTGGGCCATCCTCCACTGCACTCCCGGGCCACAGCAGAGAGCTGAACTTGAAGAGGAGCAGCCGGGACAGAATCTGGCGCCCCGACCGGGACTAGAACCCGGTGTGCCGGCACTGCAAGGTGGAGGATTAGCCTAGTGAGCCGCGGCACCAGCTGACTAAAACTTATTTTTAAAATCCAATGTTGTTCCTGTGATTTAAGGCATCACTTGTTAGATTGTAGAAAGCACAGCTGTTGGTAGGATACATTGAATCAGCTCTACACTGTTCGGTCCAATCTATCTGCCATCAAATTCCTCCCCCCCTTTTTTTTTTTCTGCCAACAAGACATTTTAGTTACAACCTCTGAATCATAGAGTATAACTTTACTCAGTTTCATAGGATAATCAAAGAATAAAACAATGCATCTTTTTTTTTCTTTTTTCTTTTTTTGACAGGCAGAGTGGACAGTGAGACAGAGAGAAAGGTCTTCCTTTGCTGTTGGTTCACCCTCCAATGGCCGCCGCGGCCAGCGCACCAAGTTGATCCGAAGCCAGGAGCCAGGTGCTTCTCCTAGTCTCCCATGCGGGTGCAGGGCCCAAGCACTTGGGCCATCCTCCACTGCACTCCCGGGCCACAGCAGAGAGCTGAACTTGAAGAGGAGCAGCCGGGACAGAATCCGGCACCCCGACCGGGACTAGAACCCGGGGTACCGGCGCCACAGGTGGAGGATTAGCCTACTGAGCCGCGGCGCTGGCCCACAATGCATCTTAATCCATGTTAGTTTTTGTAGCATGTACAAGTTAATTGAGTAGCAACTATTTCGTACTGAGCATTGGTCTCTTTTAGGAAGATGAACAAACTTTTGATTGGTGTAGAAATAATTACTTTTTAAAATTTATGTATTTGAGAGGCTGAGTTAGAGAGAGAGAGAGAGAGAGAGAGATTTTTCTATCTGCTGGTTCACTCCCCAAGTGGCAGCAACAGCCAAAACTGGGCCAGGCTGAAGCCAGGAGCTCGGAGCCTTTTCCGGGTCTTCTATGTGGTGCAGGGGCCCAAGTACTTGGGCCATTTTCCACTGCTTTCCCAGGCCATTAGCAGAGAGCTGGATCAGAAGAGAAGCAGCCGGGACTCAAACTGATGCCCACGTGGGATGCTGGTGCCACAGGTGGAGGCGTAACCTACCCTACTATGCCACAGCACTGGCCCCAGTAATTGCTTCTTATCCTGGACTTGTAAGATCAGTCTTCAACTTAGTGCTGTCACTGCCAACCCCAAGTTCTTTTCAGCACGTTATACAGGATGTTCTGCTTTGATTGTCTGCCTCCTTAATCTTTAATATGGGCCCTTCTACTTATCATTAAAATAACACAGTCAGCGGTCTTTTGTGCTGATGTCTAGGTCACGCTGGCACAGCTATTGCAGTTGCTCTTTTTCGTTGTCTGAACTCTTAAAACATGATCACAAGATTAAAAATTAAGTCAGCACTATCTTGACACCAATCACAATAGGTGATCCATGGGCAAAGCCAAAGATGGATTGTCCCAAAGCCTGTGAATTTTCCACTTTCTTCCCTGGAAGAACCACTACTTGCAGTTGTTGATCAAGGGGGCCAGTGTCAGTCAGCCTGGAGGATAGGCAGAGGGGAAAGGACAGGAACTGGCATCTACAGAAACTATGCCTGATCCATCGGATACTAAAAGCAGTGTTGACTTCAGCTCTATTTGGGGGAGGGGTAGCAGACTTTTAAGTCTTTCCCTCGTCTTTCACACTGGCACTGTTCCTGTTACTGGTAAGGGGCTTCCCAGCCCTTGGGATTTTCACGTTGGGCCTCTCCGTCCACGTAGTTACCGTTTTCAGTCTATTCAGGCTCTCGCCGTTTATCCAAGACTGTTTTCCGTGGGGCTGTCCACCTCACTCACGTGGGCTCTGACACCCCGTCTGCCTGGCTGGCTGTCCTTCCAACGTGTCCCTCTTCCGCCTGCCTGAGCTCAGACCCTTCTGGGTTGCCCCTGTCTGGACTAATGCTCAAATGAACAAGCAGTACAGACCAGAAAATTGATAGGAAATATAAGTTTACCACAGTAAGAGGAAGAATGGAGCCCTGAAGCTTAAAAGTGTCATATATGTGGTGTGCACTTGTGTGTCTAATTGGAGTCACTGGATTGCAAGGTAAAACGCAATGGAACATTGGAACAAGTAAATGTGGAACAAGGTAAAGTGAAGTTTGATAAGCACTGGTGGATAGTATATAGCGTAATCTCAATTTTCCTTTTTTGAAAAAAATGAACCAACGTTTAACACAGAAGAGGAATGAGAAAAAAACTTACTTTTTTCTACCTTTTAATTCTATGTTCTGTATTACTGTTGGTACATACTGTGTTACTATTATTGGACTAAAATAGAAAATATGAGTATATCATAGTAAGAATCGTTTCTTGAAATTTATGAAATTTCAGTCACATACATGTATGTGTATATGAATAAAAGGATTAGCTGGATTACAATGTAAAAGGTGAGTTTTACTGTGGATCAAGGTACAATAAAGTTTAAAAACTATGTAGAGTATATCATATGGTCCCCATTTTGCTTCTAAAAATGTGAACAAACTTTTAAGATGCAAGGAGGGTAAAGGAGAAGTTTTGCTTTTAAAAACCTTTTTATCTCTATTCTGTAGTTATTTATTTTTAAAAGTTTGATTTTTAAAAGTTTTATTCATATATTTGAAGGGCAGAGAGAGAGAGAGAGAGAGAGAGGGAGAAAGTATATTCCATTTGCTGGTTCACTCTCAAAATGGCTGCAATATCTGGAGCCAGGTTGAAGCCAGGGGCCAGGAACTCCATCCAGATCTCCTGCATGGGTGGCTGGGACCCAGCTAAACCAGCCATCACCTTCTGCCTCCCAGGGGACACTTTAGCAGGAGGCTGGATCGAAAGCAGAGGCAGGACTAGAGCCTACCCATACCCTCCCATGTGGTTTGTGGGCCTCTCAAGTTGTAGCTTAACTTCTGCACTACAACATCAATCCCAGTATTTAAGACTTTTTTTTTAAGTTTATTTATTTGAGAGAGAGAGAGAGTGAGAGAGCTCCCATCTGCTGGTTCGCTCCCTAAATGCCCAAAATACCTGATTCTGGACCAAAGCTGGGAACAATGATCTTAACCCTCTCCTTTTTTTTTCCCCCTAAATTTCAAGGGAACAGTTAGAGAGAGAAAGAAGAAAGGAGAGAGAGAAAGTGCATGCTTCCATTTGCTGGTTTACTACCCAAATGGCCACAATGCCCAGGGCTGGGCCAGGTGGAAGCCAGGAGCTAGGAGCCTCTTCCAGTTCTCCTACATGGGCGCAAGGACCCAGGGACTTGGGCCATCTTCTGCTGCTTTCCCAGGAGCATTAGCAGAGAGCTGGATTGGAAGTGGAGCAGCCAGACTCAAACAGGTGCTCATATGGGGTGCCAGCACTGCAGGCTTTGGCTTAATGCACGGTGCCACAGTGCTGGCCCCAGAACCAAAATCTGAATCCAGGTCTCCCACATGGGTGGCAGAAACTCAGCTTTCTGAGCCATTATTGCTGCTTCCCAGGGTCTACATTAGCAGGAGGCTGAGGCCAGGAGCCAGAGCTGGGTGTCAAACCAAGGCACTCTGGTTTGAGATCCGACATCCTGATTGTCATCTTTATTGCTAAGCCAAACTCCCATCCCTGTATTACTTTGATTCTTATGAGAGAATGTGTAATTCATTATTTATTTTAAAAAAATTAACAAAAAACTTAAGAACCAGCTTCCTAGGGCCAGCACTGTGGCATAGCGGGTAAAGCCATCACCTGCAGTGCCGGCATCCCATATGGGCGCTGGTTTGAGTCCCAGCTGCTCCACTTCCAATCCGGCTCTGTTATGGCATGGGAAAGCAGTAGAAGATGGCCCAAGTCCTTGGGCCTCTGCACCCACATGAGACAGCCAGAAGAAGCTCCAGGCGTCTGGCTTCGGATCAGCCCAGCTCTGGCCATTGCAGCCATTTGGGGAGTGAACCAGCAGATGGAAGACCTCCCTTTCTCTTTCTCTGCCTCTGCCTCTCTGTAACTCTGCCTTTCAAATAAATAATTTTAAAAAATCTTTTTAAAAAAATCCAGCTTCCTGCTAATGTGCCCGAGAGGCAACAGATCATGGCTAAAGGACTTGGGTTCCTGCCATCCACATGGGAGACCCAGATGGATTTCTTGGTTCCCTACTTTGGGCTCTTGTAGCTTCAGCTCTTACGGGCATTTTGGGGAGTGAAGCAGTGGATAGAAACTTTCTTTCTCTTTCTGTTTCTCTTTCTCTCTCTACCTCTCTCTCTCTTTCTGTCGTTCTGTCTTTCAAATAAATAAATAAATAAATAAAATCTTTTAAAAATTAAAACCCTCCGATTGAAAACATGGCTATAATATAATATAATATAATATTAGAGGTGAAGTCCATTTCCCCATCTGTTATTTTATTTTATTTAAAGGTTTATTTATTTATTTATTTGAAATATTGAGTTACAGTGAGAGAGAGAGGGAAATACAGTCAGAGAGAGATCCTCCATCTGCTGGTTCATTTATCCAATGGCTGCCACTGCCAGTGCTGTGCTGATCTGAAGCCAGGAGCCAGGAGCTTCTTCCAGGCCTCTCATGTGAGTGCAGGGGCCCAATGACTTGGGCCATCCTCTGCTGCTTTCCCAGGTGCATCAGTGGAGAGCTGGATTGGAAGTAGAGCAGCCAATAATGCCAATTGGCGCCTATGGGATGCTGGTGTCTCAAGGCAGTGGCTTTACCCTCTATACCACAATGTTGGCCCCTATTTTATTTTAATTTTTAAGACTTATTTATTTATTTAAAATCAGAGTTACAGAGAGATCTTCCATCTGCTGGTTCACTCTGCAGATGGCTGCAATGGTCAAGGCTGTGCTGGGCCGAAGCCAGGAGCCTGGAGCTTCTTGTCGGTCTCCCACGTGGGTGCAGGGGCCCAAGCACTTGGGCCACTCTCCACTGTTTCTCCAGGCCATTATCAGGGAGCTGATGAGAAATGGAGCAGCCGGGTCTCGAACTGGCACCCAAATGGGGGATGCTGGAGTCGCAGGCAGTGGTTTCACCCACTGTGCTACCTCAATGGCCCCTTTGTCCCCATCCTGCAAATCTGGGCTGGCCTTGCGACTTGCCTTGACCTGTGGAATATGGTGGGGTGATGCTGCGAGTTTTGGAGCCCAGGCCTCCAGAGGCCCTGCAGCTTGTGTTCTGTCTCTTAGCATCCTGAGACCAGGGTGCTATGAGGAAGCTCAGTGTGGCAGATTGAACTTTGAGTCCAGCAAAATTCATACACTGAAGTCCTAGCCTCCAGTACCTCACTGTGTGACCTCACTTGGACATAGGATTTTTATAGAAGTAAATCAAGGGGCCGGCGCCATGGTGTAGCAGGTAGAGCTGCCGCCTGCAGTGCCGCATCCCATATTGGTGCCGGTTTGAGACCTGGCTGCTCCACTTCTGATCCAGCTCTCTGCTGTGGTCTGGGAAAGCAGTGGAAGATGGCCCAAGTCCTTGAGCCCCTGTACCCGCGTGGGAGACCCGGAAAAAGCTCCTGGCTCCTGGCTTTGGATCAGCTCAGCTCCGGCCGTTGCAGCCAGTTGGGGAGTGAACCAGTGGATGGAAGACCTCTCTCTCTCTCTCTCTCTCTCTCTCTCTCTGCCTCTCCTTCTCTCTCTGTGTAACTCTGACTTTCAAAATATAAATAAATAAATCTTTAAAAAAGAAAAAGAAATAAATCAAGTTAAAATGTGGCCCTTAAGGTGGACCCTACACCAATTGGATTAGTAGCCTTATTTTAAAAACAGAGAGATGTGGACATTGCCCCTCCCACCCCCAGCACCATGTGAAGACGAAAACAGAGAGGGCAGGATGCTTCTGCGCACTGAGGAAGCTAAGGGAAAGGCGGCAGACGATTCCTCCTCACAGTCCCCACGTCGTGCCGACATCTTTGTCTTGGAGTTCTGGCCTGCAGTACGGCGAGACAGTAGGTTTCCCAGTGGTGGCCTAAGCCACTCCCTTTGTGTTGCTTTGTGACAGTGAGCCCAGCACACGAGCATAGCCAGTGTAACCTACTGAAGGGTGACAGGTGTGTTATTCACATGCCCTGGCTGCCGAAACAAAGACCGGGCGGCTTCTCACAGGTCTGCTGGCTGGAAGCCCAAGGTCAGGGGTCAAGGTTGGTTTCCTCTGAGGCCTCTCTCGGTTTGTAGATGGTTGTGTTCTGCCTGTGTCTTCGCACAGTCATCTCTCTGTGTGTCTATGTCAAAGCTTGCTCTTCTTCTCCTTTTACAGGCAGAGTGGACAGTGAGAGCGAGACACAGAGAGAAAGGTTTTTCTTTTCCGTTGGTTCACCCCCCAAGTGGCCCCTGCTGCCGGTGCACTGTGCTGATCCAAAGCCAGGAGCCAAGTGCTTCTCCTGGTCTCCCATGGGGTGCAGGGCCCAAGCACTTGGACCATCCTCCACTGCCCGGGCCACAGCAGGACTGGAAGAGGAGCAACCGGGACAGAATCCGGTGCCCCAACCAGGACTAGAACCCGGTGTGCCGGCACTACAGGCGGAGGATTAGCCTAGTGAGCTGCGGCGCCGGTCCTACCCTTGCTCTTCTTCTACGCAGTCCTATTGGATTAGGGCCCACCCCAATGTCCTCATTTCAACTTGATCACTTCCATGAAGATTCTGCTAAGTACTGTCACATCCTCAGGTGTTAACGGTTAGATTTCAATATACGAATGGCGGGGGAGAGCACAGGTCAGAGCATGACGAGAGGGCCTGTGGAGGAGAACCGGGACATTCAAACTGACAGTGGCACCAACTGCCAGTCGTGGGAATGAGGCCATTATGTCCCTACTTGCCCTGGGACCTTCCAGCTGAGTGCTATTTCCTAAGTGGACCAAGGTAAGATCAGCCATAAAACTGCAAAAAAATAATGTCACTGTTGGGTTTAAAAAAAAAAAACCCTTTTTTAAAGATTTATTGGCTGGTGCAGGGGTGCAGTGGGTAAAGCCGCTGTCTGCAGTGCTGGCATCCCATATGGGCACTGGTTCATGTCCCAGCTGCTCCACTTCCGATCCAGCTCCCTGCTAATGTACCGGGGAAAGCAGCAGAGGATGGTCCAAGTGTTCGGGCTCCCGTACCCATGTGGGAGACCCAGAAGAATCTCCTGGCTCATGGTTTGGCCTGGCCCAGTCCCAGCTGTTGTGGCCATTTGAGGAGTAAACAGGTGGATGGAAGACCTCTCTCTCTGTCTCTCCTCTCTCTGTAACTCTTTCACACAAAATAATCTTTTCTTTTTTACAAAATAATCTTTTTTAAAAAGGGATTTTGTTCAATCCTTTGAAAGGCAGAGTTACAGAGGGAGGGAGGGAGAGAGAGAGAATCCATTCACTGATTGACTCCCCAAATGGCTGCATCAGCCAGGGTTGGTCCAGGCTGAAACCAGGAGCCAGGAGCTTCATTTGACACTCCCACGTGGGTGCAGAGGGCCCGAGGCTTTGGGCCATTTTCCATTGCTTTTCCAGGTGCATTAGCAGGGCGCTGGATTGGAAGTGGAGCAGCTGGGACATGAACTGGCGCCCATATGGGATGCCGGCATCACAGGTGGTAGCTTAACCTGCTGCACCACAATGCCTGGCCCAGCCACTCTTGTTTTAAGTCCCGTGTGAATGTGTGTGTATGTGTGTATCGCTGTCAGGCAGCAATCCATAACTGAATCAACTCCATTTGACATAAATGCCAGTCCAGGCCCAGGTCCCTTGTGCTACAGTTAGTGATAGGGTATGAGTTGAATGGACTGTTTAGTCAGCTATTTCATTATTACCATTGAAAAGGAAGTGAGTACTCATTTATTAATTTAAAATGAATAGATACCACTGCTGGTAACATTTATATAGCACTTCACCAATTGTTGGAAACAGTCTCTTAATAATGTATGAGGTTTTTTAATCACAGAAATGGTGAATCATAGACTCTTGGGGCTGACAGGAACAAGGAGGGGTCATTTACTCCATCTTCTTACCTTCAAAGAGAATGACTTATTCTGTACCAGTCAGATAAGAACCGCCCCCCCCCATCATCTTCCAAAAAAACTTTTAGAAGTGTCAGTCTCTAAATGGAGCTGTATTTGGCATTCTGTAGGCCTTTAAAGATTCAGTACAAGAACGCAGAGACAAACCGCACATAAGCAAAACCCAAAGCACTGCACGCACACAGCTTACTAAAAATGCTATACATAAAATAACAATTTTTCCCTTGCAATGCAGTTGCATAAACATTTTCAGTTCACATAGATAATAGTGTATAGACAGAGATAAACATGATTGCACCAGAAGGTGTAAGAAGCCAAAGAAAAGATTTGGGGAAACAGGAGAGCTTTCAAGTATTTGAGGGACAATTGTGTAGAAGAAAGGTTAGGTTTGCTCTGTGTAGCTACAGGATAGAGCAAGGACCAGGAGCAAAACAGGTGGATCTTTCAAAAGGGTATGTTTCAGTTTATTTTTAGGAAGAGCTTTTTTAAAAAAAAATATTTTTTATTTGAAAGGGAGAGAGAGAGAGAGAGAGAGAGAGAGAGAGAGAGAGAGAGAGACTTCCATCTGCTGGTTCACTCCTTAAGTGGCCACAACAGCTGCAGTTGCACCCATCTGAAGCCAGGAGCCAGGAGCTTCTTCCCAGTCTCCCACATGAGTGCAGGGACCCAAGCACTTAGACCATCTTAGGAAGGACTTTTAAATAATTACAACCTTTCGATATGAAATAAATGGACTTCCTTCCAGGAGTTACTGCAGAGGGGACTCTCAGAAGATTTGTCTAGCTCTTTCCCGTCCTATGACACTGAGTCCTATGTCAAAAAATAAACACATTTGAGGGAGGTAGAGGAAAGTAAGTGAATTTGATAGGCCAAACATTGTTACCAGCTGTGGCTAGTTTAGATGTGGCTTGAGTACATCCAGGGAAAAGCTGAGGTCTGTACTGGTAAGTGTGAGAGTCTCTAATGAGTAAGGGGCGTCACCTGGGAGCTGCTAGCCTGGAGAGACTGATTCTGGTAGAGGTCTTAGCTGAAAAGGAGACATCCCAGAAAGAGGCTAATTGGAAGGAACACGTGTGCCTGCTGTAAGAGGGGTGGGGGTTGGGGGAATCAAAGATGAACAACAGGCAATTATAACCCATGATATCCTGGAAAATTGCGTTGAAATCCAAGGTGAAAAGTTTCAGCTTTGTCCGTGATACAGGGGAGGACGAGCACCACCATGAAGGCAACACGACATTCTGTTGAGGGAACTGTCTGGTGCCAAAGGAGAGGGACCAGAGAGACGACCTGTGGGCATGAGCTAGCCCTGGGTCTTACAAAGCACTGTCCTTCCAGACATAGAGAAGTGGCACATGTGGGAGGTACTGGAGAAATACGGCAACAGTTTACACACGCAGACTGGTGAGGACAGGCATCAGTGAGGCACTGCTCCAAGCACCGCACTCCTTGGAGAAAGTGGGATTACTCCTAGCTGGGCGTCTGTGTGTCTGCCGGTGCTGCAGCTGATGGTTCACGCCCACTGCTTACTACTGCTCAGCCAAGGTCGCCCTGAGCCGCTCTGCACCCCTGGCTTCTTTCCCGCGCCTGGAGCCCACGGCTGTCCTCAGTTCAGGCTTCCATGGCATTACTCGGGATTGCCTTAAATGCTGAGATGGGGTCATAGGGGTCACAACCACAGCTAAAGGTAATGAACCTGAAGTAATTCTCAGCAAGTCATTTAGGCTTGGTTGTATGGCAGTGAGTTTCCCATAACTCATTAACTCAGTCTCTCTCGTCTGTTCTCCGCCTCCTACCCCCTTCCCATTTCACTCTGCAAATGGAAGAGTGAAAAATAGTCACAAGATGATGCCTATATCCTAAGCATTCACTTACAGGACATTTGCTTTAGCTTCCATAGGCTCTTAAGAATCCCTTCATGTTCAAAACAGAGGTATTGCACAACAGCTCACATGCAGGCAGCCGGTGATAACCAGACAGGAGTGACTAATAAAGTGGTAGGTGATTCATTTTATTATTGCTTGGTTGGTGTTTTTAGTTATAGGCTGGATGTCAGGTAGAGAATTTGATCCATGGTTTAAGTGTAGACTCCTTGAAGAAGTTAGACTTGTAAAAGCAGATGGGCTCCGAGGACATTACTTTTTTTGTACTAGTAGTATACGCTTATACTACTAGTGTCAAATACTGCTTTTAGTAACCTACATGTTCACATACTTAAATTGCACAACAACCCTTGTAAGATAGGTATAATTTGTCATCATCTTCATTTTATAGATGAGGAACTGAGGCACAAACAAGTGGAGTAGTTTGCCCAAGATCAAACAACTATGATGTGTCAGAGCCAAGTTTCGGATGTAAGCAGTTTAGCTTCGCAGTCCCTGCCCCTACTCATCTACTACTGTCCACCATGTATGAGTTAGCAGAGAAAGCAATTATTACTCCCAAATCGAAATTCTCCGATAAAAATATCAAGCAGTAAGGCAAATTCTGGCTCTATAATCTTTATCCCTTGTGTACAGACTTTTTTTCAATAACTGCAAAAACTTTGGAAATTACAAGAAAATAAGTATTTTTTTAAAAGATTTATTTATTTGGAAGTCAGAGTTACACAGAGAGGGAAGGAGAGACAGAGAGAGAAAGAGGTCTTCCATCCACTGGTTCACTCCCCAATTAGCTGCAACAGCTGGAGCTGTGCCCATCCGAAGCCAGGAGCCAGAGCTTCTTCCAGGTCTCCCACATGCGTGCAGAGACCCAAGTACTTGGGCCATCCTCCACTGCTTTCCCAGACCATAGCAAAGAGCTGGATCAGAAGTGGAGCAGCCAGGACCTAACTGGCGCCCATAAGGGATGCCGGCACTGCAGGCGGCGGCTTTACCCACTGTGCCACAGCAGCGGCCCCAGAAAATAATTAAACACAGGAAAACTTGGATCCAAACAGAAAGTTCATATTCTGTACTGTGCTAAAGCTTAAAGTTTCTGTACCTATTTTGGGGGTGGGAGTAATTTCAGTTATTCCTGGCCACATCCCAGGTAACAGTGGACTATTTCATAGCCCTCCTGAAGGATCTGTGTCAGCGGGTGGTTGATGAAGGTTGTATGAAAGTGAGTGGGTTGGCCGGCGCTGCGGCTCACTAGGCTAATCCTCCACCTAGCGGTGCCGGCACCCCGGGTTCTAGTCCCGGTCGGGGCACCGGATTCTGTCCCGGTTGCCCCTCTTCCAGGCCAGCCCTCTGCTGTGGCCAGGGAGTGCAGTGGAGGATGGGCCCAGGTGCTTGGGCCCTGCACCCCATGGGAGACCAGGAGAAGCACCTGGCTCCTGCCATTGGATCAGGGTGAACCAATGGCAAAAGGATAGACCTTTCTCACTGTCCACTCTGCCTGTCCAAAAAAAAAAAAAAAAAGTGAGTGGGTCATGAACTACACCTGTCTTTGCTTCCCCCCACCTCTGTTCTTGGGGGCTGTTTTTATTTATTTATTTTGCAATGGTTCCCATTACACATTTTAAAACCAAATGTAAGTGTGATGCCGCTAATAACCGACACCTTTTAATAAAGCCAACAGGGAAGCCGAAGGAAAGGAGGAGAATAACAGCCTAGTTCTTTGAGAAGTCAGAACAAGTGGATCGATATTCAGATACACAGCGTGGGAGAGGATGGTGAGGGAGCTGTGGGAGTAAAAAACACCCTTCTCCTGACTCATCCCCTCTGTTCAGACAACAGGAGCTAAAGACGAGGAGTTCTGACTCAGAAACGGGACCGAACATTCGTATTTCTTCTCCCTGTCTCCGCCAAAGAGGACCTGGGCTGGGGCCCCGTGCCTCGAGCACGCAGCTCGCCAGTGGGCGGTTTCGCGTTAGGGTCAACCCTCGGGACACAGAAACACGCGTGCTGGGACGGCCGGGGGGCTCCGAGGGGATTCTGGGCGGCGTGGGGCACACAGCCCGGGCACACCACTGTCCCTTCAGGTGAACTTCGTGCCATTCTGTCTGCAGGCCACGGCTACGTGTAAGCGGATCCCCCCGGGCCTTTCACGACCCTCGTGTTTCTCCGCCTCGGCGGCGCCCGCGGCGGGCACTCCGCCCTCGCTGACGGAGCTGACAGGTGCCGGCGCCGCGGGCAAGGCCCGAGCTGCACCGACGCTGAGGGCGGCGGTAGCGCGTGTGGAGCAGGCCGGCGACCGCGGACGCGGACTCGGGACCCGAGGCGGCCGTGGACGCGCGCGCGCGAGGTGGGCGCGGGGGGCCGGCCCGGCGGGGAGCGGGGCGGAGCTTCCGGAGGCCCCGCCCTCCGGGGGAGCGGAGGTGACTGGCAGGCGGGGGGCGGGGGGCGGGAGACGCTCTGCCCCACGCTCGCCCGGCGCTCGGTGGTTTAAAGATGGCGGCGGCGGCGGCGGCGTTGGGGGCGCGGAGCGGCGGGAGGGGGAGGGAGCAGCGGAGTCTGTGAGTCGCCGGGGAGCAGCGCGGCGGCCGCGGTGAGGAGTCCGGGGGCCGAGCCGCCGGCGGCCCCGGCCGCTCAGGGCCAGGGCCTGGGCCGGGAAGGAGAGGCCGGAGCAGCGCCGGGAGCCGAGGAGGAATGTGACCGGGGGGTTGGCGGGGGCGCGGGAGTACGCGAGCGCAGGGATGGGGCAGCAGGTGGGCCGCGTCGGGGAGGCTCCGGGGCTCCCGCAGCCTCAGCCCCGCGGGATCCGGGGCAGCAGCGCGGCCAGGCCCTCCGGCCGCAGGCGGGACCCGGCGGGGCGCACCGCGGAGAGCGGCTTCAATATCTTCACCCAGCATGGTGAGTGTGGCGGGGCGCGGGGCGGGGGCGGGCGGCCGGGGGGCGCGGGGCGGAGGGGTGCCGGCGGGTGGGGGCGGAATCGGCTGCCATCTGGGCCCGTCACGGGCGGCGAGCACACCCCTCCCCCCGCCCGTCTCCAGCCTGGCTGGCAGCTCCTGGGGGCGGTCACTCGGAGCTCGGGTGGACTGGCCTGTCCCCCGGCTCGGGGCCGTGCGTCGTCCGGGGGAGGCAGGGATGAGGGGAGCGAGGGGCTGCGTCCGGGCGGTGGGGGGGTGGAGGCCGGTTGTCAGCGGAGGCAGCCCCAGTGTGGCTGGGGAGCTCGGGCGTGCACCTCGGGAGACTGGCGGGGAGCGGTGTCAGGGTGGCGGGCTGCACGGTGCCCTGGAATGCCCGTCTTTGTAGGAAGGTGAGGGTGCGAGCCCCTGACTGTGTGTGTGTGTGTGCATGTGTGTCTGCCCCACCACCCTGCTCTGTTCCTTGGAGGACACGGTTCTGAGATGGCTGGCAAGGGCTGTAAGTTGGTGGGCATGGCTAGGACTTCCTTCTGGGTATGGGCAAGTTTTCCTTTGTAGCCTGTGTGTGTGTGTGTGTGTGTGTGTATGCCTATGTACGTATAGTGCTTGCAGATATGTGGCCTGGCACCTATCCCTTGGGTCGCGTCTATTTATCTTGAGAATAGTTTGTCTTCAAACCCCTTTGTTACGCACTCAGTAAAAATGTTGAGCGTATATTCTGATTTGTGTATTTTAGGCCGTTATGTTCGTGTACCGTGCTAATATGTGCTGTAATTCTTAAACGTATGCAGAAATAGAATTTAGGAAATGATAGGCTGAGAATATCATAAGGCTCCTGACCCCTCCCACCCCCCCACCCCCGCCTCGCCCCGGCCCAGTGGATCCTGTACACTTCCTCAGAGACATACTCGTGTCACTTCTGAAACCTCTTTGCTAGAGGGAATAAAATCAACATTGACTTGCCTGGGATTGAGGTCCCCCCCATATCCACGAAGGGCTGAAGATGGAGGTGTGGCTGGTGGAGGGACTGGCCGGTTGAAAGTGGCCGAGAGGGGCAAACTGGACAGTGACGGAAGACGGATGTAGAAGACGGTAAAGGGTAGAAGAGACGGGTTTCTGTGTCACACAGTCGAGGGAAGTGGAGGGCGAAAGTGAAGTGTGGATCCTTTGCTAGCAGTGGCGTTGGGAGAGTGTCATGGCTGATGGTAGCATGCACAGAAGGATGAATCCGAGGGTCCGTGACTAATAGCTGAGTTGTGTCAGAGGTCTGAGTTTGGACTTTGTGGTTACACTGAGTTTTTAAATTTTTAATGTATTTGAAAGGCAGAAAGAGACAGAAGTCTTCCATCTGCTCCTCACTGTCCAAATGACTGCAGCAGCTGGGGCTGGGGCCATGCCGGAGCCCAGAGCCCGAAATGGACTCTGGGTTTCCCAGGTGGGAGGCAGGGACCCCAGTGCTTGAGCCATCATCTGCTGTCCCCCAAGGTGCACAGTTGAAGGAAGCTGGAATCGGAAGTGGAGCCAGAACTCGAACCCAGACACTCTAGTGTGTCTCAGGTGGTGTCTCAACTTCTGCCCCAAACACTTACCCCACAGAGTGAGTGTTTCTTCATGGAGGAGATGTCTGTAACTTGGGTCTATGCACGCTTCAATTCACATACCTTGAAGAAACCTCAAGCACATCTTTAGTAGCAGACATATAAAGCGATGTTTAATATTTGATGCAGGTGCCATAGGAGTTGGTGGTGGTGGTGGTGGTTGTTGTTTGACAGGCAGAGTGGACAGTGAGAGAGAGAGAGACAGAGAGAAAGGTCTTCCTTCCGTTGGTTCACCCTCCAATGGCCGCCGCGGCCGGCGTGCTGCAGCCGGCACACCGCACTGATCCGAAGCCAGGAGCCAGGTGCTTCTCCCGGTCACCCATGCGGGTGCAGGGCCCAAGCACTTGGGCCATCCTCCACTGTTGTTTTTTATTGAAATTACTTCCTAAACCATGGGAGGAAAGAAAAGAGGAGTAGTTCTCAAGAGGATGGGCATTTGGTCCAGCAGTCACGATGCTGGTGCCCAGTGACTTAAGGCTTGGGCTTGATTCCAGGCTCCGGCTCCTGATTGCAGCTCCTGCTGGTGCAGGCCCTGGGGCCAGCACATGATGGCTCAAGTGTTTGGGAGGCCTGGACTGAGAGCCTGGCCTCTGCCTTCAGCCTGGCTGTTGGCAGGCATTTAGAAAGTGAACACGCCAATGGACGGTGTTTGTATCTCTTTGCCTGCCTATTTGCCTCTTGAATACGTTTTTTAAAAAAGTTTCCAGGGAAGAAATCGTCCAAGTAGCTTTGCTTTGTGGGAAGTGTTCCTGTGCGTTAAAAGTGGGCCACTGGGCCGTGGTGATCACCTTCCTCTAATATTCAGGACAGAAGATTGTCGGAGGAGGAAGAAGTCGCGAAGAATAGGATAGCAAAGACATGTTCGAAGGATGGATGGAATTTGGACCAAGGGAGCAGGAAAAGGCAGTCTGAGTGGGAACGGTGGGGATGGGCTTGATTTGTTGGTGGGACAGTGAGGAGACGTCTGTCAGGAGTGAACTTTGACCTCCAGCAGAATCGCAAGTCAGGTTCTATGCTGGCTCTAGCTGACTGGTGCGTTTAGTCATCACTTTTGGATTTCTTTATCTGTACAATGAGGTGAGGCAACATGATCTCTGAGATTCTTTGTCTTTAAGATTTTATGATTTTAATTGAGAAACAACAGAAAAAAACAGGTTGGATGGACTGGGTTATGGAAAATCTGGCAAAGAGGTTTGTGTTGGTTTGCCTGATTGGCTAGTTGATAGGATGTATCAGTAAACCCAAGTGTGAAATGTAAGACTGAGGCGAGAAATGGAAGAGGAGGGGTCAGGGCCATTTCATGTGTTCAACAAACAAAAGGTTTTTTTGAGCACCTACTTAAGTATTGGGCCATGGAAGTGGTGCGGTGAATATAATAGAGTGCTTGCCAGGATGGAACTTAGAGGACTTTGTGATCAGTGTAGACTATGAAAGGAGAGAGAGCACATTGGAGTGCTTGTTAAAGGCATGAGCTCTGAGGCTGGCTTGATGAATAAAAGCCACTGCTCGGGATGCTGGAGTCCCATATGGGTGCCTGTTCAAGTCCCAGCTGCTCCACTTGCTACCCAGCTCCCTGAAAGCAGAGGAAGATGGCCCAAGTGCTTGGGCCCCTGCCACCTGCATGGGAGACCTGGATGTAACTCCTAGCTTTGGCCTGGCTCAACCCTGGCTGTTAGGACCACTTGGGGAGTGAACTAGAGGATGGAAGACTTCTCTCTCTTTGTGACTCTGGCTTTCAAATAAATAAGTAAATAAATTTTTTTTTTTTTCTTTAAAAAAGGCATGAACTCTGGCACCTTTCTGCCTGGATTTGAAACCTGAATCAGCTGCTCATTAGGTATATGGCCCTGGACAAGTTAGCTTTTTTTAATGCCCTGGATTCTCTATCTGTAAAACAGGCATAATAATAGTATCTAGAATTAAATGATATATGCAAAGCACTTAAGATAGTGACTGGCACATAGTAAGAATTTAATATGTGTTAGCTACTGCTATTACTACTACTACTGTTATTAAAAATAGGGTGATTAAAAGGTGACACCAAGATTTTGAACTTGGCTAACTGGGATAATTATTATTCTGTTGACAAGTCGGGAAGGTAGAAACTGATTGGAAGGATGGGCATAGTGTAGAGTTTGTTGCCAAAGACTAGTATGAGAAGTGTGGAAGTAGCAGCTACAGGAGAAAGGTGGAGTGAGTTCTGTTTTTCAGACAGATGGTTGTTTACAAACTATTTTGTAGAGGCTGTCATTGTGGCATAGTGGGTTAAGCTGCTGCTTGAGACAATGGCATCCCATAATGGAGTGCTGTGCCGGTTCAAATCCTGGCTGCCCTGCTTCCATCCAGCTTCCTGCTTATGTGCCTGGGATGCAGCAGAAGATGGCCCAAGTGTATGAGCCCCTGCTGCCCATGTTGGAGACTGAGTTTTAGTTCCTGGACCCTGGCTCTTGTGGCCATTTGGGGAGTGAACCAAGATCAACTGTCTCTCTCTGCCTTTCAAATAAATGAATAAATCTTTGGTGGGGGGGGATAAACTTTTCCATAGCTCAAGATGTCTCAACCATGTTACGGTTGCCATTTTGGCCTGGCTTATTCTTGCTTGGGGGCAGGGGAAGTGGAGGGTGTTCGTTGCATTGTATGGTGTTCAGCACTATCCCTGACCCTACACAACTGCATACCAGTAGCACCTCTTTTTGACCCTTCATTGTTAGAACCAAAATTGTCTCTAGGTATTGCTAAATCCTCTGAGGGGAAAAATTACCCCTAGTTGAGAACCACTGCTGAGACCATTGAGTAGAGTCTCAATTGAGTGAATAAATAAATTAGATTCAGAAACTCTTAAATGGGCATTTATTTAATATTTACATGAAAAAATCTAGATCCTAGAACAGTGTAGAAATGACTGTCTTAGGTTTGCAATATTGAGATGTTAGCACAATCTAATATGAAAGTTGAATCACTCTTGAGTTTACATGTAGGTTTTTTTTTTTTCCAATCAAGACACTTTAATATGGAATGCAGGCATCCCAAGCAATGTGTTAATCACTGCACCAAACACTGGTCCTCACTGTCATTTATTTTAATGTTAACATCAGTACTGATTGTATCCATGGAGTTCCCCCAAGCTCTCTTCTGAGCCCTTCTGATGCACGTGTACTATTATTTAGGCATTCCCTTACTTTTTTTTTTTGTTTTTACAGGATTTCATTAAAATTTATTTATATGCAACATTTTGGAATATTTTTTTTATTTTAATGAGCATAAATTTCCAAAGTACAGCTTATGGACCACAATAGCCTCCTCCCCCCCCCCCCCCCCGTATCTTCCCTCCCACCCACAATGCTCCCCTCTCCCACTCCCTCTCCCCTTCCCCTTCACATCATGATTAATTTTCAATTATCTTTATATACAGAAGATCAATTTAGCGTATGTTAAGTAAAGATTTCCACATTTTGCTCCCACACAGAAACACAAAGTGTAAAATACTATTTGAGTACTAGTTATAGCATTAATTAAACACCTAAGAGTAATTGTGTATTAATTACAGAGTTCAACCAATAGTTTTAAGTAGAATATAAAATGCATCTTTTGTATTGTTGTGGCTCCCCCCCCTCCCATGGCCCTCCCCTCACCCACTCCCTCTCCCATCCCGCCCTTCATCACATTTCATTTTCAATTACCTTCATATATTGAAGATCAACTTAGTATATACTAAGCAGAGATTTCAACAGGTTGCACTCACACAACCGAACCAGGTATAGGGTATTTTTCGACTAGTAGTACATGTAGGTTTTAATGTAGGTCAGATATCTCATGTAGTTGATCAGTGAAAGTGTGCTTATGTTAAGGAAATGGTTCGTGCTTGTTCATAGTCCATGATTTTTCTCTCTTTAGTCAAAATGGTAATTTTTTCATTGTTAATAATAGGTGGGTAAACTGTTAAAATAATTTGCCTTGCTAAAAGTGATTTTTGTGACTGTATTTTACAAGGAATAAAAACAATAGGACAATTTTTGATATCAAAGTACTGAGTGCTATGTGACTTTTGAACCCTGAAATTGCCTTCTTGGTGTTTTGTGACTTGTAATCTAGGCTTGAATACATAATTTTTAACTTACTTAAAAGGCCAGTATACGAGAGGAGGGATCTTCTCTCTGGTTTACTTCCCAACTGCCTGGAACAGCCAGGGCTGGGCCAGGCTGAAGTCAGGAGCCCAGAACTCAGTTAGGGTCTTCCAGCAAGAAGACTGGTTCCAGCACCTGCCGCCTCCCAGGGTGCACAGAAGCAGGAAGCTGCCCTTAGGAGCTGAGCCAGGACTTCAACCCAGGCTCTGCAGTGTGGGCTGTAGAGTAGGTTGTCCCAAGCAGATCTGAGCTGCTAGCCAGATGCCTGCCCCTGTCTTTTTCCTGTGTGACAGACTTGTCAACAGCTGCATGATTTCACTTCAGTTTGATTGGGGCTCTTATTTTCTAAGAAATTAACCTTGCATTAGCAAGTTCTGAATAATAACAATTTTCCTTAAACTTACTGTTTTAAGGAATTTGACCTTTTTTTTAAATTTTAGATGATAGCTGTTCATCTTTTAGTTTTGGCAAAATGAAGGATGTGGACCCCCTGGGTGGCCTACTGTAGTGATCACTGATTCCTATGATTCCACTGATTCCTACGTATTTTTAACTTCGAAAACTTGATTTGGAAGGCACAGGGAGAAAGAGAGAGACAGAGCAAGCTCCAATTAATTGGTTTACTCCCCACATGGCAGTAACTGCTGGAGCTGGGCTGGGGCCAGAGCTGGGAGCTGAGAATGCAGTAGACCCAAGTCTGTCATGAGAGGCAGGAACCCCATTATTTGAGCTGTTACTGCTGCCTCGGAGGGTCAGCACTGGTGGGAAGCTGGGGTTAGGAGCTAGAACTGGAAGTCGAACCTAGGCGCTCTGATGTGGGATGTGAGCATGTTAACTGCAGTACTAAATCCCTGCTCCCAAACCAGACTTACAGGAGGGAAATGAGCTACGAGGTGTTTATTAATCTCCAAATCTGTGTTAAGTTACAGATAAATAACTTCGTATTTTTAGCAAAGTGGCAAAATAAGTTGTGGTACAGATTCTGTTATCACCATCCAAAGGACAGTAAGATTCCTGGTAAAATTATGAAGTCTGAAGTTTCTTCTTTGGGGTCTTCAGCCTGCTTAAAAAAGAAAACAAAATCCAAATGCAAGGAAGACCAGCACCCCAACCCCATTGATATGTATTTTTTCTTTACTCCCTGAAAATAGGGAATGATTATGATATTTGTGTAGTATTTTAGAATTTATCAAGACCTGTTTGATCTTTGTTTCTCTCTTTCTCTTTCTCTCTCTCTCTCTCTCTCTTTTTTTTTTTTTTTTTTTTTTTAAAGATTTGTTTATTTAGAGAGGCAGAAGCAGAGAGATCTGTCTTCCATCCTGTGGTTCACTCTCCAAATAGCTGCAATGACTGTAGCTGGGCCAGGAGCTTCCTCCAGGTCTCCCACACAGGTGCAGGGGCCTTAGGACTTGGGCCATCTTCTACTGCTTTCCCAGATACCTTAGCAAGGAGCTGGATCAGAAGTGGAGCAGCCAGGATTCGAATCAGAACCCATATGGGATGCCAGCTGAGCCACAGCACTGTCCCCTGATTTGTCCCCCCCCCCCAATGAAACCTTTTATTTAAGGAATCCAGATTTCCTAAGTACAACTTTAGGAGTATAGCGGTTCTTCCCCCTCATTTGTCCTTTACAACTACTCTGAGAGGTAGATAAGGCAACTATTGATGTTCCTGTTTTGTAGATGAAGAAAAGTGAAGAGAATTAAGTGACGTGCCCAAATCCTGTGGCTGTTAAGTGATAGAGCTGGGACTGAAACTCAAGTTCTCTTCCCCAGATCTTGCCACAGTGTAGAGTTTACAGTGTTTTAGAATCAGATAGAAGTGGATTCACGTTATGCCTTAAATCTCGTACTGGTGTTGCAACCTCAACAGGTTGGTGAAAGAATTAAATTATGTAGAGCTCTTACAGATGTGCCAGGCATTAAATGCTCATTAAAAAGCATTGTTTACCTCACCATGATTGTGAAGATTGTATGACTCGTATTTGAAAATGTTTTGTAAATTGTCTAAAGCCACTGCTGTTATAATCATGATGGCATGCTAAAGTGTAGACTTGTCTTAGCATTTATGTTTTTTTAAGTCTTTATTCTCTGTCTTTATCAAGTGACTTGATTATTAGAGAATTTTCAGAAGCAGCAAAGTGGGGTGGTGCTGTGATGTAGAAGGTTAAGCTTCTGCCCACAGTGCCGGCATCCCATATGAGTGCCAGTTCAAGTCCCGACTACTCCACTTCTTACCCAGCTCCCTGCTGATGCACCTGGGAAAGCAGGGAAAGATGGCCCAAGTGTTTGGGCCCTTGAAGCCACGTGAGAGACCCAAAAGAGGCTCTTGGTTTCAGACAGGCCCAGCCCTGGCCATTTGGGGAGAGAATCAGCGGATGGAAGATACCTCCCTCCCCCTGCCGCCCCCGGCCCCTGTATATCTACCTTTCAAAGGAATAAATGAACCTTTTTAAAAAATAAGATGCTGCCTGGGGTGCTTGGGTTTGAGTCCTGATTTTGAATTCCGGCTCCAGTCTGTATTCCAGCTTCCTGTTCATGCACACACTGGGAGGCAGCAGGTGATGATTGGAGTGATTGGGTCTTTACCACCTGTTGGAGACCCTGATGGAGATCCTGACTCCTGGCTTTGACCTAACCCGTCCCAAGCATTTCAGTGGTGAACCGGCAGATGAAGCATGTGTGTGTTTTCTTCTGTCTCTCCCTTTCACATTGAAAACAAAATACAAAAAAGTATAGTCAGCTAAAGTGGGGAAATCTGGGGACCTGAAGTCACAGGCAAATCTGTGATCCCACTGTGGGGTAAGTGGTGATCTCAGAATGATTTGGTGTAGGGACTGGGTGTCAGGGAGTACATAATTCTAGTGGACACTTTTTTGGTCCAGAATTGAACTAGAAACACTGGCCAGTGCAAGTGTAAGTTGATAGAAATCTCATCCTAAGTAGACTCAGTTATTTGCTTGTTGATATTTAATGACTTTTCTGCATTTTTAAAAATGACTTTTTATATGGTAACCTTCTTCATCTGTCGTCCTTTAAGACTTTTGAGAATTTTTTCTTGCCTCTGTGTATTTCACCTCAAAATTCTTTTCTTTCTTTCTTTCTTTCTTTTTCTTTTTTTTTTTTGAAAGGCAGAAGAAAGAATAGAGATCTTCTCTCTGCTGGTTCACTCTCAAAATGCCCACAATTTCTAGGGCTTGGCCAGGCTGAAGCCAGGAGCCTAGAATTAAATCCAGGTCTCCCCTGTGGGTAAAGGAGACCCACTTATTTGAGCAGTCATCTGCTGCTTCCCGGGGTAAGAAGCTGGATTGGAAGTCCAGGCACCCAGTGTTGGATATGGATGTCTCGAGTGGTATCCTAACCGCTGTACCAGACACCTACCTCTAAAGGTTCTTAATTAAAGCTTATTTAATAGGACTTCAGTGTTCTTGAAGTTGTAACTCAAATTGGGCTTTTTATCAATATGGCACTATACTCATAGAGATTTCAAAATACTTAAGGACCTCATGTTTGTTTCTTTTTTAGTTATTTGACGGATAGAGTTAGACAGTGAGAGAGAAAGAGAGGAAGGTCTTCCCTCCATTGGTTCACCCCCTAAATGGCTGCTACAGCTGGAGCTGCACCAATCTGGAGCCAGGAGCCAGGTGCTTCCTCCTGGTTTCCCATACGGGTGCAGGGCCCAAGCACTTGGGCCATCCTCCACTGCACTCCTGGGCCACAGCAGAGAGCTGGACTGGAAGAGGAGCAACCGGGACTAGAACCCAACACCCATATGGGATGCCGGCGCCGCAGGCGGAGGATTAACCAAGTGAGCCACGGTGCTGGCCCGGACCTCATGTTTCTTAGCATAGTCCTGGAATAGGTTAAGTTTGGAGTTTGTAGATAATTTTCCAAATCATAGAGCAGTTGTTCTGAAAGTTTAGTGTGAAGAGCTTGTTGGACATGGATTGCTGGGGAGCGGGCATTGGGCTGTGGTTGAGACGCCACTGGAGAGACCTGCGTGCTGCATCACAGTGCCTGTGTGAGTCCCAGCTCCTCTGCTCCCTGGCCTGCTCCCTGCTGTTGTGTACCTGGAAGGCAGCAGATGATGGCCCTGCCACCACTGGGAGACTTGAGTGCCCTGCTCTTGGCTTTAGCCTGGCCTAGCCGGCTGTTAGGTGTGTTTGGGGAGTGAACTCATGTTCACATGCAAATGATTACTGTCTTACTCCATCTGTTCGTGGTTTAGCTCTAAAAGTTCATATGCTGAAGGCCTGTTGATAGACACACTTTTCTAAGAATCTGGAGTTATCAGGGAAAACGTAAGTAGGGAACATGCTTGTGCTGGAGTAGAGTAGGCTTCAGTGCCTGGGAGAATTGAATGATGAAATAATTGCCATTTTTTTGAGTGCTATGTGCCAGGCAAGTTCTCAACACTTAATTAATATCTGCTTTTTTCATTTAAACTTCCTAAAACCCCACTGCCTCAAATTGAAAAGGATAAGAGAACAAAGACATTGGGACATCTAGCTGTGATTCAGTAGTTTTGCTGTGTGATAGTACCTAATTACCTTTTGGATTATGTGTGTGCGATTATGTGTATGTACAAGGACACTTCAGGGGCTGGTGGTGTTGCGTAGAAGGTTCAGACTCCACCTGCAGTGCCGGCATCCCATATGCGCGCTGGTTTGAGTCCCAGCTCCTCCACCGATGATCTCGCTGCTGATGTGCCTGGGAAAGCAGTGGAAGGTGGCCCAAGTCCTTGAGGCCCTGCACCTACATGGGGGACCTCAAAGAAGCTCCTGGCTTTGGCCTGGCCCAGCCCTGGCAGTTCTAGCCATTTGGGGAGTGAACCATTAGATGGAAGATCTCTCTGTCTCTTCTCTCTTTGTATCCCTGCCTTTCAATAAATAAATCTTAAAAAAAAAAAAAAGACTTCATTAAGTTCATTAAAATGAAAATAAGTTTATTTTGATGCAAAAAAAATCTAAAATCCATGATAGGGTTTCCGTGATGTGCATTTTCCTTGAACTTTTTTTTTTTTTTTTTTGACAGGCAGAGTGGACAGTGAAAGAGAGACAGAGAGAAAGGTCTTCCTTTTGCTGTTGGTTCACCCTCCAATGGCCGCCGCAGCCGGCGCGCTGCGGGCGGCGCACCGCGCTGGTCCGAAGCCAGGAGCCAGGAGCCAGGTGCTTTTCCTGATCTCCCATGGGGTGCAGGGCCCAAGCACCTGGGCCATCCTCCACTGCACTCCCGGGCCACAGCAGAGAGCTGGCCTGGAAGAAGGGCAACCGGGACAGAATCCGGCGCCCCGACCAGGACTAGAACCCGGTGTGCCGGGGCCCCAAGGCGGAGGATTAGCCTAGTGAGCCGCGGCGCCGGCTTTTCCTTGAACTTTTTGAAGACCACACATATGTGTGTGTATATACAGAGATTTTTAGGCTTCTTTTTAACTCCATCTCTGTTGAGACAAGTGATGAAGTTTTCAGAGTAGACCCAGATTTGTGTAGTCTGTGGGTATGGGTCAAGGTCTGTATGATAGTCTGATGAAGGGAGCAGTAGGCTCCTTTTCTCCTCTTGACTTCTTAGAAAATTAGCAGATAATTTGCAGATAACAGTGATAGTATATTGGACCACTATTGGAGCCCTTTTTATTTATGAAATACCAGCTACGTACACCCTGAGAAAGTAGTAGTTGACTGTGGTGGTAGGAGCTCTTTAGAGGACTATGACTGATAATGTGTGTCTGTACAAATATTAGGCAGTTAGACACGGATGGCAGAAATATTTGTATAAATTACTGTTGGGTTCTAAGATATTAGGTTGTAAGAATTGATTTCTTTACTTTGTGTCTTTCATACAGTACCTGTCCTGTAATAGGTGTCCTTGAATAATTGTGAAACAACTTTTGTTCTTAATTTTTGCATTGTATTATGTTTCTATAATAGTTTATGTCTATTTAAAACATTTTAAATGGCAGTATGTCTTACTAGTAATGGTTTTGCTTGGTAAAACTTGGGGGTAGCAGTTTTTTTCTTTGATATTAGTATATCCAGACATAGGAACTTGCCTGCTAGGGTGTTTTGAGAATAAATAACTGGTGGGGGAAGGCATTAAAAATAAAGTATTCCAGAGACCTTGTATTAGAATCTGTGGAACAGCTTTTTAAGTGCTCTGTTTACTTTATAATTCCAATATGCAACCTCTAAGGACCTTTTGTTTCTCCCCAGATAAAATGGCAGAATTTAAAAATATTTTAGCTTTGTGAACTTCATGCTACTGAATTATACTTTACAAATGGTGAAAATGGTAAATATATGTTAGATATGTTATACCACAGCAAGAAAGATGTTATGTATATTTTACCACATTAAGAAAAATGCTTAAGGAAAAAATTTTAGCTCAACACTCCAGCGTTTTCCGCATTTCTTTATTCGTTCATTCTGTACCAATTGGCTGTGTAAGTGGTCAGAGGGAATCTTTAGTTATAATTCAGACAGGACTGCCATCCAAAAGAACATTGCTACTCCAGTGGATGGTGATGAACATAGTCATGAAGCAGCTAAAAATAAATTTTGTTTCATGTGTTTGTATGTATGAAACTGTGATGTTAAGTACAATAACTGTTGAGTACTGTTCTGCCTCTGGGATTGAGTGCCTAATTTCAGTGTGTAAATTTGTGGTTATTGTACTAACTAGAAAATTTTCTCAGTGTTGCTTCTGATTGAGCTTTTATTCAAATGCGTGGACAAATACACATTAAATATAATACTAGCCTAAATTTAACCTTAGTTCGCTAAAAAAAAAAAAAAAAAAAAAAATGAGCAGGGGCCGTTGTTGTGGGTGCAGTGGGTTAAGCTGACGCTTGCAATGCCTGTATCCTATATTGGACAGCCAGTTCAAGTCTGGCTGCTCTGCTTCTGACCTAGCTCTCTCCTTCTGTGCCTGGTGATGGCCCAAATATTTGGGCTCCTGCCACCCATGTGGGAGACCCAGATGGAGTTCCTGCTCCTGGCTTTGGTCTGGCCCAGCCCTGGCTGTTGTGGCCATCTAAGGAGTGAACCAGCTGATGGAAGGTCTGTCTGTCACTCTGTCTTTTAAGTACATATGAATGTATATAAAACACCGGGCTTTGCCCCACTTTGCTTTTTGCTCTAAACATGTTGAGTCTGTGGTGGTGGTCCTGCCAGTTCCTCTGTAGTGAACTCTGCCAGTGTGGGCTTTACATCAGCAGAATAGAAGTCAGCTGATCCGGGTCATGTGTGTTTCCTGCTTTGCTGTCCAGAGAGAGGAAGGATTTAGAAACCTTTCGCTTGATGTAGTCAAGGTCTACATGTTAGGTAGCTTAATATAATACCCAGTATGTGTAACCCCTCCCTATGCTATGTCTATCAAATTAAAACAACAGTACTTGGGCTGGTGTTGTGGTGTAGTAGGTAGGGCTGTCTCTTGCAGTGCTGGCATCCCATATAGGCCCCGGTTTGAGACCCAGCTGCTCACTGCCCATCCAGCTCTCTGCTATGGCCTGGGAAAGCAGCGGAAGATGGCCCAAGTGCTTGGGCCCTGCACCTGCGTGGAAGACCTAGAGGGCTCCTGGCTCCTGGCTTTGGATCAGCGCAGCTCTGGCCATTGCGACTGGGTAGTGAACTAGTGGATGGAAGATCTCTCTTTCTCTCTCTGTCTCTCTGTTATCTGCCTTTTCGTATTAAAAAAAAAAAAAAGAAAAAAAAGGCAACACAATACTGAGTTAGTACTAAAGATTGCTGCTTAGCATTTTTGTGGTTCCAGGTAATTACCAAGAAAACATTTCCGTAAAACAACAATATAACAAGCACAATTGTATCTCCCATCTGTACTTAAGAGGAGAGAATTGTTGAAATGTGAAGATTTTTATTTTAATTTTAATTAGTTTTAACAGATTCAGTGTGGTTTGTACATAAAATTCTAAGAACATAATGATATTCCCTTCTTCCCTCCCTCTTTCCATTTTCCATTCAATTATTATTTATAGCCCTTGTCTTTATTCCCACTAAACAAAGGCCTTTTTGCTTTTTTACTTGTTAAAAAGTATGAAGCCTTTTTACTGTAATATAACTTTAAAATGTTATCTCAAAAACTAAAAAAGAGAAGAAGGAAGGTGGGAGGCAGAGAGGGTTAAACATGAAGGCTTTTGTTACAGTGGCTTTCTTTGGTTACTTTTGAAATGTACTTTTTAAATTATCTTAACATACAAAGGTATCACAATGTAAAAATTTTTTTAATACTATAGAAGAATGTTGACTGGACATGAAATTTCCTTTTCACATCCCTATCCCAAATATATAGTCTTTAATTAGAGGACACTGTTGTTAATAGTTTGAGTGTTTTCTTGGAACTTTCTACATAGATAAGAGAATACCTGTTGATATTCCTCTTGATGTTTCATAGATGGCATTATATTTTGAGTTTGCCCCCTGAATTTATTTTTTGTCTTTAATGTCAGAAATCTTTCCTGTGCCAGTACATATAGATTTCTCATTGTTTTTAACAACTTCATGTTCTACCTATACATTTAACCACTTCCTTATTGACGAAGATTTATTTACAAAGTTATTTTAAAAGTTCCTGTTTCTTTGTTGTATTTTTCTTACATTTCTAATTTGAACCTGTCTGCAATTTATATACTCATGTCTTTGAGGTTGAAATCAACTTAATGTTTTTCCATTGTATTAGTCGATCAATTCCCTAGTGATTTGAAGAGCCATACATTATATATTAAATTATCATATATATCTCTTTTTAAGATTTACTTACTTGTAAGGCAAAATGATGGTGGGGGGAGTGTGAAACAGAGATAGATAGATCTTCCATCCGCTGGTTTACTCCCCAAATGGCTACAACAGCCTTGGCTGTGCCAGGCTGAAGGCAGGAGCTAGAACTCCGTCCTGGTCTGCCACAGGAGGTGTAGGAGCCCAAGTGCTTGAGACATCTGCTCTCGCAGGCACATTAGCAGGGAGCTTATTAGAAGCAGAGCAGCCAGGACTTGAACCAGCGCTTGGATGCGGGGTGCTGTTGTTGCAAGCAGCAGTTTTACCTGCTGTGCCACAATACTGGCTCCTAAACATAGGTCTTTTAAAAACTCAGCAGTCCAGTGATCTTTGTATATTCCTAACATTGTTTACGTACTGTTTTGATTATTCGAAGTTTGCATGGTATATGTGTTTATCTGGCTAGCTTGCCAGTCATCTGTGTTCTTTTTCAGTGCTGAATCTTGTATCTTCCAAAGATCTTTTGGATCAGGTTGTTAAGATTCAGAACTCTTGGTGATAATTTGATAGTAATTATATTGAATTATAGGTTAATTTGGGGGCCACATTGTTATATTATTCTGTTCTTATATCCAAGAATATAGTATTCCTTTGTTTATGAAAATGAAATCTTTCATTTTGTATTATTTTGGACATTTCTGTTACTTATGAAAACTTCTCAATTTTTCTTGTTGTAAATACAATCTTCCTGAATTAATTTCTGAATACTTTTTTATATCGATCTTGGGTTTGGTTGTAGGACTGGACTAATTGCATCTAGTAATTTCTAATTCTTTTTTGAATTAGGCAGTTATTTTCTACAGAAGTAACTTTCTTTTTTAAAAGTCAATGTCACTGAATTCCATTTTTCCACAACTTTTTTTTTTTTTTTTTTTTAATATTTGAGAGGCAGAAAGAGAGCAAAACAGATAGATACAGAGAGAGGTCCCATCTG
Organism: Oryctolagus cuniculus; assembly: GCF_964237555.1. Classification (NCBI taxonomy): domain Eukaryota; kingdom Metazoa; phylum Chordata; class Mammalia; order Lagomorpha; family Leporidae; genus Oryctolagus; species Oryctolagus cuniculus. The sequence goes on along the minus strand of NC_091438.1, from coordinate 7,407,744 downwards.
CCGATTTACTTCCAAATGTTGACCATGTCTGGGAGACTGGGAGGCAGGATCCAGCCCAGGTTTCATGTGGTGGCAGGAACACAGTCATTTGAGCTGTCGGTGTTGCTTCCCAGGGTTGCATTAGCAGGAAGCTGGAGTCGGGAATGGAGCCTGGCTATCACACTCAGGTACTCTGATAGGGGGTGTGATTGCTCGACCTGCTGCAAACAGTGTCTGTCCTTGAGGTAGTCACTTTCTCTCAGCGCTTTGATGTTCTTAGGAACTAGTATTTCTAGAGAACATTTTTAAAAAGAATTACTATGAGAGGGTGTAGGAACTATTATTATTATCCATCCTGATCATACTTTTATAATACAAGATATTTAAAATAATTTTTAAGATTTTCTTTATTTGAAAGGCAGAATGATAGAGGGAGAGACTGAGGAAAAGAGATCTTCCATCTGTTGGTTCACCCTCCAAATGTCTGCAACAGCCAGGTCGAAGCCAGGAGCCAGGAATTCCATCCAGGTCTCCCACTTGAGTGATGGACCCACATACTTGGGCCATCTTCCACAGCTTTTCCAGGCACATTAGCAGGGAGCTGGATCAGAAGTGGACGTGGAGTAGCTGGGATTGAAACCAGTATCCATGTGGGTTGCTGGCATTGAAAATGGTGGCTCAACCTGCTGTGCCACAGCACTGGCCTTGAACATGCTACTTAATAAGGCATTTAGTTAAGAAGGGGCATGGTAGAGGTAGGGTAAGTTGTAGTGAGAGAGATCATCCTTTTTTCTTTAAATTTTTATTTATTTTCTTAGTATTTGAAAGTCAGAGAGAGAAGACAGAGATCTTTCATCCATTGGTTCACTCCCCAGATGCCTACAACAGCCTGGGCTGGGTCCCGCCAAAGCCGGGAGCCTGCAGCCTGATTCAGGTCTCCTGCATGGGCGGCAGGGACCCAAGTTCTTGAGCCGTCACCTGCTGCCTCCCAGCTGAATTGGACGCAGAGGAGCCGGCACGCAGAGCAGGCACTCTGGTTACCGTTGTGTGCATCCCATGTGGTGACTTCATGACTGTCCTGAATGCCCCAGATTTCTTAATGAATTCTGGTTATTATCATTAGTTGTAACAATTTATGTTTTGTTCATTTACTTCCTACAAAATATCTAAGTGTATTGTATAAAGTGCATATAGTACTTATATCTACAGTGTGTATAACAAATGTACATAAACATCGATACATATATTACAAGTATATCTTCAGAGAAACTCACTGATATATTTTTTAATAGGAAAACTGGAGAAGCGGTGGTCATTTCTCCACATTTTGCATAAAGAAATGTCGTTACTGGTGACTAGCATTTAAAATAAAGCATACACTTACTGAATAATTTGTAATTCCCACTGAGGGGACTATTGGGCTTGGTATATTTCCAATGTTGGTGAGCCTGGAGACCATTTTGAATTACGGTGCTGTATCAGTAGTTGAGAGCATTTGGTTAGAATTCTGAGTGAAGGTTTCACAAATATAGCTGTGGAAGAAGTACATTGTGTGGTACTGTAGATGAGTTACGATTCTGTCCATATTGCCTCTAGAGTTAGGCTTAGCTTTTGAACCAAGGTATTTTTATAACTTTGCTGATAGCCCATTGATCCGTGTGGAATGATGGGTACTGTGAAACTGATGGCTAACTCTAAGAGGGCTTCAAGGGGCAGGTGTATAACACAGTGGTTAGGTCGCTGATGGGGATGCCTGCATCCTGTATCAGTGTGCCGAGTTGGTGCCCTGGCGTCTCTGCCTCTAATCCAGGTTCCTGCCGGTGCACAGCCTGGGAGGCAGTGGGGATGGCTCCTGGGCTTGGGTCCCTGCCACCTAGCAGACCAAGACTAGGTTCTCAGCTCCTGGCTGTTGGAGGCATTTGGGGATTGAGCCAGTGGGTGGCAAGTCTGAATCTGTTTGTCTCTTGTTTGTCTCTCTTATCTTCCTGCCTTTATTATTTAAAGATTTATTTATTTGAAAGGCAGAGTTACAGATAGAGAGGTCCTGCATCTGCTGGTTCACTCCCCTCCCCCCACTTGGAAATGGCCAGAATAGCTGGAGCTGGGCCAGGCTGAATCCAGGAGCCAGGAGCTTCATCCACGTCTTCCAAGCACTTGGGCCAAATGTGCTGCTTCCGCAGGCATGCCAGCAGGGAGCTGGATCGGAAGTAGGGTAGCCGGGACTCCAGCTGGCTATGGCTTTATCTGCTACTCCACAATACCTGCCCCAATAAATTTTTTTTTTAATTTTATTTATTTGAGAGGCAGAGTTACAGAGAGGGAGAGACAGTGAGAAAGGTCTTCGATCCTCTTGTTCACTTACCAGATGGCCACAACGGCCAGAGCTGGGCTCATCTGAAGCCAGGAGCCAGGAGCCTCTTCTGGGTCTCCCATGTGGATGCAGGGGCCCAAGCACTTGGGCCATTTTCTACAACTTTCCCAGGCCACAGCAGAGAGCTGGCTCAGAAGAGGAGCAGCCAGACACGAACAGGCTGAAGCACCACAGGCAGAAGCTTAGCCTGCTACTCCACAGCACTGGCCTCCAAATGTATTGTTAAAAGCAAAAATGTCAAGCATACAGAAAAGTATGGTATATAACCTAAAAGAATGTGCAGATACCCACTACTCAGGTTTAACAAGCATTAATGTTTTGTTAGTTTTTTTCTGAACTTTTTAAAAATTATGGTCAAATACACATAACATAGAATTTACCATCTTAACCAGTCTTATTTTTTTCCAGATTTATGTGAAAGGCAGAGACAGGGAGAGCAAGCGAGTGAGGGAGGTATCTTCCATGTGCTGGTTTACTCTCCAGACCGTCATAGTAGCCAGGACTGAAGTCAGGAACTTGGAACTCACTTGGGTCTGCCTGTGGGTGGCAGGGACCCAGCACTTGAGCCATCATCTGCTGCCACCCACGGTGCACAGGCAGCTGAGAGGAAGCAGAGCTAGACTTGAGCGTAGTCTCCAGTGTGGGATGTGGCATCCTGAAGGGCAGCGTCACCGCTGCACCAGATGTCTGCCTGAGCCGGCTGTAAGTGCACAGCTCAGGGGTAGTAAGTATGTTTGACTTGTTGACAGCAGGCCGGCGCTGCGGCTCACTAGGCTAATGCTCTGCCTGTGGCGCCCACACACCGGGTTCTAGTCCCAGTCAGGGCGCTGGATTCTGTCCTGGTTGCTCCTCTTCCAGTCCAGCTCTCTGCTGTGGCCAGGGAAAGCAGTGGAGGATGGCCCAAGTGCTTGGGCCCTGCACCCGTATGGAAGACTGTGGGGAGCAACTTGGACTAGACTAAGTTACTGGAATTAAGACTTATTCTATGCATCTGCTCTCCCACAATATGGCGCTGGGAGAGGAGAAAACAGCTTCTACACAGCTGCCTCCAGTTCAGCCAATAAACTGTAGGACTTGCTCCTGATTGGAGAGCAGCGTGCTCGGCGTGTGGGCAGCCGAGTTGGGATTGGCGGAGGAGGACTATAAAGGAGGAGAGAGACAACATGCACGAGGAACATCTAAGGGGAACATCTAAGGGGAACACCTGTGCAGCCCCCGAGAGAGCCGGCCGGCGGTGTGCCGCTCCCCTGCGGAAGTGGGGAATGTGGCCAGGGGGAACCGCCCTTCCACGGAGGTGGAAGGGACAGTAGCCAACCCGGGAAGAACCAGCAGCAAACCCGGGGAGGGCCGAGCAGACAAAAGAACAGCGCAGGGCTTAGTGTCGTTCCTCCACGAAGAGGGGGAGCGACATAATGGTGCCGTGACTCGGATAGGAAACTTCGGTATTTTCCCATTTCTTCCCTCCTGAGAGAGAGACTAGCAAACAGCCTAGGGAAAAGCCGGACGAAAAAGGTGCCAGAAGAAGCTATTGAAAGCCTAGGCATAGACTCGGATATGGACTGTGGGAAAGAAGTTAGGATTTAAAGTGAAAGCAAGAAGAAACTTAGACTCAGATACGGACTGCAGGTTGAAAGTGAAAGTGAAACCTATAAGAAACTTAGACTTGGATACGGACTGTGGGGAGAGGCCAGGAGAAATGAGGGAGGAATATTGTTGGAAGAAAACTTAGGGAAACATACTGGGTAGAGAAAAATGTTAGGGAGGATGAAGCCGCGAGTGCAGGCCGAGGCGGAGATGTAAGCCATCTTGGAATTCTTCAAGTCACCCTGGGGAGCAAGAGGCGAAGATCTGGAACCAGAGGCAGAGACGTGGGCCGCCAGGTTGGAATTCGCCAGGTTAGTCCGGGGAACTTGGATTGAATGCTAGTGGCGGAGACGTAAGCTACGCTGTGTGACTCGCGGAAGCCGCCGCATGCAGAGAGAGCACGGGGCGTGAATAGATAGGGAACGCGGGGCTGGCGCGAGGCTGTGGTGCGGACGCGAAGGGCGTGGAGACCGCGGAGTGTGCGCACAAAGCCGAGCCGCGCAAAGCCGGGAAGCCGCGCAGATGAGAGAGGCGCGGGCTGAAGCAGCTCAGAGCCGGGAAGCCGCCGAGAAGCAGCCTTGGGGCGGGCGCCGGGATGCCGCAAGGATAAGAGAAACAGAAGTTTAGAAGTAAAATGAGAGAAATAGGAATGCTGGAAGATAGAAGTAAAATGGGAGAAATAGGAATGCCCGGAGATAGAGAAATAGAGAAATAGAAAGGCCTCCCCTCAACATGGCAATGAGAGAGCTTGGATTCGGTCTGCCTGATTAGGGAGGTGGTGAGCACCTGCGGGCGGCTAGCAGCTTATGCGCCGCAGGTCACCGAAGACAGGCACGAGTTAACATCAATAAGGCCTCCCCACAATACCGCAATGAGAAGGCTTGGATTCGGTCTGCCTGATTAGTAAGGCGGTAAGCACCAGCAGGCAGCTCGACCAGAGTATGAGCTGCAGGTCACCGAAGATAGGCACGAATCAACACCAATAAGCCTCCCCACAATATGGCAATGAGAAGGCTTGGATTCGGTTTGCCTGATAGGGCTTGTAAGCACCTGCAGGCAGAGCAGAGCATGCGCTGCAGGGCACTGAACACAGGCACGCATCAGCGCCTAAAAACCTCCTCACAACATGGCGAAGAGAGGACCCGGATTCGGTTTGCCTGATTGATAGGACTTGTAAGAACCTGTGGCAACTCTAGCAAGCAGAGCAGAGTGTGTGCCGCGGGGCACCGAAGACAGGCGTGTATCAACGCCAAAAAATAAAAAGAAAGGGGGATCTGTGGGGAGCAACTTGGACTAGACTAAGTTACTGGAATTAAGACTTATTCTATGCATCTGCTCTCCCACAATATGGCGCTGGGAGAGGAGAAAACAGCTTCTACACAGCTGCCTCCAGTTCAGCCAATAAACTGTAGGACTTGCTCCTGATTGGAGAGCAGCGTGCTCGGCGTGTGGGCAGCCGAGTTGGGATTGGCGGAGGAGGACTATAAAGGAGGAGAGAGACGGCATGCACCAGGAACATCTAAGGGGAACATCTAAGGGGAACACCTGTGCAGCCCCCGAGAGAGCCGGCCGGCGGTGTGCCGCTCCCCTGTGGAAGTGGGGAATGTGGCCAGGGGGAACTGCCCTTCCACGGAGGTGGAAGGGACAGTAGCCAACCCGGGAAGAACCAGCAGCAAACCCGGGGAGGGCCGAGCAGACAAAAGAACAGCGCAGGGCTTAGTGTCGTTCCTCCATGAAGAGGGGGAGCGACAGAAGACCAGGAGGAAGCACCTGTCTCCTGGCTTTGGATCAGTGGGCTCCGCCAGCCGCAGCGGCCATTGGGGGGTGAACCAACGGTAAAGGAAGACCTTTCTCTCTCTCTCTCACTGTCCACTCTGCCTGTCAAAAAAAAAAAAAAATGTAGATTTTGGTTCATGGAGGTACTTTGAACTAACCTGAGTTCTCTTTTTAGTTGTTGTTTGGTCAAAAGTTATTATATTTTATTTTTTAAAAGATTTATTTATTTATTTGAAAGTCAGGGTTACACAGGGAGAGGAGGAGAGGCTGAGAGAGAGCGAGCGAGCGCGCTCGCTCGCTCACGTGCTCTTCCATCCGTTGGTTCACTCCCCAATTGACTGCAATGGCCGGGGCTTCGCTGATCAGGAGCCAGGAGCCAGGAGCTTCTTCTGGGTCTCCCACGCGAATGCAGGGGCCCAAGGACTTGGGCCATCTTCTACTGCTTTCCCAGGCCGTAGCAGAGAGCTGGATCAGAAGTGGAGCAGCTGGGTCTCGAATTGGCACCTACATGGGATGCGCCACAGTGCCGGCCCCTGTCAAAAGTTATTTTAAATTTGACTTTATTGTCTAGTGTATGTTCTTCCTTTTATTATCCTGTTTGTAGCTTAATTGCACTTTTAAAAAAACTTAGCTGAAAGGCAGGTAGAGACAGAGGGAGTTTTTTTTTTTTTTTTTTTTTAATCTATTAGTTGACTCCCCAAGTGCCAGCCACAGCTGGGGTTGGCCAGGCATAAACCAGGAGTCTGGAACTGAATCCACGACTCCCATGTAGGTGTCAGGAACCAGTTGGGTCATCAGCTACTGCCTCCCAGGGTGGGCATTAGCAGGAAGTTGGAACTGGAAGTGTCCCTAGGACTGAACAGAGGGGCTCCTTAATGGGATGGGAGGATCCCAAGTGGCGTTCCAAGCACTGCACCGAATACCTGACCCTTAACTGCGCTCTGAAGTCTCAGAATGAAAAGCTTATGGAGCCCTGTCTGTGTCCTGCACAAGTTTCATTTTATGTTTTATTCTGTCCTGTCGTTAACCTTGCTATTTGGAAAGTTTGAATACCTTCATAGTTTGTATAATTGTTTCAGTTCTTCTGTTTCTCAGAATTACTAACTGTGTTTAAAGAGAAAAAAAACCATCTTGGCTATGGGCTATGATTATCAAGGTGTAATCAGCTCCTGAGTAAATATTCTACCAAGTTGTTCCCTCCTGAGTCCGAGGTTGTGTTTATCCTTTTATAGTTGACCATTTCTTTTTTGTCTTAGGGAATGAAGTCTTTTTATTTTTGTCTTTAAAATTCTTCCTCTTAGCACTTAAGTGTTTATGGATGTTTAAAAAATATTAGATTAATTTCTGTACCTTTATTCCTGTGTCATTTTATAAAATTTTTGCATGCTACTTTTTAAAAATGATATATTCATTTATTTGAAAGTCAGAGTTACTCACAGAGAGAAGGAGAGGCAGAAAGAGAGAGAGAGAGAGAGAGAGGGGTCTTCCATCTGCTGGTTCACTCTCCAGTTGGCCTCAGTGACCGGAGCTGTGCTGATCCGAAGCCAGGAGCCAGAAGCGTCTTCCGGGTTTCCCACGTGGGGTAGGGGCTCAAGGATTTGGGGCATCCTCCACTGCTTTCCCAGGCCACAGCAGAGAGCTGGATCAGAAGTGGAGTAGCCGGGACTCGAACTGGCGTCCATATGAGATGCTGGCACCGAAAGCCACGGCTTTACCCGCTACGCCACAGTACCGGCCCTGTCTTTGAGTTTTGACTGCCTTTCTAGTTTAAGAATTTTCTTTTGAAGATTTATTTATTTATTTGAAAGGCAGAGAAGCAGAGGCAGAGAGAGGTCTTCAGTCCACTGATTGATTTCTCAAATGGCCACATTGGCTGGAGCTGAGCTGATCTGAAGCCAGGAGCTTCTGGGTCTCCCATGTGGGTGCAGGGATCCAAGGACTTGGGCCATCTTCTACTGCTTTCCCAGGCCGTTAGCAGGGAGCGGGATTGGAAATGGAACAGCTGAGACTTGAACCAGCGCCCATATGGGATGCTGGCACTGCAGGCGGCAGCTTTACCCACTACTCCACAGCACCAGTCCCCAAGAGATCTCCTATCTGCTGGTTCAGTTCTCTGGCTGCACCAGGCTGAAAACAGGAGCCAGGAGCTCCATCTGAGCCTCTTGCCTGAGTGGGCAGGAACGCAGGTACCTGCACGCGTCATCTGCTCGACAGAATGGAAGTGCTTGAACCAGACACTCTGATACGGGACACAGGTGTTTCGGGGCAGCATAACCCACTGTGCCACAGGGCCTGTCCCTAGTGGAAGAAATTTTATTTCCCTGTTTTCTGTAATGTTTGCCTTTTCTGATGTCGTCTTAGAATAATTCTCATTGATCTCTTTTCTAGACCTCGTAGATGGTTTTCCGTTATTTCAAAAAGCTTATTTCTGATTGCTTGTTGGAGCTTTTACATGCTATGCAGCAGTTGGTTTTTCTCCCGTAGCAGTTTTCTGTGGGTGTGCTGGTAGGACTCTGGGTCGTGAGTAGCTGGCTTATGTGGTACTGGGAAGCTTGTGTGGAAGTGGTGGGAGTTCAGGGAGCTGGTGGAGAGGAATGCAGCTGTGCCAGCCGGGCAGCAGGAAGTGGACTGCTGCCCGACACTCGAGCACTATGTATTTGTCTGGTTTTTTTTTCTTGTTGTTGTTGTTTTTGGCTTCTGTCTGCTCATTTTCTTCTCTTAGACTTTTATTTTATATCACACTTACCAAATTTTTAAAAAATTCTCTCCTGTAGTCAAAAGGACAGTCTATAATAAATGTTAATTTCTTAGTCTCAATTCCAAATTTTGAGGAGTGTAACTGTGATTGGTAGTCATATCACCTATTACAGGTTGTTTTTTTTTTTTTTAAAGATTTATTTATTTGAAAGTTAAAGAGAGGCAGAGGCAGAGAAATCTTCCATCCACTGTTTAACTCTCAGATGGCTACAACATCTAGGGCTGGTCCAGGCCGAAGCCAGAAGCTTCTTCCAGGTCTCCCACGTGGATGGCCGGGGCCCAAGCACCTGGGCCATCTTCAGCTGTTTCCCTAGGTACATTAGCAGGGAGCTGGATTGGAAGTGGATTGGCCTGACACCAACTGGCATTCCTATGGGATGCTGGGTTCATAGGCCCCAGCTTTACCTGCTGCACCACAAGTATAGCCCCTTCTTTCTCTTTTTTAAGGTTGGTTTATTTGGGCTGGAGAGTTACAGAAAGGGGGAGGGAGAGAGATGCGGGGATGTGGGGTGGGGGAAGGGGGAGAGAAAGAGAAGGAAAGAATCTTCCATCTCCTGGTTCACTCTCCAAATGGCCACAGTGGCCAGGGTTGGGCCAGGCTGAAGCTAGATGCCCGGAACTCATTTAAGGTCTCCCAGATTTTTTTTTTTTTTTAATTTATGTATTTGAAAGGCAGTAACAGGGAGAGGGGAGAGAAGTATTTTTCATCTGTTGACTTACTTCCCAATTGGCTGCAATGGCTGAGACTGGTTCCCACTGAAGCGAGGAGCCTAGAATTCCACCTGGATGTTCTGTGTGGTGGCAGGGGCCCAAGCACTTGGGCCATCTTCTGCTTTCCCAGGTGCATTTGCAGGAAGCTGAAATGGAAGTGGAACAGCCAGACTGTACTTAAATGGGATGCTGGTGGTACAGGTGGCATCTCAACCTTCGGTGACATCATGCAAGCCCCAAGGGTGTTCAGCATGTAGAATACTGACATTTTGGGGATGAATGATTGTAGGGGTTGTACATTTAGGATGTTTAGTAAGTTTCCTGGCCTCTACCAGCTAGAGCCAGTAGTGTTCTCTCAAATTGTGGTGATTAAAAATGTCTTAAACACTGCCCGGCATCCCTTTTCCAGTTGATTTACAGATGGGTAAACTCCCTTGGAGATTTGAAACAAGTTAATCACTGACTCATATCTTAGTAGTAGATGTTGGGGAGAAAAAGTAATGACTTTCTCTCGCCCATCTTCAGGTGCATGGATAAGGTCACTGTGCAAAAGACAGATTAGCAAGAGAAAAGCTAGCAGATTTGCTTAAGTATCTTGTGACATGGGAGCCTTCAGATATAAAAGCCCAAAGAAACAGGCAGACCTGTGTATTTTTATGCGTAGGTTTGATATCGAGTGACAAGTTGTGCAGGAGTACTATTGAGCAAAGGGGAAATGACCCAGTGGTCGGAAGTGGAGGAGAATTTAGCAGGGCTCCTTAGTTCCCATTCCTCTCAGTGTCCCTGTGCCTTCGGAAGTCAGGATATTCCGTTCTTCTGGGAATACAAGGTTACCTGTAGGATGTGAGGGTTTTACGACCTACTGCAGAGAGAGGAAGGTCAGAGAGTTCTGTTGTGTTCTGCTTTGGGGAGAAGGGAAGGAGAAAGCTGGAGAAACTCTTGCTTCTGATGTTTCCGCCAATGCTAGGTTACCGTGTATTGGGATATTCTGTCCTGAACCCCATGGTCGAGCACAGAAAGATTAGCCTATTTTCCAGGGTTAGTTTCTAGTTATCTTTTGCAAATGCCTGTATTTTGCTTTTGATAATAATTAGGTGGTAATATTCATTAAGCAACTCTACTGCAAGCTTTAATTACTTCATTTAATCCATAGCCAGTAAATGATGAAAACAGTCCTCAAAACTAGGTGTATTTAACTCTAAAAACTGTGTGTTTAATCATTGTGCTTTAGTGGAGATTGGCTTAAGGGTTGGGTGCCTCTGTGCTAGTCACTTTATTATTTCATTTAATCCTCAAAGCAACACTGGGAGATGTTCTTACTCTCTGGTTTTACAAAGACCTTTACCTGAGAGAGATTGTCTCCTGCCATAAGGCCCTGCAGCTAGTTGGTAGAAGAATGTGGCTTTAAGTGTTCTGGTTTCCCCAGTGCCTTGCTGCTCACAGTGGGGATGTCCTGTGCTGGTGTTCCCCTGTCTTTTCAAAACCTTCATGATAATAAAAGAAAAGGAAAAAGAAAATACAACATATACAGCTTTATTAAGAGTTATTTATTTATAACTGATTTGAGACCAGATACCATTTTTGTACCTTTCTCGTAATTTTTAGACTTGAATCTAACAAAAGTGTTAATAAAAGAAGCTTAGATAATTACTATTACCAGAAAAAAATATATATTAAAGATTTTTTTCATTTATTTGAGAGGCAAAATTACAGACAGAAGGAGAGACAGAGATCTTCTATCTGCTGATTGACTCCCCAAGTGGCTACAGCTGTGGAGCTGGGTTGATCTGAATGAATCCTGGAGCCAGGAGCTTCTTCTTGGTCTTCCACATGGGTGCAGGGGTGCTTGGAGCACATCTTACATTGCCTTCCCAGGCCATAAGCAGAGAGCTGGATCGGAAGTGCAGCAGCCAGGCCACAAACTGGTGCCCATATGGGGGTGCCGCAGGTGGAGGCTTAACCTATGCCACAGCGCTGGCCCCAGAAAAATATTTCTTTAAAAAGTATGGTTAAGAGATCAGTAGAATGTCTGTACTGACCTCAATATAAACAGATTTTTTTTTTACCCCTCTAATTCTTAAAGCATTTGGGTTTTCTAGTTGAGTGCTTTCAACTGTAACATTACTCAGTATTGTAACCATTTATAAACAGGCTGCTGACAGGACAGACTGTTGTCAGACTGTGGGTTTAGATATTTGATTAAATTTATGATTTTAGTTGCATGGCATAGGTAGAGTATAAAAGAGTTCCGAATATGAGGAGACTGTAGAAGTCATGTGTTCCTGGGCAAGTATGTTACTATCAATTATTTGTAAAATAGTTGTGCTGGTAGTACGTATCTTACAGAGTAGTTGTGAGAATGAAACAGTTTTTTCATCTAAAATTCCCAGAGTGGCAGGGTGAGTAAGTATTCAAAAAGTGATAGCTGTTATCAGTTAAATTTGATTTCCTAGGGACCAGCACTGTGGTGCCAGCATCTCATATGGACTTTGGTTCTAGTCTGGGCTGCTGCACTTCTGATCCTGCTCCCTGCTAATGCTCCTGGGAAAGCAGCAGAAGATGGCCCAAGTGTTTGGGCCCCTGACCCTTGTGGGAGACCTGGAAGAAACTGGCTCTTGGCTTCAGCTTGGCCCAGCCCCTGGCCATTGCAGCCACCTAGGGAGCAAGCCAGAGGAGGATGGAAGATCTCTTTCTCTCTCTGTGTGTCTCTATTTCACTGTAACTCTGCCTTTCAAATAAATAAACAAATCTTTTTTAAAAAGTTGCTTTTCAAACATGTTTATTAAATGATATGTTTCAAATAGATATGTTTCAAACACATTGAAAAAAATCTCACAAATGTGAAGGCTGAGATAATTTTGAGGCCCTCATACAAAGTAGTATATTGTATTTATGCTTAGTGATTTCTATGCTTCTGGATTATAGGGAAGTATAATGTGCAGATTTATTTGGTTTTGTTACAATATCAGCTCTGAATGGGGATGTTCAGGACTTCGCTGAGGTAGATCACAATCTTTCTTTCCTCTCTCACAAAGGATACTTTGAAATGATCCTAAAGTTGATATGGAAAAGCTAGTTTTAGGGGCCTTCGAAAAGAAAGAAGAATATGTGGTTCCCTGGGATCATGGGGTGGAGCCAGTAGACGTTAGAAGGAAGACGAGTGTTCTGTCTCTCCTGGAGGAGCCGCGGGGCTCTGGCATCCTGCTCTGTGCATCTGCTCAGTTTTCCTTTCCTCCAGCTGGCTTTCTCCGTTGCAGCTTGTATATGGAGAGTCATGGCTGCCTCAGCTCCTCTTTATCACGGGGATGCTCAATACGTTCTTTCAGCATTTATCCTTGTTAAATTTTAATCATTTGTGTATTTATTGAAGAGTCAGTACATTTATGTGGCTCACAATTCAAGAGGTACAGAAGTCTTCCGGCCATTCCTTTCCCCTAGCCATTCAAATTTTAGCAATCCAAATCACTAATTTCTTGTCTTTACTTTCAGAGGTATTTATATATATACATATGTGTATATGCATGTATATCCACCTTGTTATATACACTATTTTTTAAAAGTCATGAACAGTGGAATTAAAAAATTAATTTTGGAATTTTGGATACATGTTGGGCCGAGGGTGTTTATGAGATCAGTCCCCCCAAAAACCTTGAGTGCCACGTCTCTAGTGAGCAGGCTTTGGAGAACACATTTTACATGTGTGGTTGTCACCCATTCCTGGAGGAGTTAAGGTGTCTGTGGCTCTGCTTGGAGAAGGCTTTCGAAAGCTGTGTCTGGTTTCCTTGACTGCACCCCGTGTACCTTTTCCCTTTGCTCATTTTGCTTTGTACCCCTCTGCTGTGGTAAATCACAGCCGTGAATACAGCCCTAGGCCCAGTTCTGAGTCCTGGCGAATCACTGAACAGGAGGTGGTCCAGGGGTGCTCCTGACAGTCAGATGAATTTATTACTGGAACTGCTGTGTTCATATAAAGCCTCTACGTGGAAACATCCAATGTATAGATGACATCTTTTGTTTAAGTTGTGCCTGAATAGGGTTGTAAGTAGACTAAATGAAATTGACGGTAAGTTTTGGGGTCTGAAGGAAAGAAAGTCTGCTAATATGTGACACAGAGAGGCTGGCACCATGGTGCGGTGGGTTAAGCTGCCGTCTGCAGTGCTGGCTGCCCCACTTTGGCTGCTAATGTGCCTGGGAAAGTAGCAGAGGATGGCCCAAGTGCTTGTACCCACATGGGAGACCCAGAAGAAGCACCTGGCTTTGGCCTGGCGCAGGCCCAACCTTTGTGGCCATTCTGGTAATGAGCCAGAAGATGGGAGATCTGTGTCTCTCCTCTTCTCCCTCTCTGTTTGTAGAAAAGGAAAAAAAAAATGTGACTGAGAAACTTTTGTATAAATTCTTTTTGAAACTGGATCCTGGTGTCTAGCCATCTGCTAAATGTTTATATAGAAATATATTATTTTTTTCTGAAGATTTATTTATTTTAAAGACAGAGTTACAGATAGGCAGAAGCAGAGAGAGAGAGAGAGAGAGAGAGAGGTCTTCCATCTGCTGGTTCACTCCCCAAATGGCTGCAGTGGCCGGAGCTGTGCTGATCCGAAGCCAGGAGCTTCTTCCAGGTCTCCCACATGGTGCAGGGACCCAAGGACTTGGGCCATCTTTCTACTGCTTTCCCAGGCCGTAGCAGAAAGCTGGATCAGAAGTGGAGCAGCTGGGACTCAAACTGGCGCCCATATGGGATGCTGGTGCTGCAAGCCAGAGCTTGAACCCGCTGTGCCACAGTGCTGGTTCCTAGAAATATATTCTGAAAAGAGAGCTGAAAATAAGACAATATAAATGTGGCTCAGGAAATCACTGTGATACGTAAGCTCTGAGTCTTGGAACAAGGCAGATTTATGTTAAAATTTTGTACTGTTTGGGTATCCTTAATGCAGAAATCTGAATTGAACTCCAAAATCTGAAACTTTGAATACCAACATGGTGCCGTGAATGGACATTTCCACACTTGGCCTCCTGCGCTGTTCAAAGTAGATGCAGTGCCTGGAGCAGGTGTTCGGCCTGATGTTTGCGACAGTATCCCACACTGGTGCTTGGATCTGAACTCTGGCTCTGGCTTCTGGTTCTAGCCTTCTGCTAATGTGGACTCCGGGAGGTAGCAGTGATGGCTCAAGTGATTGGGTTCCTGCCACTTGTTGGGGAGACCTAGATTGAGTTCTTGGCTCCTGGCTTTGGCCTTACCCATTGCAGACATTTGGAGAGTGAGCCAGCAGAGGGGAAGTGTGTGTGTGTGTGTGTGTGTGTGTGTGTGTCTGTGTCTCCTCCTCTCACATAAATTAGGCACACTTAATTTTTTAAAAAATGCAGTACACATGGGGCAGGCGTTGAGGTGCAGTGGGCTGAGCTGTCGCTGGAGATGCCTGCATCCCATTTCAGCATACTTAGCTTGAGTCCTGGCTACTCTATACTTTTTTTTAAAATTTGTTTATTTATTTGAGAGGCAGAGGTAGAGAAGGAGAGAGGTCTTCCATCTACTGATTCACTCCCCAGATGGCCACAATAGCAGAAGCTGAGCAGATCCTAAGCCAGGAGCCAGGTGATTCTGCTGGGTCTTCCACACAGGTGCAGGGGCCCGAGGACTTGGGCTGTCTTCTGCTGCTTTCCCAGGTGCATTAGCAGAGAGCGGGATTGGAAGTGGAGCAGCTGAGACTAGAACCGGTGCTCACATGGGATGCGGACACTGCAGGTGGCAGTTTCACTGGCTGTGTCATTAGCACTGGCCGCTGCTTTTTTAAAAAAGATTTATTTGAAAGGCAGAGTTATGGAAAGAGAGAGATCTTCCATCCACTGATTCACTCCCCAAGTGGCCACAGTGGCTTGGGCTGGGCCAGGCTGAAGCCAGGAGCCAAGAGCTTTTTCCAGTCTCCTCATGGATACCAGGGGCCCAAGCACTTGGGCCATCTTCCACTGCTTTCTCAGGCCATAGCAGGGAACTGAATTGGAAGTAGAGCAGCCAGGACTCAAACCGATGTGCATATGGGATGCTGTCACCACAGGCTGCGGCTTCACCTGCTACGTCACAATGCCGGCCTCTACTCTATACTTCTGATCCAGCTTTCTGCTAATGCGCTGGGGGACAGCAGATGATGGCCTGAGTGCTTGAGTTCTTGCCACCCTGGATGGAATTCCTGGCTCTTGGCTTCAGCCTGGGTTGGTTCTGGCTGTTAGAGGTATTCTGGGAGTGAAACAGTAGATGGCAAATCTGTCTCTCTTCACGTTGTTCTGCCTTTCAAATAAATGAATAAAAATCTTAAAAGGAGTACACTAAAAATAATGTATAAAATTACCTTCAGGCTATGCACATAAGGTACTTCAAAAACTTCCTTCAAGGAGCTGACATTTAGCCTTGTGGTTAAAATGCCTGCTTCATCAGGGGTTGATTCCTGGCTCCATCTCCTAACTCCAGTGTAGACCCTGGCAGCAATGGTTGCTAAAATAATTGGTCCCTGCCACCCATGTGGGAGACCTAGATTGTGTTCTGGCTCCCAGCACTAGGCTCAGCCCTTGCCAGCATTTGAGAAGTGAACCAGCAGATGGGCGCTCTTTGTCTTGGGTGGGGGCAGCGGGGATACACACATAAACACACACACATGAAACAAAGGTCGTGGTGCTGGCATGTGGTTCAGCGGGTTGGGACACCACCTGCAACACCAGCATCCCATGTGGATGTTGGTTCAAGTCCTGGCTGCTCCACTTAGAATCAAGCTCTTTGCTAATGTAGCTGGGAAAGCAGTGGAAGATGGCCCAAGTGTTTGGGTCCCTGCTTCTCACGTGGGAGATCTGGGTGGAGTTCCAGCTCCCTGGCTTCCGCCTGGCCCAGCTCTGGCTGTTGCTACTAGCTGGAAAGTAAACCAGCAGATAGAAGATCTCTTTCTCTCTGTAGCTCTTTCAAATATGAATAAATTTTTTAAAGAGTCTTGAAAAATGGAATTAAAAGATTAATTTTGGTACATTTTTGCAATACTTGCATAATTTTCTTAAAATACACATTTTTCCAAGTACATTTTGAAGGTCCTTTGTATGTATTTGATTTAGACATAAGCTTTTTTACTGTATTATTATTACTATTTTTTTTGACAGGCAGAGAGGACAGTGAGAGAGACAGAGAGAAAGGTCTTCCTTTTGCCGTTGGTTCGCCCTCCAATGGCCGCCACGGCCGGCGCACTGTGCTGATCCGATGGCAGGAGCCAGGTGCTTCTCCTGGTCTCCCATGTGGGTGCAGGGCCCAAGCACTTGGGCCATCCTCCACTGCACTCCCTGGCCACAGCAGAGAGCTGGCCTGGAAGAGGGGCAACCGGGACAGAATCCGGCGCCCCGACTGGGACTAGAACCCGGTGTGCTGGCGCCACAAGGCGGAGGATTAGCCTAGTGAGCCACGGTGCCGGCCTTTTTACTGTATTATTTTATTATCCCCTAGGTTCCATTGTTGCCATTAAGAAGGTAACACAGAATAATTGTCTTTCCTGGACACAGTCTGTTCTTTCTACCCTGTTTTTTTGTATCTTAGGTTTTTACTACAAAGTAACTAGAAATATGAATTTCTTATTTATCCTGCTAGCAGTTCTTTGTGCTCTGTGAAACTGTAGCAGTTTCAGAAAAGTCACAGCATTTTTATTTTCTGTTGCCTCTTACTAATTTTCCTAAATTTTTTTAAAGGTTTTTTTTTTTTTTTCCTTTTTTTACTGTTGCTAGCATTGTGGTGTAGTGGGTAAAGTTGGGCAAACCTCGGGGCTGGTGCTGTGGTGCACCAGGTTAATCCTCCACCTGTGGCGCTGGCATCCCATATGGGCACCGGTTCTAGTCCCGGTTGCTCCTCTTCCAGGCCAGCTCTCAGCTGTGGCCCGGGAGGGCAGTAGAAGATGGCCCAACTGCTTGGGCCCCTGCACCCCCATGGGAGACCAGGAGGAAACACCTGGCTCCTGGCTTCAGATCAGCGGAGTTCTGGCCATTGTGGCCATTTGGGGAGTGAACCAATGGAAGGAAGACCTTTCTCTCTGTCTCTCTCTCTCTCTCTCACTGTCTGTAACTCTACCTGTCAAGTAAATAAATAAAATCTTAAAAAAAAAAGTTGGGGCCGGCGCCGCAGCTCAATAGGCTAATCCTCCGGCTTGCGGTGCCAGCACACCAGGTTCTAGTCCTGATCGGGGCGCCAGATTCTGTCCCGGTTGCCCCTCTTCCAGGCCAGCTCTCAGCTGTGGCCAGGGAGTGCAATGGAGGATGGCCCAAGTACTTGGGCCCTGCACCCCATGGGAGACCAGGAGAAGCACCTGGCTCCTGCCATTGGATCAGCGCGGTGCGCCAGCTGCATTGGCCATTGGAGGGTGAACCAACGGCAAAGGAAGACCTTTCTGTCTCTCTCTCTCTCTCACTGTCCACTCTGCCTGTCAAAAATAAAAAGTTGGCCAAACCTGCAGTGCTGGCATCCTATATGGGTACTGGTTTGCCTCCTGGCCGCTCCATTTCCAATCCAGCTTCCCACTATGGTGTGGGAAAAGCAGCAGCAGATGACCCAAGTGCTTGCGCCCCTCCCACTCACATGAGAGACCTGGATGAAGCTCCTGGCTTTGGCTTGACCCATTGCTGGCCATTGTGACCATCTGAGGAGTGAACCAACAGATAGAAGATCTCTCTATTGTGGACTTAGGTCATCTTCCACTGCCTTCCCAGGCACATGAGCAGTGAGCTGGATCCAGAGTGGAGCAGCCAGTACTTGAACTAGCACCCATGTGGGATGCCAGCATCACAGGCCACTTAATGCTCATCTTAATGTAACAGAATTCTTGGGAAGGATTGTATTTGAAACACTGTTTTCACAGTTGTGAAGTTTACAAAAGATAGTGTTAACATTGCTTTTCCATGGGGGGAAATGTACTTTTAGGTTGGAGTGTAAGTGAATTTCTTATTATCAGAGAGTTAACAAGTTTGTCCACTAGGGGATACTCCAGTATTTGGGAAGAAAATCCAGTTGCTGCTACAGTTTAGAAGTCATCTCCCACCTACTAGAACTGTTACTTTCCTGTGTGTGTGTGTGTGTGTGTGTATGTGTATGTATGTAAAGTAAACTTTTAGAGATAGTTCGGGCTATTTGACAATAACATTTCTGTTTAGGAAAAATTTGCTACATTTTTAAAGTGTAGAAATTCATTGGCCACTTTTTCTGGTGGTATTGCCTCATTGACTTGAGCATTTTACAAAAGCTGTGTTTTTTTTTTTTTCCTTTTTATAGAATAATGGTTCCCAATTTTTTTTAAAGATTGATTTATTTGAAGAGTTAGAGATCTTCCATCTGCTGGTTCACTCCCTGAGTGGCTGCAGTGGCCAGGGCTGGGCCAGGGTGAAGCCAGGAGCTTCATCCGTGTCTTCCATGTAGCATGTGGGTACAGGGGTCCGAATGCTCGGGCTGTCCTGAGCTGCTTTTCCCAGGCCATTAGCAGGGAGCTGAGTCGGAAATGGCGAGCAGGGAAATGAACTGGTGGCCTCAGGAGATGCCAGCGTTGCAGATGGTGGCTCTACCTGCTGTTCCACAATGCCACCCACCCCCACCCCCCTGCTGGCCAGTTATTTTCTAAGTTTTACTCTTCCTTGGAAAGATGGAAGAGCTGATACTTGTTTTGAGTTTGTTACAGTTTTTCCCATTGTATCATGTGGATATACACATTTATCTTAGAAAGTATAAAATGTGTGTGGATATACACATTTGTCTAAGAAAATATGAAATGTGACCTTAGATTCATCCAGTGAGGACGGTCGATAGTTCATGTTGCTATATTAACAGAGTTGAATATTCTGATTTTTCTTTCTAATTAAGTAAACATACAATATGACTATGCTTTGAAGAAAGATATATAAAAAACTGGGTTCTGTATTTGAAGTAGCAAAATTTCAAGAAAAGAATTTAGATCTTGTCTTTATTAGGAAAAGGTAAGATTTACTATTTCAGAGAATACTTAGGTTAACTGAAAACTTGGTCTTTTTTATTTTTTATTTTTTTTGGTGAAAGGGTTGTATGTGAGATTCACTTTTTTTTTGTTGTGTTCCTATACCTAGTGAAATGGAAAAAGAGCTAGAACATGTTGGGATGCTGAAGTCTTCTAGTTGTTTGTCTGGTAGGTGACTGGCATGTGCAAGATGCTAGCTGTGTGTACCTGCGGTGGGATGAGAACTGAAGTAAACCTCTGGACTGTTTCCACAAGCAGTTGTGTAACCACTGCATATAGTTAAGTTCCCTGCTGTATACAGTGACCAACCAATGAGGGAAATATCATTGGTCCATATTTTGTTGCATTTTTTAAAAGATTTATTTATTTGAGAGGCAAGAGTTGCAGATAGAGGGAGAGACAGAATGAAAGGTCTTCCATCTGCTGGTTCATCCACCCAAATGGCTGGGCTGATCTGAAGTCAGGAGATGGGAGCTTCTTCTGGGTCTCCCACGTGAGTGCAGGGGCCCAAGGACTTGGGCCATCCTCTGCTGCTTTCCCAGGCCATCAACAGGGAGCTGGGTCAGAAGAGGAGCAGCCAGGTCTCAAACCAGCACCCACATGAGATGCTGGCGTCACAGGCAGAGGCTTAACCTACTGTGCCACAGTGCTGACCCCTTTTGTTGCATTTTGACTGTAGGCTAAAGGTAAAATATCAGAGTATCACAGTCATTCTTCTACTTTTATACTTTTTATTTTCAAAAAAACTTTTTTTCTTAAAGGAAACATAAAAGAAAGATGATTTATAGTGCTTTTGCTTAGGTCCAAACTTAATTTTTATATGACAGTTTCCAGTTGACTCATTTTCTCTCTCATTCCAGTTGAGGGGAGTGAGTGTTCTGTCTCTCAGTTAAAGTCTTAGCAGAGGATAGATAATATAAGTGGTGGGAAAATAATGTGTATATAAAGTGGTTTCATACAGAAGGTTTAAGGTTAATATAGAAGAGTTGGAAAGTATACTGCTTTATTTGGATTTGAAAAACAGGGCAGTAGTCTGTCACCATGCAGCTGGCCAAAATCAGTGCATGTTCCTTATAATTATGGTTTTGTAGTTCTTATCCTTTGTGACATAATAAAAGTATAAAGTTCTGGGAAGGTTATTATGTCTAATATTGGTCAGTGAAGGATTTCATTATGATTATCATTCTGGATTTCCTCTAAATTTTTTTTTTCATTTTATATGGCAGAGAAGGATTGAGCAAGGGAGGAGAGATAGAGACACCTGCTCAGAGATCGTCCTTCTGCTCGTTCACTTCCCAAATACCTGCAACAACTGGGGTGGGGCTGGCCAGAACCAAGAGCCTGGCAACTCGGGCAGGAGCCCAGGAGTCCATTTGGGTCGCCCATGTGGTTGGCGGTGATCCAAGTACTTTAACCATCACCTGCTGTCTTTCAGGGTGTGTATTAGCCAGAAACTAGAATTGGAAGTGGAGCCAGGATACGGACCAGGCAATCCACATGGGATGTGGGCACCCCAGGTGGCATCTTAACAGTGGTGTCAAAAACCTGCCTTTCTTCCTGTGCCCGAGAGGAACACCGAGAACCGGGCTGTCTTTTTATCTCAACAGGCAACTAGCTATGGTTAGAAAGGATTCACTGCTTCTACTTTTTCCTTCTTAGTCTTTTTCCCACTCAGGGTGATTATCAGGTATAGGATCTTAAATTCTGGAAACACTGTGTAACTCCTGACATAATTATTACTGGCTTTGATGATAAAGTTTCTTTTTAAATTTTTTCGTTTACTGGGAGCCGGTGCTGTGGTGTACTGGGTAAAGCTGCTGCCTGAGGTGTCGGCATCTCATATGGGTGCCGGTTCATGTCGCAGCTGCTCTACTTCTGATCTAGCTTCCTGCTCATGTGCCTGGGAAAGCAGTGGAAGCTGGCCCAAGTCCTTGGGCTCCTGCACCCACCTGGGAGACCTGGGTGAAGCTCCTGGCTTCAGCCTGGCCCAGCCCAAGCCATTGTGGCCATTTGGGGAGTGAACTAGCAGATGGAAGATCTCGTTCTGTCTCTGTCTCTCATTCTCTGTAGCTCTGACTTTCAAATAAATAAATAAGTCTAGCCGGCGCCGCGGCTCACTAGGCTAATCCTCCGCCTAGCGGCGCCGGCACACCGGGTTCTAGTCCCGGTCGGGGCGCCGGATTCTGTCCCGGTTGCCCCTCTTCCAGGCCAGCTCTCTGCTGTGACCAGGGAGTGCAGTGGAGGATGGCCCAAGTGCTTGGGCCCTGCACCCCATGGGAGACCAGGAAAAGCACCTGGCTCCTGGCTCCTGCCACTGGATCAGCGCGGTGCGCCGGCCGCGGCGGCCATTGGAGGGTGAACCAACGGCAAAGGAAGACCTTTCTCTCTGTCTCTCTCTCTCTCACTATCCACTCTGCCTGTCACAAAAAAAAAAAAAAAAAAAGTCTTTAAGAAATTACTTAGGAACAGGAGGAGCTGGACAAAGGGGGAATTTCTATTCCCTGCTTTACATTCCAAATGCAGCTGCTGTGACTGGGCTGGGGCTAAAACGAGGAGCTGGGACTGCAGAGCTTGGGTCTCCCACGCGGATGACAGGAGCCCGTCACTTGAGCAATCCCAGCTTCCTCCTGGGTCTGCAGTGGCGGGAGGTTGCAGTTGGGAGCTGTAGCTGAGAATCGAACTCGGGTAGTCCAGTGTGGGAAGCAGGCATCTTAACTGCTAGGCCAAATGCCTGTTCCCTGGTGGCAAAGTTTCTGATAACAATGAAACCCGTGTGCACTGTGAAATACATATTTGGTACTGTTCCTTTCTTGGCCAAAAAAACCTCCTGAAGCCATTGGGAAGAGTGTCTTTTGTCTGGGAGCTGGTCACTGCATAGCCTAAAGGTATAATAGGAGATTTAGGACTTTGAGTCCTACCCCCAGTATCAGGTGTAAGAATTGATCACCAATGGCCAGTGTTTTGGTCGGTTGCACCTGTGTAATGAAGCTGCCTATAAAAGGCCAAAGGGCTGGGGTCAGAGTGCTTCCAGCTAGGGTGAAAGGGGCCTTGCAGCAATTTGTCTCTTATGTCGTGCTCTTCGTCTGCAGTCTTTGTGATATCCTTTATAATAAATGGTAAATGTAAGTAAAGTGTTGCCCTGAGTTCTGTGAGCCAGTCTACAAATCACTTGAACCAAAGAAGGGGGTTGTGAGAACCCCGATTTATAGCTTTGATCAGGTCACCACCTGCGTTTGCAACTGGCATCTGAAGTGGGGACTGTCTTGTGGGACTGAGCCCTCAACTTGAGGGTGTCAGCACTGAGTAAAATTGTAGGACACCCAGCTGGTGTCTACTGGAGAATGAAGAATGACTTGCCTGGTGTGGCGGAAATTCCTCCACATATCTGGTGTCAGAAATGTTGTGTTGAGACTAATAAGAGCACATTGAGTTTTTGGTATCTTCATATTTTTTTCATATCTTCAGATTTTATAATTAGTAAAAATATTGTACTTTTTGATGGGTGTCTTACTCTATGTAAATGGACTAATGTGTGTAGCTAAAAAACTCAAAGTAATTCTAGTTGTAAAGTGATACAGAGTAAGGAAACATTTAAGAAGGGACCATTTAACTCCTTTTACTGTGAGAAATTCCTGAAGAATCTTCTTAGAATACCCCCAGAACATGTAGAATGTTGTATTTTTGCCATCTTGAAAATGCAGAATTGAACTGGAAAGTTAATGTAATTTGGGCATCATTATTACTATTAAATTAAGTTTTGTTTTGAAGAGTTAATACATTAATGTGGATCAGAATTTAAAAGGTATACATTTAATCTCCCTCTATCTCCCTTCAGCTACTCAGTCTCCTTCCCTCGAGGCAATCAATATTCCATTTGAGACATGCTTTAGCATTTATTATTGAAAGACTTCTTTGGTATGCATGAATAATTGAGGTTGACGGCACAGCTTCTGGAGTCCAGCGTTTTTTAAGTTTTCATTTGCTCAGCAGTTAGTGCGCATGCCCCAGCCACTCTGTTGGCACTGACTGTGACAGTGAACAAGTCACAGCCCGGTCTGGCTGGGGAGTGCGGTGTGGTGGGTGGAGACACTTGTTTACCATCCTGAGCAGCTCTAATCTGAAAACCCAAAATCCGCCTGGCTCTGAAATCTGAAACTTTCTGAATGCTGACATGATGTTCAAAAAGTTTTAGATTTTGTAGCATTACAGGACTTGAGATTTTCAGATTGGGGATGCTCAGACAGTGAAGTCTATGCTAATATTCCAAAATTGGAAAAGCTCTCAAATCTGAAATCCTGTGGCTCCAAGCTTTCGGGATAAGGGACACTCTCCCTGTCAGGTGGTGAGTTCTAAGAAGACAGAGCTGGATAAAGGGGCAGAGCGGTCGTGGAGGTGCTGTTTCACAGAACGCCGTGGTGAGTGACGTTTGAGTAGAGGGTTGTGGCCTGAAGGACTCAGGCTTGGGACAGGCGTGTGTCCCTCGAGAAAGGCTGGAGAGGACCGAGTGTGGGAAGGTAACAGGGGATAATATATAAAAAGAGAAAGGAGGTGGAAAAACTGTTCGGGGTGGGGATTGGGGCTGCTGATGGCTGTCATCAGGAGTTAGGATTTTACTCTGGGTTAGATGGGAGTTGATTGGAGGGTCTGTAAGCAGTCTGGCTGCTCTGTGGAGAAAGGAGAAAAGCACAGAGCAGTTAGGAAGTCTACAACGGCCCTAGAATTTGTAACACTGCGCTAGGTAACAGTGGACTTCATCAGATGTAGTAAGGTGTAATTATTCCTCTAGATTTGACTTTGACTCTTGAAGAAGAGGGACACAAAGCAAAAATGAACTCATAATGTAGAATTATATCTTAAAATGGTAATTTTAGGAATTATAGATAAACTTTATAGTTACTTAAATTTGTATAGATTCCCCCGAGTATCACTTGTATCTTGAAGAAATATGGTCAGACTCTCAAAAGTAACTCTAGTACCTTTCTAAAAATTTTTAAAAAGATATTTATTTACTTATTTGCAAGGCAGAACCGTCTGTTGGTTCACTCTCCAAATGGCCACAGTGACCTGGGCTGGGCCAGACCAAAGCTAGGAGTCAGGAGCTTCACCTGGGACTAACATATGGATACAGGGGCCCAAGGATTTGGACCATCCTCTGCTGTTTTCCCAGGCACATTAGCAGGGAGCTCGGTTGGAAGTGGAGCAGATGGGACTTGAACTGATGCACATATGGGATGCCAACACTGCAGGCTTAACCTGCTGTGCCACAGTGCCAACCCCCTTTCCAATTTTTAATTTTATCATTTGAGAGGGAGACAAACACACACACAGAAGTAAACTCTGTCCTGCTGGCTTACTTCCTAAATTCGTGTAACAGCTAGGGCTGGGCACAGAGCCAGGAACTAGGAACTCTGGTTACTTGAGCCATCACTGCTGCTTCCCTGGGGTTGTGTTGTTAGGAAGCTGGAGGCGGGGACTGAACCCAGTTGCACCCATGTGGGACCCAGGCATCTAAACCTCTAGGCTGGACGCCTGCTCCATCTAACACCTTTTACAGTTACATCAGAGAAGGAAGCACACACTTTCCCTTGGGTGTCCCTGAAAAGGCTGTGGTGCACAGTTTTGATGAAGAAATATTAGGTTCTGGGTTTTTTTTTTCTCCATTTTGACTTGATGACATTTTCAATTTGAAACTGTTTTGGTTTTTATAATGTGTATCAAAATGCTACAAAGTATTTAAAAGACACAATCCTTAGAGAGACTTTAAGCAAGCAGGTTGCTGATGATGAAAATACATGGAATATAAAAATGTCAACATGTAAAATTTAAACTTTCAAGTGACTGAATAATATGCCTAAATTTGCTAGCAAACCTGCTGTGTCTGATTGTGGAAAGGAAGTGCAACATAGGGATAAATCTGAAATGTGAGGATCTTAGAACTCAATATCTAATTGGGTAAAGAGAGGCACTTTGAATCAAAAATGAAATCTTAGATAAGGGAGACATAAAGACCAGACATGTTAAAGATGTAGGAAACAGAAAAGCGAAGTGGATATTGTAAAGCACATTAAACCATAAATGATAGTATTAGAAAATGAAAGTTAAAGGGAAAGTCCATCATATTTAGAATTCAGGACAAGCTGAAGGGCAGGCATTGTGGCATGGCAGGTTAAGCCATTGCTGGAGACATTGAATCCTGTATGGAAGTGCCGGTTCAAGTCCCAGCCCCTCTGCTTCTGGTCCAGCTTCGTGCTGATGCGCCCGGGACGCAGCAGAGGATGGTTCAAGTGTTCGCGCTCCTGCCTTCCTAGTGGGAGACCCAGGTGGAGCTCCTGGCCCAGCCCTGGCTAACTAGGAGCATTTGAGGATTGAACCAGCAAATGGAAGATCTTTGTTGTTCTGCCTTTCAAATAAATAAAATAATAAATATGTTCTCACTTGTATTATTTTTGAAAAGAGTTATTTATTTGAAAGAGAAAAAGTGAGAGGGAGGGAGATGTTCCATCCACTGATTCACTCCCTAGATGGCCATAATGGCCGGAGCTGGGCCAGACCGGAGTCAGGAGCTTCCTTTAGTTCTCTCACATGGACACATGGGCCCAAGCACTCGGGCCATCTTCCGTTGCTTCTCCCAGGCCATTAGCAGGGAGCTGGATTGGAAGTGCAGCAGTTAGGACTCAAACCAGCACCCACATGGGATGCTGGTATCTCAGGAGGTGGCTTTACCTGCTATGCCACGATGCAAGCCCCAATAAATATTTTTAAAAAGCAGTTGCTTAAAGAAAAAACTTAAAATATTTCTTAGGATTTTCTGGATCTGGTTAAGTTTAGAAGGTATTGAGATGGCTAACATAGCCATATATACAAATTCTAAAAGAACTCTGAAAAAAATTCCATATCTGTTGTATTACTTATTAAGTAGGTATTGCCTAAAGGGCATCACTAATTTACTTTTTTTTTAAAAGATTTATTTTATTTATTTGAAAGAGTTACAGAGAGGTAGTAACAGAGAGAGGGGTCTTTTATCTGCTGGTTCACTCTCCAGATGGCCTCAACGGCCAGAACCGCGCTGATCTGAAGCCAGGAGCTTCTTCCGGGTCTCCCACATGGGTGCAGGGGCCCAAGGACTGGCCATCCTCCACTGCTTTCCCAGGCCGTAGCAGAGAGCTGGATCAGAAGTGGAGCAGCCGGGACTCACACCAGCGCCTGTATGGGATGCCGGCGCTTCAGGCCAGGGCTTTAACCCACTGCACCACAGCACCAGCCCCCCCTAATTACTTTTAATTTTCATTAATTTGGTTTGCTTGTCCAGGTTTCCTAAAATCTGACTTATAATGTAGCATTAAGTATTTCAAGTTGGTAGTTTAGAAGGTAATTATCAGGAGCTTTAGAAATTACAGAAGGAACTTTATCCAAGGAAAGCAGCTTGTGTTCTTATTAGTATGTTATTGTTACACTCTTCCATGGTTTATTATTCTTGCCACAATATTTATGTACCGCTGTCTCTTTTAGCCACAGATAGTGTAATGCTGCCTTTAATGATAGTGTATGTACTTTTTATTTATGTTTAGAAATATTAAAATATGGCATGCCCTAGCTTGGTTTATTGAATTATGAAATTTTTTTTTTAATTTTTTGACAGGCAGAGTGGACAGTGAGAGAGAGAGACAGAGAGAAAGGTCTTCCTTTGCCGTTGGTTCACCCTCCAATGGCCGCCGCGGCTGGCGCGCTGCGGCCGGTGCACCGCGCTGATCCGATGGCAGGAGCCAGGAGCCAGGTGCTTTTCCTGGTCTCCCATGGGGTGCAGGGCCCAAGCACCTGGGCCATCCTCCACTGTACTCCCTGGCCACAGCAGAGAGCTGGCCTGGAAGAGGGGCAACCGGGACAGAATCCGGCGCCCCAACCGGGACTAGAACCCGGTGTGCCGGCGCCGCTAGGCGGAGGATTAGCCTAGTGAGCCGCGGCGCCGGCCTGAATTATGAATTTTTAAACTGAAAATAATTTTCAAGTGATCATTGCCCCTGCTTCTTTTTACGGATGGAGAAATGAAATATAATGCTAAATCTCCCTAACCTAATGTGGTGAACATAAGTCTAGAACTTCGGTATTCTGGCTTCTGGTTCAGGCTCTACAATATCTTGCCTTATGTTTGCTTTGTATATTTTCATTATTTCAGTTATACATTAGCAAAGACGGGAGTTTTGTTATATTGCTGTTTTGTAATTAATCAACTTCAGTTCTTTATGCATATTTATTTAGCTGCTGCATATTGAGAAAGTAATAGCCTGTGGTTGTCTTCTTCCAGGTAAAACCTGACTTCTAATTCCTAGGAATTTATTATTTATCAAAGCCTTTTAATTTTTTTAAAAAGATTTATTTTATTTATTTGAAAGAGTAAGAGACAGAGACATCTGCTGGTTCATGCCACAAATAACAGCAATGGCGGGGGCTGGGCCAGGCTGAAGCCAGGAGCTTCTTTGATGGGTGGGGTACAAGGCCTCAAGCACTTGGGTCATCCTCCGCTGCTTTCTCAGGTGCTTAGCCGAGAGCTGGATTGGAAGTGGAGTAGCCAGGGTTCAAACCCATGTGGGATACTGGCCCTGCCGGCCACAGAACCTTTTGATTTTAGTTGCCAGCATCATGGTTGTGTTTATTGCTATCCTATTTAATTATTTATTTATTCCCCACTTTTATTTGATGTAATATTTGGGAAAAATGTAAAAAAGGACCGATATTTCCCAATTCAGTGAGATCAAAATGAAACAAGCAACAAAACAATATTTGGGATTTTAATTTATCACCCTTTACTGTATTTATTTTTATTTGAATTAGTATTTTGCATTTTAAAATTTATTTGCGAGGGACTGGCGCTGTGGCGTAGTAGGTAGAGCCGCTGCCTGCAATGCCATCATCTCTTATGGGCGCCTGTTTGAGCCCCAGCTGCTCCACTCCTTATTCAGCTGTCTGCTATGGCCTGGGAAAGCAGTGGAAGATGGCCCAAGTCCTTGAGCCCCTGTATCCACATGGTAGGCCCTGTAGAAGCTACTGGCTCCTGGCTTCAGATAGGCTCAGCTCTGGCCGTTGGGGCCATCTGGGGAGTGAACCAGTGGATGCAAGACCTGTTTCTCTCTCTGCCTCTCTGTAACTCTGCCTTTCAAATAAATAACTAAATCTTTTTTTAAAAAAACTTATTTACGAGTGTTAAGTATGCACAGTGTAAGTGAAAATTGGTCTGTTAAAACTTCATAGAGGGCCCATAGCAGGCCAAGTGGTTAACATGCTGCTTGAGATGCTGGCATTTCGTGTCAGAGTGCCTGGGTTCAAGTCCTGGCTCTGCTCCTGATTCCAGCTTCCTGCTAACGTGTACCCTGGAAGGCAGTGGTGATGGCTCACGTACTTGGGTCCCTGCCACTCCATAGAAGACCTTAATTGAGTTTTAGGCTCCTGGCTTAGGTCTGGCCATTGCAGGTATATGAAGAGTGGACCAGTGGATGGGAGGTCTCTCTGTCTGCCTTCCAAAGAAAAACCTTATAGAGCCTTATTAATTTCAATAAAACGGACCAGTTGGGCTTTGTAGGATGATTGGTCCATGGAATATTTTAGGATATTCATTACTAATTTTTTTAAAAAAGATTTTATTATTATTATTTTTTTGACAGAGTTAGAGAGAGAGACAGAGAAAAAGGTCTTCCTTCTGTTGGTTCATCCCCCAAATGGCCGCTACAGCCGACGCTGTGCAGAGCCAGGTGCTTCCTCCTGGTCTCCCATGTGGGTGCAGGGCCCAAGCACTTGGGCCATCCTCCACTGCACTCCCGGGCCAGCAGAGAGCTGGACTGGAAGAGGAGCAACCGGGACAGAACCAGCACCCCAACCAAGAGTAGAACCCAGAGTGCTGGCCGGCTCCGCGGCTCATTAGGCTAATCACCCGCCTGCGGCGCCGGCACCCAGGTTGCAGGTGTGAGGTCCAGTGTCGGCCCAAAGACCTCTACCCCGAGGCTCCTAGTCCAAGGCTGCTGCAGCTCGTCAGCCACACGAGGTGTTGGTTGGAAGGAACTTCTGGAGTTCCTCTGCCTCACAGGTGTGTGCCCTGGTGGGGTGGCTCATCTGTGTATTACCTCGTGTGGGCTGATGTCAGGAACTTTGTGTATGGGGATTCACCGCTGACCTATGAAGCGGTCCCAGTGCTTAGGTCCTTGTCTGCGGCCGGAACCCTAGACTTGCTGCACTGTCAGGCAGTGGTGCACGCTGGCAGGACGGTTTGGTGTGTATCACCGCTGGCCTCGTGTAGATCCAGTGTGCAGCCCTAGGATGGGGCAGGGCTGGTAACTTGAGACCTAGGTGTGTCCCAGCTTACTACCAGCCTGGGCAGCCAAGGAGCTGCCTGTATCACCGTTCTATCCTTGGGAAGCCCACAAGGAGCCACAGGACTGGGTCTTGGGACTCAGTGCCGGCTGGGCTGGTAAAACCCAACGCTGGGCAGATTCTGAGGATCCCTTTCCTGTCTCTCCAGGCCGTACCTGGAGCCTCTGCATCTGCCCATTGCCAAACGGAGCCCTGTGGCCCCGGTTGACTGGACTTAGATTCCAACCAGCACCTCGTGTGGCTGACTAGCTGCAGCAGCCTTG
Source organism: Oryctolagus cuniculus (assembly GCF_964237555.1). Classification (NCBI taxonomy): domain Eukaryota; kingdom Metazoa; phylum Chordata; class Mammalia; order Lagomorpha; family Leporidae; genus Oryctolagus; species Oryctolagus cuniculus. Next base: position 7,377,952 of record NC_091438.1, on the reverse strand, counting down.
GACTAGGAGTCCCTCTCAGCAGCAGTGTCGGCTTGATCCCCCTGTGCTGGGCTGGGCTGGGCTGGGCTGGGTGGGCCGGCCGTGGGCTTTGAGAGGGCTAGTGTTGTGTGGGCGGCCTAGGACTAGGTGGCTGGGCCTTCCTGCATCCCAGGGGCAAGGACTGCTTTCTGGACACCCAGCTGGTTCATTCTGAGTGGCATACCTACTGCATATTTGGGACAAATCTCAGCCAAGGGTGTTACCGAGGGAGTGACTGCTCCCTGACAGAAGGGTTGCCATAAACCCCAACTTAGAGCGCCACCTAGTGCTTAAGTGTTAAAAGTGTCCACAGGCTCAAAGGAAATAATCAGACTGCTTAGAATTTCTGGAAGGAGAGCCATCAAGGGAGCCAGATTATAAAGTTAGATGCCAGCAAGCACCAGGAACTCCCAGGGAATCAGGACCTCACCTGACAAAATAAGGTTCGGTAAACCAGTCACTTGGTTTTGGCATTGTCATGCTGAGATGAGCAGTGGGAAGTGTGTCAGAAGTCAGGAGAACACAGAGAAGAGATGTAGTGCTCTAACAGAGGGCTTTGACTGGGACATAGATGCTTTAAGAATTAAGACAGGACATCCATTGTGTGAAACAGTGTGGCAGTGCCTCAGAAAACTAAACACAGAACCGCTACGTGAGCAGCAGTCCCATTCTGAGTGTCTATGCAAGGGAACTGAAATCCATCTGTCGGAGATGTTTGCACTCCCATGTTTGCAAGGTGTCCGGCGCATATCAGATCTTCCCGGCAGACAAATCAATTAATTCACAGGCTTTTATTGGGATTCTGCTCCCGGGCAAGGTTCCCTGGTCCCAACAGAGCGGGGGCCGGCGAAGTCGCGTGTCGGAGATTGGGAGGGCTGCTTTTATAGATTCAGGGCGTGGGGTTTAAAGGTTGAGGTGGGTCTGATCCTCATTGGTTGACCTTTAGGCACTGCAGGGACCTTGACAAGGACTTTTCTTCCCTGGAAGTACAGGGAGGGGCTCTCCATTCCCGAAGTGTAGGTCTTCCCTCCTTGCAGATCCCAAAGCTACCAGTGTTGATCAAAGCAGTAATCACAGTAGTCAGGCAGTGGAAACTGTCTCAGTGTTCATCATCTAAAGAATGGATAAAGAAAATGTGGCACATACACACAGTGGAATATTGCTCAGCCGTACCAAAGAAAAGTCGTGGCTGGGTTCCTGCTGCCACATGGAGACCCCAGCTGAGTTACAGGCTCCTGGCTTCGGCCTGGCCCAGCACCAGTTGTTGCAGACATTTGGGGAGTGAAATAGTAGATGGGAGAGTCTCTGGCTCTCTCTCTCTCTCCCTCTCTCCCTCTCTCTCTCTCTCTGTGTCCATTTTCCTGCCTCTCAAATAAATAAAATGAATAAATACATTTTAAAAGGCATTATAGCAAAATATAAAAAAAAGATCATAAGAATTCAAAATATGAGGAGGAAGCACAGAGTTCTTTGTGTTTATCTCTTTTTTAGTTTCTTTGCCCATCTTTATTTGTGTGGCCAAGTTGCTGTTATTTCAAACTAGCTATTAATAACCTTTTTTTTTTTTTTTTTTGGAAGCTTCGTGGTAATCACAAAGCAAAGTCTACAGTAGACTTACCAAAAGTAATAAGGAGTCAAAATGCAATAGAGAAGATCTCTTAATACAAGTGAAGATTTTTAAATTAGATTGATTAATTTATTTGGAAGACAGTTATAGAGAAAGGGAGACCTTCCATCCTCTGGTTCACTCTCCAAGTGGCCGCGCATTGGCTGGAGCTGCGCCAAGCTGAAGCCAGGAACCAGGGGCTCCTTTCAGGTCTCTCACATGGGTGCCGGGCTCCTAGGACTTGGGCCATCCTCCACTGCTTTCCAAGCCCATAGCAGAGAGCTGGATCGGAAGTGGAGCAGCCAGGACTTCAGCTGGCACCCATAAGCGATGCTGGCACTGCAGGCAGCGACTTTACCTGCTATGTCATAGTGCTGACCCCACAAAGGAGGATTTTAAAAGGGAAAGAAAAAGAACTGTAATAAAGCTTAAAACTATCAAAATAGTAATAGTAAGAGTACCCATCAGTGATTACCTTGAATACAAGTAGAACAAATTCTCTAATTAAAAAGCATAGTGACCAAATAGATAAAAAATAAGATTCGGCCGGCGCCACGGCTCACTTGGCTAATCCTCCACCTGCGGCGCCAACACCCCGGGTTCTAGTCCCGGTTGCTCCTCTTCCAGTCCAGCTCTCTGCTGTGGCCCGGGAAGGCAGTGGAGGATGGCCCAAGTGCTTGGGTCCTGCACCTGCATGGGAGACCAGGAGGAAGCACCTGCCTCCTGGCTTCGGATCGGCGCAGTGCGCTGGCCGTAGCAGCCATTTGGGGGGTGAACCAACGGAAGGAAGACCTTTTTCTCTGTCTCTCTCTCTCTCTCTCACTGTCTAACTCTGCCTGTCCAAAATAAATAAGTAATATTCAATGTGTGCAACATACAAGAAACTCCACCTCTGAGGGCACACGTAGACTAAAAGTGAAAGGATAGGATGCGGTAGTACATTTAAGTGGACAGAAAGAAAGAAGAGTCAATACTCGGAGAGTTTGTAAATTAAAGACAGTAGAGACATGGTCATTATGTGATGACAGAGCATTCATTCCAGCAAGTAACTACATGAGCACCCATATTCATAAAGCAGATATTAATAGGGAGATACAGACTCCAATACAGTAACAGTAGAGGGGTTGAAAAGTCACTTCTCAAAAATGGACAGGTTATCCAGAAAGTCAGCAAGGAAGCAGCAGAGAGAAATGCATCCTGGATCCATTGGACCTAACAGCCGTCTAAGGGACAGAGCATCCAGCAGCTGCAGGGTGCACCTTGCTCTCAGCACTCACAGCGCTGCAGGGTAGATCATGTAGTGTGTCGCAAAACAAGTCTTAACAGATGTGAAAAAACAGAGCTCAGATCAAGAACCTTCTCTGATTACAGTGCAGTCATAGAAATTAATAGCCAGAAAACATTTGGAAACTACTTAAATACAGGTAAGTTAATCTTCTCTTGAACAACCGATGGATCAAGGAAGGAAATTAAAACTGTATTGAAACAAATGAAAATTTTAGAAACAAAACATTCCAAAACCTGTGAGACACAATAAAAGCACTACTAAGAGAGAAGTTTATAGCAAAACGCAGAAAAGGGAGTCAGCATTGTGGTGCACTGGGTTAAGCTGTTTAAGATGCCATAATACCATATCTTGACGGCTTCACTTTTTTTTTTTTTTTTTTTAAAGTTTTATTTGAAAGTCAGAGTCACAAAGAGAGGAGAGCCAGAGAGAGGTCTTCCATCCACTGGCTCACTCCCCAACTGGTTGCAGTGGCTGGAGCTGCACCAGTCCAAAGCCAGGAGCCAGGAGCCTCCTCTGGGTCTCCCATGCAGGTGCAGGGGCCCAAGACCCTGGGCCATCCTCCACTGCCTTCCCAGGCCACAGCAGAGAGCTGGATCAGAAGTGGAGCAGAGCAGCCGGGTCCTGAACCAACGCTCATGTGGGATGCCGGCACTCCCACATTCACTGCAGTGCATGCACAGGAGCCAAGAGCTGGAAACAACTTGGTGTCCCTCAGTGGATGAGCGTCGTGCGCTCTCTGCGCACAGCAGAGTTCTCTTCAGCCATCAGACAGGGTGAAATCTTACATGGAGGAGACTGGAGGCCATTATTTTAATTGCAATCAGCCAAGGTCAGAGAGATGCATGATCTCACTCATAAGTGGAATACAAAAAAACTTGATCTCATAGAAGCTGGCAGTAGAATGGTGAGAGGCTAGGGAGAGTAGCTGGGAGGGAGGGTTGGGGGCAGGTTGGTTAATGGGTACCAAGTTATAGTCAGGAGTAAGAAATTAGGGAGACTGGATAATAACGTATAGTGTATTTCTCTGAAGTAAAGGATTTTAAATGTGTTCACCATAAAGAAATGTTCAATGAGGAGATAGATATGTTTGCCCTGACTAGACATAATGCATGTATTGAAGCACCTCCTGGTACCCCACAAATACGTACAATGATTTGTCAGTTAAAAATAAGAAATTGAAGCGCCGAAGTCTTGGCTTTGCAGGACTTAGGCGAGTGGAGACTTAGCTACATGTGGTGTCTTCATCGTGAACCTAGCGGGGGTTGTCCTTGAAAGGCAGCTCTCCGAGAGTGGTTCTGAAAGCCAGCGTCGGGTTCAGCTGCTCTCACTGGCGCATGGCTCGCCGCGTGATTACAATTATGTGCGTGCTTCACCGTGGCCATCCTCCAGCTTCCCCCTGAGGCCGACCCAGTGGGATCCACCTGGTCCTGAGCTGTGATCTACCCCCGACCTCGCAAAACCTGAGTCCCAGTAAACCTCTTTCCTTGATAAGTAGACACTTCACTGCAGTAATGAAAAACTGATGATACGTGTATGCACAGTGTCGCTGTGGAAGTCCTGGCATTCCTGCTTTAACCAATAGCTAAGGATGATTTGGTAACGTTTAAACTGTCATAGTGGTTTAAACAGGTTGAGTAGGGAAAATATTTGTACAAATGCCTTTTAAATGTTAAATAACTCTATCCTTGAACTGTTATTTAGCAAGTCCGATTTTACAGATTTGTGGAAACGGTTTAATGCCTAAGAAATAGGACACAGTTTGTAAAACTCTGAATTAGTGAGATTCTTAAAATACCACGAAATGCTTATCTCGGAAGCATCCTATTGGCATCTAAATTGGCACAATTAATGATTTGAGCCAAAGTAGAGGAAAACATCAAAACTGCTTAATAACCAAATTGTGTTCTTGGTGGAAGAGTTGTGGAGAAACTGCTTTCTTGAGCAGCAGTAGACTAATCAGAGGCACACCTAGCCTGCTGTAATGAGTTACAAAGTGAGTCACTGGCGTGAATGTCACAGTCATCATGGCAAAGGAACACCCCCCTCCCTAAGCAACCAGCATCTGTGTCTGTAAGGTGATGCACAAGTGGAAATTACTGCAATAATTATATCCAACTCTGTTTTGAAAACTTGTGGCAGGAGAAACATTAGTACTTGCCTCGATTTCCTGGAAGAATCATCTTAACTGGAAATTATAATACAAAAATTAGTTGCAGTCCTTAGTATTGTAATAAATGTAGCTCCATAGATAGTTTGCAGTAAAAATAATACATAATAATAAAAAATTTCCTGAACCTAGAAGAGGATGATCAATTACATAATAAATGGGCTTATTGAGAGTAGTCATTTAATTTGTGTTACCAGATCTAAACCAGTTTTGATGGTTTAAAATTCTATTTTCTTATTTTTAATACATCTTTCCTGTCCATTCCTTAAATTTTTGATATATATTCTTGTATTATTTTTATACTTAAGAAAACTCTTAAATGTAATGTACATCTTCTTTATCTTTTTGTATTTTTTTCCTCTTAATTCTGAATCTACTGTAAATGTTCTTTCAAAATGTGCTTTGGTCACTGAATTTGGCTAGGTCTCAGGTTCCTTGTTTGTAAAATGGGGATGCTGTTAGCACTTACCTCAAAGAATTGTAAGGACTAAATCAGACAATATAATTGAAGTTCTTGGGAGATAATAGATTCTGGTTAAAAATGTAGACTTTTTGAGTTCAAATTCCAGCTTTGTCACTATTTTAGTTTTATGACCTTGTAAAAGTTATTTAACCCCTCGTACCCTGTGTTCAGTCCCCTTGAGACTCCCTCCATAAAATGTAGCCTGTGTTGGCAGCTAAGTTGTTTTCTCGACCAGTTTCCTACTCATAGAAATGTGGAGATGCGAAAGCCCCTTTGATTTTGCACTGTCTCTCTCTGTAGTTTGACCTGGTATTGTTTCTGCTAGTACAGTTTGAGTGATATGAGAAGTTACAGAATTTTAAAAAAGATATATTTATTGTCTACGGCCATACCACCCTGAACGCACCCGATCTCGTCTAAAAAAGATATATTTATTTATTTGAAAGTCAGAGTTACACAGAGAAGGAGAAGTGGAAAGAGAGAGAGGTCTTCCATCTGCCGGTTCATTCCCCAGATGGCTGCAGTGTCTGGAGCTGCACTGGTCTAAATCCAGGAGCTTCTTCCGGGTCTCCCACGTGGGTGCAGGGGCCCAAGGACTTGGGCCATCTTCTGCTTTCCCAGGCCATAGCAGAGAGCCAGATCAGAAGTAGAGCAGCCAGGACTTGAACTGGTGCCCATATGGGATGCTGGCACTGCAGGCGGCGGCTATGCTACAGCGCCAGCACCATTACAGCATTTTTCTACACCGATAAGAGTCATCTAAGAGAAAAATCAATGATGTAAAAGAAAAGGGGGAGAATTGCTGGAGCTCATATCATTGAGCTCATAATAGGGGTTAGAGTTGGTGGGTTAGCTAGAGAAAGGAGAAGTGGGAGTTCTTCACTTGCTGTAACAAGAAGGCAGAACATACTCAATAGATTCAGGTAGATGCTGCTACTGTGGATGAAGATAGTGATAATCCCTTGGAAATTCTCTTCTGATTGCTTTATTTTTTAAAGAAGTTTTATTTATTTATTTGAAAGGCAGAGTTACCAGGACAGAGAGAAAGAGTAAGAGTGAGTGAACCTTCTATGTATTGGTTCACTCCCCAAATGGCCACAGTAGTTGGGGTTGCACCAGGCTGAAGCCAGGAGCCAAGAACTCCATCCAAGTCTCCCACCTGGGTGGCAGGGGCCCAGGCATTTGGGCCATCTTCCACTGCTTTCCCTGGCGTATTAACAGGGAGCTGGATTGGAAGAAGGGCAGCTGGGTCTCAAACTGGTCTCAAACTGCCAGTCCCACTGTGGTCCCTGCTTTAATTTTCTGTACCAGGTCATCTGAGTATGGAAGGGGGTGGAAGAAGGTAGTTGAAGTTTGAAGAGTGGAGAGAGCAAGTAATTATCATCGAGAGAGTTGAGAGGGTGAACGGACTAGGGAAATAGGATGCTCTCCCTTAACATGAAAGGCTTAATTTGAGATTAAAGGTCTTGAATTAAAAGTGAGGCTTTGTCACATTGGTTGTGTGCTGTTTGCCTCCAGCCATGCTGACTTTAGAATGAGAATGGGGCTTTACATAGTGTGTCCAGGCATGGGAGAGCAAGTGATGAATCTGGGTGAGAGGAGAAGAGAGGACTTCAAGGGGCGCGGGGGACAGTGAAGAGGTGGTTGAATCAGTAGACCGCAGGTTCTCTCTCCTCGATCACTTCCATCGGTCAGTAGATTGGCGGTTCATAGGATCAGGGTCAGATGATCCCGGAGTTCATGGGCTCTAAGGAACCAGCTAGAAACACAGTAGAGTATTCAGGAGGGGTTACATAAAGATGAGGTTGAGAGGGTGCATTGGAGTGTTTGCTGAGGGAGGGTTAGACTGAGTTCTTTGATCTTCAGAACAACCCGATGAGGTAGTTATAAGTGGTGTTACTATTCATGTTTTATAGATGGGAAACTGACACTCAGAAAGCTCATGACAGTTTTCCAAGAGCTAGCAGGTTGACTGATTCGTGCCGAGACTGTTTAATCTGATTCTCAGCGCTCCTCTAACACAATATATCAATTAAAATAATTATTTAATAATTTAGAGGCAGAGAGACAAAGAGCTGCCTCCCCAAATGCCTGTAATAATAGGGTCTGAACTAGGGCCAAAGCCAGGAGCCAGGAACTAAAATCAGGTCTCCCACATGGGTGGTAAGAACCCAGTTAACTGAGCTAACCAGGTTCTGCATTAGCAGGAAGCTAGGGTAAGGACCCAGAACTCCGCAGGTACTAACCTAGGTACTCTGATGTAGTGTTTGGTTATCTTAACCAGTGCCGTTTTAACCACTAGGCTAAAAACTTGCCCCATATCAGTTTCCCAAAAGTCAATGAATTGTTGTTTTCCTCTCTTTTATTTAAATGGCAATCTCAAGTCAAGTTTTTTTTTTTTTTAAGATATATTTCATTTATTTGAAAGAGAGAGAGAGAGGTCTTCCATCTGCTGGTTTACTCCCCAAATGGCCGCAACTGAGCTGATCCAAAGCCAGGAGCCAGGAGCTTTTTCCAGGTTTCCTATGTGGGTGCAGGTACCCAAGCACTTGAGCCATACTCTGGCTTTCCCAGGTGCATTAGCAGGGAGCTGGATCAGAAGTGGAGCTGCTGGGACTAGAACTGGCGCCCATATGGGATGCTGGTACTGCAGGTCGGGGCTTCAGCCCGCTGCACCGTAGCGCTGGCTCCTCAAGTCAAGATTTTTTTTTTTTAAGATTTATTTATTTAGTTATTTATTTGAAAGAGTTACACAGAGAGAGGAGAGGCAGAGAGAGATCTTCCATCCGATGGTTCACTCCCCAATTTGCCGAAACGGCCGGAGCTGTGCCAATCTGAAGCCAGGAGCCAGGAGCTTCCTTTGGGTCTCCCACATGAGTGTAGGGGCCCAGCCAGGACTCAGGCCATCTTCTACTGCTTTCCCAGGCCATAGCAGAGAGCCGGATTGGAAGAGGAGCAGCCGGGACTAGAACTAGCGCCCATATGGGATGTCGGTGCTTCAGGTCAGGGCGTTAACCTGCTGCGCCACAGCACCGGCCCCTCAAGTCAAGATTTTTAAAAATATATGTATGTATTTGGCAGTCAGAATTACAAAGAGAGAGGGAGTATTAGATCTTCCATCCACTGATTTAGCCCCCAGATGGCTATAATAGCCAGGACTCTGCCAGGCTGAAGACAGGAGCTTCATCCAGGTCTCGCACTTGGGTGGCAGGGACCCAAGCACTTGGGCCCTCTTCCTCTGCCTTTCCCAGGCCATTTGCAAGGAGCTTGGAAGTGGAGCAGCCAGGACATGAACCAGCACCCACGTGGGATGCTGGCGTCACTGGCAGCAGCTTTATTTGTTATGCCACAGCACCAGCCCCTCAAGTCAAGATTTTTGAGAAACATAGATGAGCGCGATTGTTTGCTTCTTCAGGAATCATTAGACTAATCCAGGGATGGTACTGTAATTATCCAGCTGGTCTTATGTAAAACAAATGCAGTAGAGGCTTAAATATGACGAAGGGGCCTGAGGTGGGCGGAAGGCGGACCAAGTAGGAATGCACTGCCTTTGAGCAGTGTGTCTGGGCAGAGAGCTGGGCTGTTAGAATGCGGCTGCCCAGACCCATGTGTGTCTGCACCACTGCAAACCTCAACGGTAGTTGGCTGTTGCATGTTGTCTCTGTGGGATGTGTTCTTCAGTTTCCCCCAGTGAAATAATCATCACTGTGCTTCTGCCTCGTGTTCTTACACGTTTAGCATTGTGGTGGGAGGGAGAATTTGAAGAGTTCTTTAAAAGTGAAAGAAAGGTGAGACAATTATTGTTAAACATATTATGAACCAATATTTATCATTTTAAATGTCTGCCAGCGTAGAAAAGTGGTATGCAAAATTTCAGGTACTAATTCTCTTTTCAAAGTTCATTTTGGAGAGGAGGTATTCGGCCTGGCAGTTCAAGACGCCCCTGCGCCATAGCAGAGTCCCTGGGTTGGTTTCCTGCTCCGGATTCTGACTCCAGTGTTCTTCACTGCAGACGTGGGAGGCAGTGGTGACGGCTGAAGTGATGGAGTTACTGCCTCCTCCCTGGGAGGCCCAGATTGAATTCCTAACTGCCGGCTTCAGAACCCAGCATTGTGGGCATTTGGGGAGCGAACCATTAGATGGGAGCTCTGGCGCTCTTCCTATCAAGTCAAAATTTTAAAAAGTTACTTTAGATTATGGTAAAAATGTAACAGAATTTACCATCTTATCAGATAATGTTTTAATATGCTCTAACATTATTTTGTTGGTGTAATACTCTGGTTAAAATGTGGGTACTTCCCTAGGGATGAACTTTGGCCAGAATTCCCCCTTCCTCTCTGTCTCCTACCCGCCACTGGTACAGTGGAGTATGATGTCATAATGGGGTAGAGAGGCAGTAGACCGTACCCACCACTGGTACAGTGGAGTGTGATGGCATAACGGGGCAGAGAGGCAGTAGACCGTACCCACCACTGGTACAGTGGAGTATGATGTCATAATGGGGTAGAGAGGCAGTAGACCGTACCCACCACTGGAACAGTGGAGTGTGATGGCATAATGGGGGCAGAGAGGCAGTAGACCATACCCACCACTGGAACAGTGGAGTGTGATGGCATAACGGGATCAGAGAGGCAGTAGACCGTACCCACCACTGGAACAGTGGAGTGTGATGGCATAATGGGGGCAGAGAGGCAGTAGACCGTACCCACCACTGGAACAGTGCAGTGTGATGGCATAACGGGGCAGAGGCAGTAGACCGTACCCACCACTGGAACAGTGGAGTATGATGGCATAACGGGGGCAGAGAGGCAGTAGACCCTACCCACCACTGGTACAGTGGAGTATGATGTCAATGGGGTAGAGAGGCAGTAGACCGTACCCACCACTGGTACCATGGAGTGCGATGGCGTAACGGGGCAGAGAGGCAGTAGACCCTACCCACCACTGGAACACTGGAGTGCGATGGCGCAACGGGGGCAGAGAGGCAGTAGACCGTACCCACCACTGGTGCAGTGGAGTGTGATGGCATAACGGGGGCAGAGAGGCAGTAGACCCTACCCACCACTGGAACAGTGGAGTGCGATGGCGTAACGGGGGCAGAGAGGCGGTAGACTGTACCCACCACTGGTACCGTGGAGTGTGATGGCATAACGGGGCAGAGAGGCAGTAGACCGTACCCACCACTGGTACAGTGGAGTGTGATGGCATAACGGGGCAGAGAGGCAGTAGACCCTACCCACCACTGGTACAGTGGAGTGTGACGTCATAACAGGGGTAGAGAGGCAGTAGACCCTACCCACCACTGGTACAGTGGAGTGTGACGTCATAACGGGGGTAGAGAGGCAGTAGACCGTACCCACCACTGGTACAGTGGAGTATGATGGCATAACGGGGGTAGAGAGGCAGTAGACCGTACCCACCACTGGTACAGTGGAGTGTGATGGCATAATGGGGGCAGAGAGGCAGTAAACCGTACCCACCACTGGAACAGTGGAGTGTGATGGCATAACGGGGCAGAGAGGCAGTAGACCCTAGCACTGATCTTGTATGCCATGTCTGAAATAGGGGGCCCAGCAGCTCCCTGGAGCCTTTATGATAGCTCCTTGGGCAGAATGTATCCTATAAGAAGGCTGAGGAAGGGTATTACTACCCTGCTGTTCGTATTTTCCGTTGATTTCTGCCATCTAAAGGATGAAATCCAAACTCTGGAGGCGAGCATGCAGGACTTTTATAATATTATGCATAGCTGTAGCCGTACTAAAATACACGTGGTTCTCTGAACATGGTCTATCATGGCACATAGTAGGTTGTCCAGAAACACTTGTGGAATCAAATTGAATAGATGTCTTGCGTGCTCAGTGGCTAACTATAGACTTTGCCTTAAGACTACGGCCAAGAATCTTTTTCAAGAGGCCTTTTTTTACTTTTGTCTATGCTCATGTGCTATGATACTAAGCGTCCAGGTCACGTCTATGCTGTAATACCATGCAGAGCTCTTCCGGGCCAGGGACCACATCTTATTTTCCTTAGTCCACCCTAGCTGCTGTTCTTCATGGGCACTCTGTGTCACATAGCACCCCTAAGACAATTGTTCTTGTTTCCTAGTATCTATACTATGTGATGTTCTGTGTTGGATGCCTTTCTTTTTCCTTTTCTTTTTCCTCCTCTTCCTCCTCCTCTTCCTCCTCTTCCCCCTCCTCTTCCTCCCCTTCCCCCTCCCCTTCCCCCTCCCCTCACCTCCCCTCCTCTTCCCCCTCCTCTTCCTCCCCTTCCCCCTCCCCTTCCCCCTCCCCTCCCCTTCCCCCTCCCCTCCCCTTCCCCCTCCCCTCCCCTTCCCCCTCCCCTCCCCTTCCCCCTCCCCTCCCCTTCCCCCTCCCCTCCCCTCCCCTCCCCTCCCCTCTCCTCTCCTCTTTCTTCCCTTCTTTTCTTTCTTTTTTTTGGTTTATTTGTTGGAAAATTTACAGGGAGACCAAGATCTTCTATCCGCTGCTAAACTCCCCAAACAGTCACAACAACTGGGGCTAGGCCAGGCTGAAGCCAGGAGCCCAGAGCTTCTCCAGGGTCTCCCATATGGGTACAGGAGTCCAAAGACTTGAGCCATCTTTGCCAGGCACATTACCAGAGCTGGATTGAAAGCGTAGCAGCCGACACTCTAACTGGCACCCATATGAGATGCTGACACTATAGGCAGCAGCTAAACCCGCTGTGCCACAACGCTGGTCCCTGGCCTTTGAATTTCATTCCCTTGCCTTTTCAAGGTGAGAATTGCTTAGATCCTTGTGAAATAATCAGCATTCCAGTGAATATACATTGTAGTAGTTATAGTTAGTGTAATGTGATTGCCTTTATGAGACTGGAATCTTGGAATTGCAGAGTTCATGCGGAGGAATTATCTGAGTGCTTGAAATAACCAGACACGATTATGTAAGTCTCACTCTTGAATCAGTACATCTGGGTTTTGCAGTTGAAGCGTGACGCACTATTAAATTGTATTTCTACTTCAGATGTTGCTGTTAATGCAGTTTTGTCTATGAATTTCCATTCTCTTTCATCAGCACTGCTTTACTTTGATACTTTGATGTCAAAAGTTGTGTAATGTGGATATTCCTTAGAGTTAGCGACTTAGTCAATGGGTGATACATTATTTGTTCCGATGAGAAGGCTTTATTTTTAGATATGCTTCCTTTTAAAGTCCAAAATCTGAATCATTTTACCATCACTTTTTATGTTTTTGTCTCTGCTCCTAATTTTAGTTGTGAGATTATTTTGGGGAAACAATAGTCAAGGAAACTGCTTAGCATACTAAAAATGGCTTGAATTGTTTTGAGCATGAATCTTAAGTTCCATAATGATTTATTAGAAATAATTATTTGAAAATACAAGTTCACTTAGATTTATTTAGATAAAAGTTTCCTTGAACAAATTAAGGCATGGGGATAGGACATCTTTGGTCTCTGGTTTTCTCATGTAGTCAACTCTTCCGTGCCAGGGCTCTTTGTAGCCAGCAGGTCAGCTTTTATGAAATTCACTCTTTAAAAAGAAAGTTTTCCCAAGATTGATTTATTTGAGAGCAGAGTTACAGACAGAGAGCAGGAGAGACAGAGAGGTCTTCTGTCTGCTGGTTCACTCCCCAAATGGGCACAACGGCCGGATCTGGGCCAATCTGAGCATCTTCCTGGTCTCCCACATGCGTGCACAGGCCCAGGCACTTGGGCCGTCTTCCACTGCATTCCCAGGCCATTAGTAGAGAGCTGGATAGGAAGTGGAGTGGCTGGGACTCAAACTGGTGCCCATGTGGGATGCCGTCACGCCTCGGCACCAGACCCTGGATGTTTTCACCAAGTGATGTTAACGCTTGAAGACATGCCCTGATCTGGACATTACACAGTATAGAGACGTGTTAGAACCTCACATGGTACTCTGTGTAACTTTAGGTGTGAGTTTGAAGATTAAAATTTGGAGGAAAAAAAGGGTGACCTGAAAGAGTAGCCCTGGGTCTGGGGTTGTGGCATAGCAGGTTAAGCTGCTGATTACGACACCAGCATGGCGTATCAGATGCTGGTTGAATCCTGGCTGCTCCACTTCCTATCCAGAATCTCGTGGATGCACCTAGGAAGGCAAGTGCTTGGACCCCTTGCTACCCTTATGGGAGACCAGCATGGAGTTACTGGTTCCTGGCTTCAGCCTGGCCCAGACATGGCTGTTGCAGCTCTTTGGGGAGTGAACCAGATGGAAGGACTCTCTCTAGCTCTGCCTTTCAAGTAGATAAATAAATAAATAAATAAACCTCTTAAAAATAGTTCTCATACCAGAATGCAAATACTTAAATACAATTGTATTTAGTTGTCATATGAGCCAGGCCTAAGGCAGACAAGCATTAATACAGTTCAAGTTCATTCAGGGAAATTTTGGCATGTCAGAGTTTCAGCCGTTGAGTGCCAGAATTTGTATATTCTGTTATCCCTGCAGATATGTTAGTCCCAGTATATTTGCAAAGAACCTGAAACACATAGCAGTTATGTATTTTACTCTTGCGGTTTCTTCAAAAATGGAAAATACATGGAAATGGAAACTTCTTCATAGAAAATATATACTATGGGCTGGCGCCATGGCTCAATAGGCTAATCCTCCGCCTACGGCACCGGCACACCGGGTTCTAGTCCCGGTCGGGGCGCCAGATTCTGTCCCGGTTGCCCCTCTTCCAGGCCAGCTCTCTGCTGTGGCCCGGGAGTGCAGTGGAGGATGGCCCAAGTGCTTGGGCCCTGCACCTGCATGAGAGACCAGGAAAAGCACGTGGCTCCTGCCATCAGATTAGCGCGGTACAGCGGCCATTGGAGGGTAAACCAACGGCAAAGAAAGACCTTTCTGTCTCTCTCTCTCTCACTGTCCACTCTGCCTGTCAAAAAAAAAAAATAAAAAGAAAGAAAAGAAAATATATATAAATATATATTATGAAAAAACTAAGGATTAAAAGGGTTTTTTTTTTGGTACCAACATAACTTCATACCAACTTGTAACGTATCTGACAGAATGAGACACTGAGATGTCTGTTTGAAGAGAGCCCCTATTAGAACAACATGAATTTTGTTAAAATTGAGGCAAGTGCAAACCTCAAATTTATGGTGACACCTGGGTAGAAGAATGGTGAAATCATTTATGGGGACAGTGTCCCAGAGAAATCAATACTTTACAAATGGATAACTTTTTAGAAGATTTATTGTTTGAAAGGCAGAGTTAGAGAGAGAGACAGATCTTCTGTCTGCTGGTTCACTCCCCAGATGGCTGCAATGAGCAGGGCTAGACCAGGCTGAAGCCAGGAGTTTCTTCTAGATTCCTACGTAGGTGCAGGGTCCCAAGGACTTGGGCCATCTTCGCTGCTTTCCCAGGCTGGCGTTAGCAGAGAGCTAGATTGGAAGTGGAGTGGCCAGGACTTGAACTGGTGCCTATACGGGACAGTGGCACTGCCGTCTGCTGCTTAACCCACTGTGCCATGGCGCCAGCACCAGGGGTGACTTACTTGGTGAAGGGTGGGATGATGTTGAAGAGGAAACCTGTTGCAGCAGACCATCCCTACCAGTTTGCAAGGAAAAAAATTAATCTTGTGAGGAAAAAATTATCTAGCTGAAGAGGGATGATGATTAAAACAACAAACAATAGGCAGCACTATGGGCGTCTCAGCTGGTTCCGTTTACACACACCGGACTGAAACATGAACGTGGAGCAGACTTTCTGCTCAGGAGATAGCTAAACTGCTGCACCCAGATCCTCCACAGAGACCAGAGTTTCCCAGGGAAATTTTGAAGTGGAATCAAGATCCTGCAGCAGTTTTTGAGGAATTCACAGGAGGTGAAACTTGGCTTTAGCAACACAAAGCACAGTCAAGGCAAAGTACAAGCAAAACAGTGGCTGGGAAGACGTAGCCATGGCCCCGTCAAAGGCAAGTAGACTGTTCAAGAACGAAGGTCATGGCAGCAGGAGGGTTTTGTTTTTTAAGCTTAAAACTCAATTTATTATATAGTTTAGGCTTGATTTTAGTAGGACAATATCATTATGTTAAAATTGTTTTTAATTTTTAATTAACACAGAAATGTTACATAATTATTAGGTATACCTTAACATCTCAGTTTATGTGCACAGTGTGGAACGGGCAGCTCTGGGTAGTTGGCATCAGCTTGGACATGTATCGTTTCTTCATGTTGGGTAGCTTCAAAATCTTCTTCTGTAGCGATTTTGAAATACAGAATAACTGTAACCGTCGTTATCCAGCCGTGTTCTGGAACACTAGAAGCTAGTCCTCCTATCCAAGTGCACCTCTGGGCCCCGTAGCCGTCCTCCCTGCCCTCCCTTCCCCGGAGCCCTTCCCAGGCTCGCGTAAACTCTGCTGCACTCTCTCCTACCAGATCAACCTTTTCATTTCCACGCATGAGCGTTTTGCCTCTGCTTCCCTTCCCTTGGCTGGGTCCATTCTGGAGAGGTGCTTTCCACAGCTCTGGCTCACCGTCTCCAGCCTGCATCCTCACTGCTTCCACTCAGTGGCTTAGACCCCGAGAGCAGGTTGTAACCAGCCACTGTAGAAGAGGGGTGTGGGGAGCTCCGCTCTGACTCCTGCGGCGCCCTTCCCGGCAACAGGTTTTTCGAGTCTTGTTGGCTTTCTGCTTATTAGGAGAGTATTTTGAGAAAGTTAGCCAGAGCTTTGGCTGCATCCACTCCACCTCACTCCCGTCCCAGGAGAGCTTCCCGAGGGTCCTGCTCCACCAGGACAATGCGCCTGCTCACTCCTCTCCTCACACGGTGGCAGTTGTATGAACGTGTTGATGTGAAGTCATGAGGCATCCACTTTTCAGGCCGGATTTGGCTCCTGACTTGTTTTTCCTAATGTTAAAAAAAAGTCTTTAAAGGGCACCCATTTTTTCTTGCATTAATACTGTGAAAGCAATTTGATTAAAATTCCTAGGACCTTCAGTTCTTAGGGGATGGACTTGCTTGGGATCATCACTTATAAAGTGTCCTGAACTCGATGGAATTTATGTTGAGAAATACAGGTTATATTTTTTCTTTTAGCCTTTAGTTTCCTTTTTTTTTCCCCCTGTGGACTTTTTGAAGTCGTCTGATACAATGAATGGGGAAACTAGAGTTCTAGATTTTGCTTTATGGGCAATCTATCAAACGTCATGATACCCCAGTAAAACGTAAGGTGATGTGGTGGGAATTTTTCCCTTGGTTTCTAATGACTGAACAGAGAAAAGACCGTAGTTCTTATTGTCTGACCAAACTGTGACTTTTACCTGAACATGGCACCTGTGAATACATTGTCTACCTCAACTTTGCAGAAAGAGGGATAGCCACTTTTTAAATATTTTACAAAGTGATTTTGGCAACTGCAGTTTTCCAGATAGCCCAAGAAATCAGGTTCATGGAGGAGAATTTTTGTAGTTAATATTATTAAATGAACTAATCATTAAATCCCAGGTTCCTTAATCTGCTTTTTCTTGGGCTTTTGGTGGATAAGGAAGTAAACCGTAGTTGCAGCCGACTGCCCTCCTGCATTCTGTCCTAGGACGAGGTAGCCCTGAGAGCAGCCGTGTCCCTGAGCAGGACCTGCTGGCTGGGGCTGGTGTGGCATGACTATTCCTGGAACTCGCTCAGCCCCTGGCAGAGGCCAGAAGGGATGGGTTGACCCTCAGGGCATCTTTGGAATAATCAGGATGCTTACTGGAGCAGCCTGGCTTGCAACCAGGGCTCAGTGCTCTGACAGTGGGTAAAATCTGTTATCAGTGCATTTTTGTTCTTGTCACTAATAGGACCCTGCTGCTCACTCGTCTGTCTCTTCCTGTATGTGCTGAGTTAAAGCTGCCCTTTTTTGTTGATTGACTTCTGAGTTAGTTTTTCACATAGAAGGTGAGGTTTTACATAGAAGTAACTCCTAACTGCTCACATTTTTCTTAGGATAGGAAAATGCAACAGTATTAAAAACTAAAGCTAATAAAAGCCTTAGTATTTTTGTTTTCTTGAGTAGCACTTGAATATTCCTTCATCTCCCAAAATTAAATACTCTTAAAACTTTAAGAAATCTTTTATGCATATAGTTAAAAAGGAATGATGATTAATTTTGATCCCTTTCTTGCAATTTTGTTTGGAGATACTGTCGTAAGAATTTGTCTATCATGTAGTGTCCTTTATTTTAATTTGCTGCATCATTGCCTGTCATCAGCCTTTAGCTTCCCTGCCTAGGGCATGAGCTCACTGTCTCATTTATTAGACTTACAAGACAGTGGCATGCCAGCCAGTAGGAAAACCTCCTAGGATATCTGTCTGCTAGGAGACTAAAATTAAGAGCTACGTGTTTTTTCTTTAACGGCATCCATTTAAGGAGAGTGGTTTTCCCTTCCTGGTCTACTCCTTAAATAGCTGATTTATTTCCTTTAGGTAGCTGTAGACTTGCCTGTTCTTATATTTTAATTAAACCTCTGGATATTTACTAAACTTTTATTGTTAGAATTCTTGGCAGCGGAGCATGGTTTCTAACCAGTTGCGAGTGTCTGGTAGTGGCTTTACCTTTGTGAGGAGGGGAGGGGAAGAACCTGTCTGTTCAAGGAGTCTAGGGGGGATGGGTGGGAACCAGCTGAAGACCTGTCAGACAGGAGTCTGAACCAACGTCTTGGCCTGATTTATTTTTTCTCTATGACATTGTCATCCTGTTGCTGCCATGGCCATGCACGTGTTCTACCTTACCCATCTACTGAAAACCAAACACACTATCTTGTATCTTTTCTCCTGTTTTTGAAATAAAAGTACTCCAGACTTTTCACGGGGACTAACAAAGGGAAGAGGCAGTAAGAGGAGGTCCGGGGAAGCTCCCCTTTATATTTTTCCCCCTTCTCTTTTTTGCTTAGAGCTACTAGAAAATTGATAAGAGTATTCAATAATTGGAGCATGTGGTCAGCCTAGGAGTTAAGGTGCCCACATCTACATTCAGAGTTCCTGGGTTTACATCCTGGTTCTGGCTCCAGACTCCATCTTTGTTCCAGTGCAGACCCTGGGAGGCAGCAGTGCCAAGTGTAAGTGGGTTCCTGTCCCCCATGTTGGAGACAGGGATGGTTTCCCCAGCTCCTGGCTCTGGCTCTGGCAGTTACAGGCACTTGGGGAGAAGGGAGAGATCTGTCACTCTGTTTCTTTGATTCTCAAGTAATGAAACAACTGAAAATATATATATATATATATGCATATATAGTTAATGGATATTAAATCTCAATCTGTAGGTTATCCACTTTAACTCTTGGTATTGTTTGGAGCAAACTAAAGTGCTATTTCTAAAAAGCCATAAGTCTTTCTGTCGTTAAGTTTGTTACGTTACTCCAGTTGTATGGGCTATTTGTTAGAACATGCTTTCCAAATATTTCTTGATGGTGTTGGAAGAAGGTGTATAGAAGTTTTTTTAATGAAAATTTTTTTATATTTTACTGTTTTTCATAGTTTAAATATGTCCAAATTAAGCTTGTAATGTCTATATTGTAAAATGCAAAGTACCCTGTAATATTCTTGGTAGACGTTTGTCGACCCTGTTTTTTTTTTTTTTTTAAGATTCATTCATTCACTTGAAAGGCAGAGTTAAAGAGAGGCAGAGAGGTCTTCCATCCACTAACTGACTCCCCAAACAGCTGCAACGGGTGGAGCTGGGCCGATCCAAAACCGGGAGCCTCCTCTAGGTCTCCAACGTGGGCGCAGGGCCCAGGGGCTTGGGCCATCTTGCAACTGCTTTCCCAGGCCACAGAAGAGAGCTAAACCAGAAGTGGAGCAGCCAGGACCCGAACTAGCACCCATATGGAATGCTGGCACTGAAGGTGGCGGCTTTACCTCCTATGCCACAGCGCCGACCCCCTGACCCTGTTATTTAGTATTTTTAGGAGAGGTTGGTTTGTGTGGTCCTGGCTCCTGGCTTCAGATTGACACAGCGCTGGCCGTTGTGGCCAGCTGGGGAGTGAACCAACGGATGGAAGACCTCTCTCTCTCTCTCTCTGCCTCTCCTTCTCTATCTATGTAACTCTCTGACTTTCAAACAAATAAGTAGATCTTTTTTTTTTTTTTTAAAGAAGAGGTTGGCTTGCTTTTAAGCCATTTGTGTGGAATAGGCTGTGTTGCATGATTTGAGGAACTTGTTAACATCTAAAATTCTTTCTTTGGGGGAAATTTATTTTTGCTGTGTAACCTATTAAGATGCAGATATTTCTGTGGTGGAGCTATTTGGTGTTATTATTTATATATTCACCTCTTAGTACAAGTTACTTGTCAGATTATCTTTAAGTTCTAAGGCTGGAGTTCAGTGCTACTTTGCGGACTCCTTGCCCTGATCTCCTCTAGTGCCCTCTGCCTTTAGCTGCTGTGCAGTTAAAATAATGAAATCCATTCTCTTCTTGCTCTTAGCACTGTTCAATCAGGGATCAAGTCACTCCAGCCCTTCACGGCGAGGGATTGACCTGGGGTGGCGTGTGTATGTACTCGGGTCTGGTTTTGTACAGAGAGTGGTGGAGAGGGAATGGTGAGGGGTTGAGTCCTTGAAGGAGAATGGGATGGATTCCCTGAGGGGGCTCAAGGAAGTAGGGGATTAGCCAAGCACGGCCTACTTTACAATCTTCCTCCGACAAGACTGAGCAGTTTCCTTTTCTTGAAGTCTGTATACACCAACATTTGATTCTAGTCTTTGCTGCTTGAAAATGCTCATTAAACTCTGTATTTTTAAGGATATTAATTTGCTTTTTACTTTGCCGTCAGTTTTCTTGAGTTCTGGCTCTGTGATTAGTTGTAGTGAGGATAAAGGTGTTTGTGGCCTGTACTGAGATTTTTGTTTCTATGTTTTTCCTCTTTCTCCTAGGGAAATAATTACAGCAGTCAGTGTGGAATCTCTGACTAATGGAAGCTAGGTTTGAGTGCTTGCTTTTCTCCCATTAGTGATTATATTGTTCTTTTTCAGAAATGAGAAAATAATTACATGAGAACATGAGCATGGAAAGTTATTCTCTGAGGTTTCCCAGAGTTCCTTAGAGAATCTCATTTCTAGTTCTTTGTGACTCTGTGTAGTATGATTTAATTATGTGTTGTACTTTCCCTCGTCCAGTGGGCAATGAGCTTCTCCAGCCAAGTCAGTAGCGTGGACATGGAGCACCCTGAGAGCGCACTCTCTAGATCTGTGTCTCCGTCTCCCCTGTAGTTAGCTGACAGTGAAACCCTGCTGGAAGTGGGGTGCGAAGTGTGGCGCATTGTTAATGAAAGGTGTGGCTCTACTTCCGAGGCAGTAGTTACAGAGGCAGCCATTAACTAAGCTACAAGAGGTAGTAGTTACAGAGGCAGCCATTAACCAAGCTGCAGCTCTAGTCTATTGGATGGAGCAGTTGCTCGAAATGGTAGAGTGAAGGAGGGTTTCCGTTTTTATTCTAATACAAATGATTTACATTGCCATTCTCCATTTAATCCTTTTTTAAAAGATTGATTTTATGTATTTGGAAGGCTGGAAGGCAGAATGAGGGGGAGAGGGAGAGAGAGCGAGAGAGCAGGCAAGCACTCTTCGATCTGCTGGTTCACTCCCCAGATGGGGCTGGCCAAAGCCGGGACTCGGGAACTGTCCAGTCTTCAGCGTGGGTGGCAGGGGGACATCTGTCTGTCGCCTTCCCAGGTGCATCAGCTGGGAGCAGGATCAGAAATAGAGCAGCCAGGGTCTGAACTGGTGCTCTGAGAGGGGGTGCTGGTGCGCCGGCAGCTTACCTTACTGCGCCGCAGCACTGGCCCCACATTTGAGTCCCTGCTTTTCACAAATACAACTATGCTGTGGAATTGTGGCTTTTTTGTTTGTTTTTGTTAGAGACAGGTAATTTTTTAATGTTTATTCGATGGCCAAAATATCAGGTTTTTCTGTGGTATTGGTAGAATTGAACAGATGCTCTTAAATAATTCAACAAGAGCTACCTCAGGCTGGCTATTTACTGTGTTTGATTTCCCATTTATATTACTCATAGCTGTTTAAGGTTCCTTGTCTTTGACTTAAGACTGATTAAACCCCCCTTCTGTGCAGAAGGCTCCTTCTTGTTTGTGTTAAGCTTTAATGGCTTACTATTGGGGCACAACTTTCTGAAAAAAGACACAGAAAATGGGAAAAAATTCTAACTCCTGAGGTCGTTTAGAAACGACCCATTATATGGGGTGGCATTGTAAAGCCGCCGCCTGTGATGCTGGCATCCTACATCGGCATCCGTTCAAGTCTCCTGTGCCCCACTTTCCATCCAGCTCCCTGCTAGCGGACTGGGAAAAACAAGAGGATGGCCCAAGTGCTTGGGCCTCTCTTACCCGTGTTGAAGACTGGGATGAAGCTCCTGGCTCCTAGTCTCAGCCTGGCCCAGTCCTGGCTATTGCTGGGGAGCGAGCCAGTGAATGGAAGATCTTTCTCTCTCCATCTCTTTCACTTTCTTTTCTTTTCTTTTTTTTTTTTTTTTTAAGACTTATTCATTTATTTGAAAGAGTTAGAGAGAGAAAGGAGGGAAGGAGGAAAGGAGGGAGGGAGGGAGGTCTTCCATCTGCTGATTCACTCCCCAGTTGGCCACAACAGCTGGAGCTGTGCTGATCAGAAGCCAGGAGCCAGGTGCTTCTTCCAGGTCTCCTACGTGGGTGCAGGGGCCCAAGGACTTGGGCCATCTTCTACTGCTTTCCCAGGCCACAGCAGAGAGCTGGATCAGAAGCGGAGCAGCCAGGTCTCAAACCGGCACCCATATGGTATACGGGCACTGCAGGCGGCAACTTTACCCACTATGCCACAGTGCCGGCCCTTCTCTGACTTTCAAACAAGAAATCTTTAAAAGAAAAAAAAATCCATTATAGTCAAGCATTTCAATTTAAAGATTTGAGAAATTTCTGGAAGAAATTAGACTGTCTCCTCTGCATATTGTGGAGAAAGTTAATTCTTGACTCAAGGGACTGTAAGTCAGTAAGTATGTTAACCGGCTCTGTTGATTGACTTGAATATATTATTTGGTCCACAGAGTAGGTTTCTGCTGTTGCCTACCCAGTATTCTTGGCATTATTAATACTACTGACTGTAGCAGTGTTCTTCATACTTGTTCACATGCACTCCAGAACTTTGTTTAGGTGAGAGGTGTGACTGTGGAGGGATGGGATGAGAGATGCACCTTTGTATTGTGAACAGGTACACAGTGATGACGTGCATTTACACAAGCATCAAATTTCACAGACCTATACAGCCAAGGAAAGTATTTCTCCAATTGCACATGTTTTGAATGACATCTAAAAATTTTATAGCTTGAAATAATTATCAAGAATACCATTTTGATGCTATTACATTTAAAAATAAAACTAATACATCATTGCATCACTCTTTTAAATGTATTTAAGAATCTAAATACCACAGCAGTTTATTGCTCACCATTCCCTGTTTCACAAACTTATGAACAGATCTTCCTTAGCAGCTGAAAGTTGTAACTTAATCCTGCTTCTCTTTGAATTTGTGTTTCTGTTCTGCCTTCTTCATAGAGTTGTATCCTAATGCTGTGCTTTGTTGACCATCTGAATATTACTTTGTACTATACCTAACATAAGTATGTAAACTGTGATAAATTTTTTGTTTCTTTAGGTATCAATTTTTTATTAGAAAACTCGAGATTGTTAAAGCTTTTTCTTGGCTTCTGGTCACCAGCAGAATACATCTGAACCTCTTGCTGTGGCATTTAAGGGTTTCCAAAATCTGGCCCTTGCTTCCCTTTCCTGCTTTCATTCTCATCACATTATTTTCACTCATACACACCCTCTGCACAAAAGGCAAACAGAAAACAAATGCATTTTCCCCCTCAGTTTTCGGAACGTACCACGTGATTTTGTTGTCATTAGTCACGCTTTCCCTGGAATGCCTTCTTCCTCATTCACTCGAGCTGCTTTGTAGGATTGCTGTAATAAAGAATTGCTAGTCTTGTCTACTTAATATGACTGGTTTAATTCTGTAATTAATACACAGTTATTCTTAAGTGTTGATATTTAACTGAAATGTGATCCCTGTTAAACATAAGAGTAGGAATAAGAGAGGGAAGAGATGTACAATTTGGGACATGCTCAAGCTGACTTGCCCCAAATGGTAGAGTTAGAAACATACCAGGGGACTCCAATTTAATCCCATCAAGGTGCCATGTACCAATGCCATCTCACCAGTCCAAGTGATCAATTTCAGTTCACAATTGATCATAATGAAAGGACTAAGAGTCAAAGGAAGCACATAAACAAGTCTAGTACCTGCTAATACTAACTGATAGAATAAAGGGGAGAGTGATCCAACATGGGAAGCGAGATACTCAGCAGACTCATAGAATGGTGGATGTCCTAAACAGCACTCTGGCCTCAGAATCAGCCCTAAAGGCATTCGGATCTGGCTGAAAAGCCCATAAGAGTATTTCAGGCATGGAAAGCCAAGACACTCTGGCAAAAAGATCTCTGTGAGTGAGATCCCAGTGGAAAGAACAGGTCTTCAAAGAAGGAGATACCTTTCTCTGAAGGGAGGAGAGAACCTCTACTTTGACTATGACCTTGTCTAAACAAGATAAGAATCGGAGAACTCAGAGGGCTTCCATAGCCTTGGAAACTCATGACTGGAGCATAGGGAGATTACTGATGCCATAGACAGGAGTGTCAATTGGTAAAGTCAACAACAGGAGTCACTGTGCACTTACTCCTCATGTAGGATCTCTGTCCTTAATGTGCTGTACATTGAGATTTAATGCTATAACGAGTACTCAAAAAATATGTTTCACTTTGTGTTTCTATGGGGGTGCAAACTGTTGAAATCTTTACTTAATGCATACTAAACTGATCTTCTGTAAAAAAAAAAAAAAAAAAAAAAAAGAAATTATCAATTCCCAACTTGACTCTCACTGGGATTAAACATGACAATAGGTCTGATCTGATTTCATCATCATTTAAAAAAAAATCATCTATTTTTCACTTTATGTTTCTGTGTGGGAGCAAACTGTTGAAATCCTTACTTAATGTATACTAAGCTGATCTTTGTATATTAAGATAATCGAAAATGAATCTTGATGTGAATGGAAGGGGAGAGGGAGTGGGAGGGGGGAGGGTTGTGGGTGGGAGGGACGGTATGGGGGGGAAGCCATTGTAATCCATAGGTCGTACTTTGGAAATTTATATTCATTAAAAAAAAGTTAAAAAAAAAAAAAGAATTGCTAGTCTTAACTGGATGTGGTGATATAAAGGGCCTCTGGTCTCGTGTTGCCGGTTTACTGACATGTCCCCAGTTCTTGTTACAGTGTTGAGCACAAAGTGGATGTTCGGTAAACATTTGCATGGTTAATACATCGATGAGCTGCTGATAAGTGCACATTTTAGGATGCTCTGTGGTTGGGTAGTTTTGTTCATATGCGCACATGCATTCATCCATAGCGCCATGCTCAGAAATGCGTGTGTGTAAGCAGTTGTTGCATGCTTCCGTAGTCCTGGAGAAACAGCTGACCGCTTGGATTACAAAGGATTGGGTTGTGAGTCCCTAGGAATGATGTAGGTTTATTTGCAAGTCCCTTGCTAGGAATGTCAGCCTTGAGCTTGCATTGAAGTCGTCATACCAGGTGCCAGCTACCACTGACTTTGGGAATTCCATGAGGGAAAGAGGATTGGCACATTCCTTTCATCCCTTAGATAGTTCATTATCTTTTGCCTAGACAATGCAGGCGATGTGTGTCTGCCAAGAAGCAGCGACCTTGCAGTGCTGAATTCCACAAGTTTATGTGCTTGGGAATGACGTTTCTATCACCGAACTTCAGTCACAGTTCTGAACAAAGGTATTTTTATCTAAAGTGAATATGGAAATTTAAAATTCAGGTTAAGCTATGAATTCTCATCTTTAGGTATTGCTAAAATGTAATGGTTTTCTTGGGATATTCATGGCACGACTTTATTTTTACTAGTGTGAAAATGTGCTTCACTTTTTTTTTCTCTATTTTTGAAATCTTCACATAGTGAAATTGACCTGTGTTGGTTTATTGTGCATTCTGTGAATTTGACTTGTATAAATCTGTGTAAGCCCACAGTCACCAGCATAATCCCCTCGCCCAAAAGGCCTCCCCTCCTGAAATCCCTCTGTGTGACTCTTCCCCTGCCTTTTACCCCGGCAGCCTTGAGCCGTCCTCCTTCACTGCAGTTTTGTCTTTCAGAAAGTGTCCTGTAACTAGAATCGTGTTGTATGTAGCCTTTTGAAACTGCTTCTGTGGGAGACTCAGCATGCTGCTGCTGAGATCTCGTCCTGACTGTGTGTATCATAGCTTATCCTTCTCAGTCATTGAGTAGTATTCCACTGTAGCACGTGCCAGACTGGGTCATCCTTTCATCCACTGGGAGACAGGTAGATTGTTTCCAGCTTGGGGTAATTAAAATACAAAACACGGGAGACATACACATGAATACACACACAGAGGGAGGAGGAAGAGAGAGCGTGTGTGTGGGTGCACGTGCTCCCATCCGCTGGCTCACTCCCCACATGTCTGCAGTGGCTGGAACTGGGCCAGCACCGGGGCCAGGAGCTGGGGACTGAAGCCAGGTTTCCCAGGCATGTGGCAGGGATCCACTGACCCGAGCTGGGGTCTGCTGCCCTCCTCCTGCCGAGGGCTGCAGTAGCAGGAAGCTGGAGTTGGGAGCCCGAGTTGGGACTCTAACCCGGGCACTCCAGTAGGAAGTGTGGGCATCTCTACTGCTGTAAACCACTAGGCCAAGTGTCTGCCCCATTTGGGGCAATTTTGAATAGAACTGCAATAAACCTTTTCATGTAAGTTTTTATGTGAACTTAAGTTTTCATTTCTCCAGGGCAAATGTCAGGAGTGAAATGACTGGGTGATATGGTCAGTGTCTGACTTTCTGAAGCTGTCCGACTGCTTCCCAGAATGGCTGTATCACTTTGTACTCCCCTAGCAATGGGTGAGAGTTCTCATTGGTCATCATCCTTGTCAGCACTTGATATTGTCAGTATTTTTTTATATTGGCCGTTCTAACAGATGTGTAGTAGTGTCTTCTTGTGGTTTTAATTTGTGTCTCCTTAATGGCTCTGATGTTGAGTGTCTTTTTTTGTGCCTATTTGCCATTCGTATAATGCCTTTGGCAAAGTGTTCAGGTCCTTTGCATTTTTTTTAAAATGGATGGATTGTTTTCTTTGTACTTCAGTGTGTATGTTTGGTTTTGTTTTGGCTTTTTTACGTCATCCATAAGTAATATTTCTTGTTCTTATTTAAAGACAGTGTTGTGGGGCTTCATAGACCAACTGGTAGACAAATTTAAATGACATCTTCTGTAATTCACCTGTGATATTGTACAAGTTAATTACCTGACAGGATTATTTTGAAAATTAGGAAATTCTGGTTGATGTAAATGCAGCACTGACACATAGCTGTATTCTCCTTCCTTCACTTCAGATCTCAGAGTCTGTTCCCTGGAATACACTTTTGAGATAGATGTTCAGGGAAAAGAGTTTGTGAGGGGAAAAAAAGTCTGAGATGTTCTACATGTAGGAGCTGCCATTTGGAGGGTTACTGTGAGCATGAGTATAGTAGGTATGTAATAAATAAGACATTTCTTTGTTATAAGTCTGTATTCAGCATTTTCTAGTCGTAATTGACTATGGAAAAGGGATGTATTTTTGGAAATAATGACTTTTTTTAAGAAAAGATTTTATTTATTAGAGAGGTAGAGTTATAGATAGTGAGAGGGAGAGACAGAGAGAAAGGTCTTCCACCCGCTGGTTCACTCCCTAAATGGCCGCAGTGGCCAGAGCTGCAGTCATCCAAAGCCAGGAGCTAGGAACTTCTTCCAGGTGTCCCGTGTGTGTTTGCAGGGGCCCAAGTGGGCCATCCTCCACTGCTTTCCCAGGCCATAGCTGAATTCAGAAAGCTGAATCGGGAGAGGAGCAGCTGGGACTAGAACCAGTGCCCGTGTGGGATGCTGGCATCGCAGGTAGGAGATTAACCTACTATGCCACAGCGCCGGCCCCAATAATGACTTAAAAAAAAAAAAGATTTATTTATGTAATTGAGAGGCAGAGATCTAGAATGAGAGATATCTTCCATCTGCTGGTTAACTCCCAAAATGGCTGCAATGGTCGGGGCTGGGCCAGGCTGAAGCCAGGAGCCAGTAGCTTCTGGGTCTCCCACGTGGGTGGCCGGGGCCCAAGCACTTGGGTGGGTCCTCTTCTGCTACTTTCCCAGGTGCATTAGAAGGGAGCTATATCAGAGGTGGAGCAGCCCAGACTTGAACTGATGCCTATATGGGATGCTGGCACTGCAGGCAGTGGCTTAACCTTCTATAGCACAGTACCAGCTCCCAATTACGATTTTTTAGCATGTTATACCAGGTGGTATGGGTAGGTATGATAGATGTTCATTATTTATTAAGCATATAAATTGATGTTCTTTAGTTTTTAAGGTTTTTTTTTTTAAAAGATTTATTTATTTAAAAGGCAGAGTTTATACACAGAGAGGGAGAGACAGAAACAGAGCTCTTCCATCTGCTGGTTCATTCCCCAAATGGCTGCCAGGGCCAGAGCTGGGGTCTGTCCTAAGCCAGGAGCTCAGGGCTTCTTCCAGGTCTTCCACATGGGGCAGCCATCCTCCATGGCTTTCCTAGGTATTAACAGGGAGCAGTATTAGAAGTGGAGCAGCTGGGGCTTGAACCAGCATTCATATGGAATGCTGGCTTCACAGGCAGCAGCTTTACCTGTTGTGCCATAATGTCAGTCCCCAGTTTTTAAATTTTAAAGTAAGTTTTTAAAATACATTGACTCGGGCCGGCGCTGCGGCTCACTAGGCTAATCCTCTGCCTGCGGCGCCGGCACACCAGGTTCTAGTCCTGGTCGGGGCTCCAGATTCTGTCCCGGTTGCCCCTCTTCCAGGGAGTGAAGTGGAGGATGGCCCATGTGCTTGGGCCCTGCACCCCATGGGAGACCAGGAGAAGCACCTGGCTCCTGCCATCGGATCAGCGCGGTGCGCCAGCCGCAGCGCACTGGCCGCGGCAGCCATTGGAGGGTGAACCAACGGCAAAGGAAGACCTTTCTCTCTGTCTCTCTCTCTCTCACTGTCCACTCTGCCTGTCAAAAATAAAAATAAAAATAAAAATACATAAATACATTAACTCTTAGCCGGCGCCGTGGCTCAATAGGCTAATCCTCCACCTTGCAGCGTCGGCACACCGGGTTCTAGTCCCGGTCGGGGCGCCAGATTCTGTCCCGGTTGCCCCTCTTCCAGGCCAGCTCTCTGCTATGGCCTGGGAGTGCAGTGGAGGATGGCCCAAGTGCTTGGGCCCTGCACCCCATGAGAGACCAGAATAAGCTCCTGGCTTCAGATCAGCGCGGTGCGCCGGCCCAGCGCGCCAGCCGCGGCGGCCATTGGAGGGTGAACCAACAGCAAAGGAAGACCTTTCTGTCTCTCTCTCTTACTATCCACTCTGCGTGTCAAAAATAAATAAATAAAAATACATTAACTCTTATTTTGATAGGTTATATAGCTTGTTAAATCCTTCTCTTTTTAAAAATGTTCTTCAGGGGCTGGCGCTGTGGCATAGCAGGTAGGGCCGCCACCTGCAGTGCCAGCATCCCATATGGGCACTGCTTTGAGTCCCGGCTTCTCCACTTCCAATCCAGCTCTCTGCTGTGGCCTGGGAAGGCAGTAGAGGACGGCCCAAGTCCTTGGGCCCCTGCAGCCATGTGGGAGACCCGGAGGAAGCTCCTGGCTTTGGATTGGTGCAAGCTGCGTCCATTGCAGCCATCTGGGGAGTGAACCAGCAGATGGAAGAACCCTTCCTCTCTGCCTCTCCTTCTCTCTGTGTGTAACTCTGACTTTCAAATAAATAAATAAATCTTTAAAAAAAATTCTTTGTTTTTAAGTCCTTATCCTTGTTTCTTTTTTTTCTTTTTTCTTTTTAAGATTTATTTATTTTGAAAGAGTTACAGCGAGAGGTAGAGACAGAGAGAGAGAGGTCTTCCATCCACTGGTTCACTCCCCAGCCAGGACTCAAAGCAGCGCCCATATGGGATGCTGACATTGCAGGCGGCAGCCTTACCTGCTACACCACAGCACAGGCTCCTATCCAGTATCTTGAGTAGAACCACTTACTGTTCCTTCACCAGCAGCTGGTGATCTTCATGTGTTCTCTGTTTTACTAGATGTATGCCCCTACTTGTGGAGAAGTATTACAGACCATATCTGTGAATTAAGAGATAAAATGATCTTGAATGCCAGGCTCCAAGGATTTGAGATGAAAGAGGTTATCTGGGGGCTGTCAATTGGAAATACCTGAATTCAACCAGCAGGAAACTGTGCAGCCAGTACCCATGTATATACCCATGTGTACATACGGAGACATACCTCTTTACAGATTGGAAAGGATTCATCTAGCCATGTACAGAGAGGACTCTTTAAATAGATAGCCATCATTCAACAATGTGATCACTGATCATATTCATCATATTCATAGTAACATTTCAGCGTCATATTAACATTAACATCACTGATCATATTCATCATATTCATCAGGTCTGAAACAGAAGGATCAGCTTTTTAAAAAAATTTGTTTTTTTGCATCACATGGAAGGATTGTTATCTCACCAAGTTATCTACAAGGCAGTGATAGGTGTCCTGACGGAATAAGATTAGAGAAAGGTTGGAGCTCAGAGAAATGTTTCCAGTGAAATAGCCACACATACATTACCTTTTTTGGCAAGATGTTTGTGAGATGAGCCATGTGATAAAGGAAGACTTTGTTTAGCTCACTCTTTGAGGAAAACTCAAAAGGAAAGACACTGTTCCATTTTTGATCAGAGTTGTTTTTCCAAGAAGAGATAAACATTGTCTAGTGATACTTTTTATGGATTCTTAGTTCTAGCATGACCTATATACATTTAAAAACAACTCTGACTTACTGGGCATCAGCTCCGGAAAAGGGTGTGATTGCTGCTGGGGGTAAATGACAGACGTGTCCAGCTTCCTTTGATGGAGCAGACTGGTTGGTAAGCACGCATACATATCAGATTGGTGAGTCTCTTAGGTATGACTCTTAAATGCCATCCTCTGTGTGAGCAGGTGAATCATGATCAGCTCACTTTGGGAGATGAGCTGTCTTCAAATTCTTCCCTAGAAAGTAAAAAAATAAAATGAACTTGTTCTGTTCTTTTGTACCACTCTATTGCATTAGCTGGATATATTGCAAAGAGCATGGGCTTTGGAGTTAGATAAGACCTAAGGTTTTGCATCCTGGTTTCACCAGCTAGCTCTGGGTCTTGAGTAAATGACTTGACATTCCCAAGCCTATGTCGGCTGGTGGTAATGATGTCTATTCTTCAGGGCACAGGCCATAACTATCATGAATTGTGATATCAAAAGTACCTAAGGGGCCAGCAGTTTGGCACAGAGGATGAAGCCCCTTCATCCAATGCTGGCGTCCCACACTGGACTGCCAGTTTGAGTCCTAGCTGCTCTGCTTCTGATCCAGCTCTTTGCTAATGTGCCTAGGAAGGTAGCACAAGATGGCTCAAGTACTTGAACCCCTGCCACTCATGTGGGAGACCAGGGTGGTCCAGCCCTGGCCATTGAGGCCATTTGGAGCGTGAACCAGTGATTCTAAGATCTGTATCTCCTCCTCCCTCTCTCCATCACTGCCTTTCAAATAAAAAAAAAAAAAAAAAAAAAAAAAAAAAACTTAAAAAAAAATACTTGAATGCCTGCTAAATGCAAGGTACGGTGATGAATATGATCAGTGATCACATTGTTGAATGATGGCTGTCTATTTAAAGAGTCCTCTCTGTACAAGTCCTCTCTGTACAATGTAAATACCTCCTGTGATGGATGGAGGAGATAAGATTGATTTGAGAGACTTAAGAGGTAGAATTTGTTAGGGAATTAGAGAAGAAAGAGTAATCTAGAAAGATGATTGGGTTTTGGGTTTGGATGCCTTCAATAAACCACCACCACAGCAACAACACATGTACACATATATACACACATACTCATGAACACAAAACAAAAAGAAAATGAGCCAGAAATAGAAACAAAATGAGTTTTTGTAGCTTCTAGGGCATCCAAATGTCCATAGGCTATAGGAATCAAGTGATGTGTTACTTGGAAAAGTGTTCTTTGTTGGTGCGATTTGGACGCTGTGGTAGGCCAAATGTGGCTCTCTCCAGCTGTCCACGCCTTAATTGCTGGGACCTGTGAATACTACTTCCTGTGTGTGTTGGGGGGAAAGGTGGTGGTATAGTCTTTGTAGGTGTGATTGGGAGCTTATCCTGGATTGAGTGGGCCCCGCATGTCATCACATGTTTAAGAGGGAGACTTAACACACACAGGGGAGCCGATGTTAAGCTGGAGCCGAGAGAAATAGAAAGATGCTGGCTTTGAAGACTGAAGTGATGTGGTCAGAAGCCAAAGATTGTTGTCAGCCACTAGAACTGTGAAGTGGAGAGATGGATTCTCCCTCAGAGCCTCCAAAGGGAGCTGTTGCCCTGCCGACACCTTGATTTTGACCCCCTGGTGTTGATTTCGGACTTCTGGCCTCCAGGACTGTAAGAATGCATTTCTCTTGATTTAAGCTGTCTGGTTTATCGTTGGTTATAGCAGCCACAGGAAACCAGTACAGGAACTGGCAGCCTAGAGTTCATAGCTGAAAGGAATGCATTTGAGTAACTTCACCTAGGAGGATATATAGATTGAAAACAAAAAAAGGAACAAGGATAGAAACCCCGATGATTCTACCACCACCTGCTAATACAGTATTTTGCGTCACGGAGTATTTCAGAAACTGAATAGAAGACCCTGTAATTATTGCCACTTTTCAATTGATAAATATTTTTGATGTGATGTTAATAGTTTTCTTTTCTTTTGTATGAATTACTGAGCCATGTTGATAACATCTGGATTTGTGTTCTCAGAGCACCTGCCTCATATGTTCTCCTGTTGTTGTAACTCTTTCTATAATGCTGTCGGAATGTTACTTTATATTCCGTTTGTTCCAGATCAGATTTAACATCTGTTTCCTTTATTCCCAGACAGTTTCAAGTCTGCTCTGAAGCTTTCTTGAATCTGTCTCTGTTCCCCTGCATCGCCAGCACCTCACCCTGTTAGGTCAGTTTTCTGCCGCAGGTTTGTAAATGCCCTCTTGGGCTCCAGCAGTTCCCTGGGGAGCCTTGCAGCCCAGTGTTGGGGAAGTAGCGCAGTCCGTGTGCTGCTGCCTGTCACCAATCAGGATCGCTGCCTGCTGCTTCCTGTGAGGACTCCGAATGCCTGTCAGTTGCCCACAGGGGTCTCACCTTGTTTATTCACACACTTCCAGCCGCCTCTTCTCTCTGGTCAGCCCGGATTCCTCTGAAGCAGACTCCCTGACCTGAAACAGGGAATGTGCCACCTGGGCTTCTCTCCAGCGTGCTGGCTTCTGAAGGTTCACTGGAAATGAATGAGGTGGAGAAACTGTTTGCTAAAGATCCTCTCAGAGAAGGTATTTTATGTAGCTCTGGGACATATTTTCGTAAGCAATGTGGGCTCGCCGGAGGACCTCCCAGCCTGCCTGTGGGGGTGGTCATTCTGTGAACTGCAGCACTTTGCTGGGTCTGGACCCCGAGTTTAGTGTAGTGAGGATGAGGAAAAATAGTTGTAGTGGGCATTTGGCACAGCAGTAAAAGGCCATGTGGGATGCCTGCTTCCCATATCTGAGTTTGAGTCCTGGCTCCACTTCGGACTGCAGCTTGCTACTCCAGTGCACCCTGAGCGGTAGCAAGTGATGGCTCAAGTCCTTTGGGTCCCTGCCATCCCTGTGAGAGACCTGGCTTGTGTCCTGGGCTCCTGG
This sequence comes from Oryctolagus cuniculus, assembly GCF_964237555.1. NCBI lineage: Eukaryota > Metazoa > Chordata > Mammalia > Lagomorpha > Leporidae > Oryctolagus > Oryctolagus cuniculus. The sequence continues at coordinate 7,344,540 of NC_091438.1, read as the reverse complement.
CTTCAATCTGCCCTAGCCTCAGCTGTTGTAAGCATTTGGGGAGTGAAACAGTAGATGGAAGATCTGTCTGGCTCTCTGCCTTTCCAATAAATACAAATAAATTTTTTTTTAAAAAAAAATTAAATGTTTAATTTAAAAAGCTGAGAATCTGGTGTGGAGAAAGAGAAAATATGCTGTTGTACCTCTTATGTTTTGTGGCAAGAAGTCTCAAACGTAAGAATTTTTTAAACTAAATCAATGTATTGTATCTGTTAGTCTCTTTCATTGCTATAATGAGATGCCTGAGACTGGGTGCTTACTGAGCTCAGAGCTCGGGAGATTGACAGAGAGAGCATCGTGCTGGCGTCTGCTTGGCTGATGAAATCCTCGTGGAGGATGACGTCACAGCGTGGGAGCTCTTGCCAGAGAAGGAAGTTCCATGGCAAGACAGGAAGCCAAGGCCGGTGCCTCGGCTCACTAGGCTAATCCTCCGCCTTGCGGCGCGGGCACTCCGGGTTCTAGTCCCGGTCGGGGTGCTGGATTCTGTCCCAGTTGCCCCTCTTCCAGGCCAGCTCTCTGCTGTGGCCAGGGAGTGCAGTGGAGGATGGCCCAAGTGCTTGGGCCCTGCACCCCATGGGAGACCAGGAAAAGTACCTGGCTCCTGGCTTCAGATCAGTGCGGTGCGCCGGCCGCAGCGCGGCGGCCATTGGAGGGTGAACCAACGGCAAAAGGAAGACCTTTCTCTCTGTCTCTCTCTCTCTCACTGTCCACTCTGCCTGTCAAAAAAACAAAAAAAAGACAGGAAGCCAGAGCAAGGCGGGAGGGGCCAGTGACCCCACCACCAAGGCCCAGCTTCCCAGTGCACGAGCCCTTTGGGGACACACTGAAACCACAGCCGTGTCCCCCACCCCGTAAAACTCACTGTGTTGTCTTGCCTTCCTCAACCCTGGTAATCACAGCGATTGCCTTTTTTGGGGAAATGTCACTGGCTTTTTGGGAAACTCATAATGCTTTTGAGATTCATCCTAGTTATTGTATTTACGGATAGTTTGAGATAGCAATACTTTGTTCCTCTCTATTGGTGAGAAGTATTCATTGCATAGAGGTACCACAGTTTGTTTATTCATTCATTCACCTGTTGAGGAACATTTCAGTTGTTTTCAGTTTTGGATAATTTTGAATAATAATTTGAATAGAGCTGCTATAAACATGTTGCAGCTCTTTGTGTGAACATATTTTCATTTTTATAGGATAAATAAATGAATGGGGTTCCTGGGTCATAGTAAGTATATGTTTTACTTTCTAAGAAACTGCCAAATTCTCCAAGGTAACTACTGTTTCCATTTCATCCAACAATGTATGAGAGTTTCATTTGGTCACATCCCAATTAGCACTTCATGTTGTTAGTAATTTTTGTTTTAAATTATTATTTAAAGGCAGAGAGATAGATGCAGACAGACATGGACAGAGATCTTCCATCCACTGGTTAATTTTTTTTCCCGAAGAGTGATTTATTTATTTGAAAGTCAGAATTACAGAGAGAGAGGAAGAGATAGAGATCTTCCATTCTCTGGTTCATTCCCCAAATGGCTGTAATGGCTGGGGCTGGGCCAGGCCAGAGCCAAGAGCTTCATCTAGATCTCCCATGTGGGTGCCTTGGCACAAGCACCTGGACCATCTTCTGTTGCTTTCCCAGGCAGATTAGCAGGGAGCTGGGTCAGAAGTGGAATGGCTGAGACTCAAACCTGTACCCATATGGGGCGCCGATACTACATATGGTGGCTTAACCCACCCATGCCACAGCGCCTGCCCCTGGTTAATTGTTGAAATGCTAGCAATGGCTGGGGCTGGCTGGAGCAGACTGAATCTGGGAGCTGGAAACACAACCCAAGTTTCCTAGGTGGTGGTGGAGACCCAAGTACTTGAATCATCACTGCTGCCCCCGAGGGTGTGTATTAGCAGGAAGCTGGGGTCAGAAACGGAGCCAGGCACTCTGATATGGAATGTGGCATCTTAACAACTAGTCTGGGCGCCTGGCCCCTCAACACTGCTTTTAGTATCCCATATAGTTTATCTACTTTGTCTTTGGCTATGCCTCTTGGCTTAGGTTTCACAGTGGCTGCTCTGGGAATTTCCATATACATCCAGAACTTTCCACACTCAGTTGGATTTGTATTTTACTTCTTTCGGTGAGATGTGGGAACTCTCCTGTAGTTCTGTTGCTTTCCCATCTTCCCATTACGGCTGTTAGAAATGACTTACCTAGATTGGCCTGTACAGTCGGTTTTATCCTTTCTGCCTCCAGCTATCCGATACATGGAAGAGCTCAGGGAGGGCAGTCTGTTGTGGTGCCCAGGGCGTGGCCGTGGTCGTAGCCCCTCCTCTGTTCTGAGTGGGAAGGTTTCCTTCTTGTGCATTTCCATTCTGTCTGAGGAGCTTCCTTCAGCGATTCTTCTAGAGCAGGTCTCTGTCAACAGTTCTCTCCTTCAGCTGAGAATGTCCTTATTATGAAGGTAGAATTTAGGGCTGACACTTTTTTCCTCTTCTCGGCATTTATTTTTTTCTACTTTCTAGACTCCGTGGTTTCAAACTAGAAATCTGCAGCGGGGGCCTGGGCCATGGTGCTGCAGGTTAAACTGCTGCCTGCAGTGCCGGCATTCCGTATGGGTGCCAGGTTGAGTCTCGGCTGCTCCACCTCCAATCCAGCTCCTGCTAATCTGCCTGGGAACACTGGCAAAAGATAGTCCAAGAGCTTGGGCTCTTGGGAGAACCGAAAGAAACTCTAGCCCCTGGCTTCAGCCTGGCCCAGCCCTGGCCTATAAGGCCATTTCAGGAGTGAACCAGTGAACCAGCAGTGAACAGTGTCTGCCACTTTCTCTCTAACTCTGCCTTTCAAATAAATACATCTGAAAAAAAGAAAAAGAAATGTGAAGTGATTGAAATGATTTTCTCCTGTAAGTGTGACCTGATTGCTGTCTCCCTAAATGCTCTCATCGGAGCCACGGTTAACGTAGCATCAAAGCGCAGATGACCGCTGCCCAGTGTCTTCTCGGAGCTCCAGCCTTTGGAGTGTTCAGTTTCACCTCGCAAACTGACTTGTCCACGGAGCTTAGGATGCACTCCTTGCTTCTGAGGGAATTACATGGCTAGCCATTTCCTAGTGGCCATTCTTTATTTTCTCCCTCTCTCAGGCTGCCTCCAGCTAGTCTCCAAGAAGTCCATCTCCAAACTGTGTCGTTAAGTTCCTCCTCTGTGTTTTTTCTCTACTGCTGCCCTCCAGTTCCAAGCTAACATGATGCCATTCCTGAACTACTGTATACTTTATTCCATGTAATTTGTTTTCACACAGTAGAGATCCTTTTTACTTTTCTTAGAGTTTTGTTTATTAGAAAGGCAGAATGACAGAGAGGGAGAGAGAGCGAGAGAGATGATGACACCTGGAGCCAGAAAAATTCCATCTGAACTCCTACGTGAGTGGCAGGAATCAAGTACTTGGGCCATTGTCTGCTGTCTCCCAGGTGCAGCAGCAGAAAGCTGGATATGAGGTGGAGTAGCCAGGACTTGAACCAGGGACTCCAAAATGGGATGTTGGCGTCGCAGGCAGCCGCTTAACGTGCTGCCCCGCAACTCCAGCCCTGTAGCGGTCTTACGAAATCATTGCACTGGATTTCCCTTGTAGGTAGAGTAGAATTCTGACTCCTGATATGGACAGCGTCTACCTTGCCTTTTTCTCATATTCCTCTTCTGACCTCCTGAACAATAGCCACACTTTCCATTTCTTCCATGCGCCAGATTCTGCCCTGTGAGGATTTTTGCCCCCACCTTCTGCCACCCTGCTCAGCCTAGAGTTTCCCTCTGCCGCTCGCCCTGGTCCTCCTGCCACCCTGCTCAGTTTAGAGTTCCCTCTGCCGCTCACCCTGGTCCTCCTGCCACCCTGCTCAGCCTAGAGTTCCCTCTGCCGCTCGCCCTGGTCCTCCTGCCACCCTGCTCAGCCTAGAGTTTCCCTCTGCCGCTCGCCCTGGTCCTCCTGCCACCCTGCTCAGCCTAGAGTTCCCTCTGCTGCTCGCCCCGGTCCTCCTGCCACCCTGCTCAGCCTAGAGTTCCCTCTGCCGCTCGCCCCGGTCCTCCTGCGACCCTGCTTAGCCTAGAGTTCCCTCTGCCGCTCGCCCTGGGTTAAGTACCACCTTCATTGGAGTAGCACACTTCCCTGCTTCAGCCTGTTACAAGAGATTTACAAAAAGTGACAGTTGCTCTTATCTCTTCATTCTTTTTTGAAAAGTAGGTTTTTTTTTAAATAAAAATACATGATTTACATTAGCAAGTTTTTCTTACTTGAGAATAAGTATTGTAAGGGACTGGCTTTGTGGCACAGAGGGTTAAGCCATCACTTGGGATGCTGGCATTCCATATCAGAGTGCTGGTTTGAATTACAGCATCTCTACTGCTGTTAACTTGTTAAAATTTCTCAATTTTAATCTCAAATGAGGTAAATAATGATAGATATAACCCATTTAACAAAATGTCTTAGGATATCTCTACAACTTTTTTCTTATAGTAAAATATATATATGACAGACTTTGCCATTTAATTATTTTAGGTATATAATTTATAGCATAAGATATTTACAATGTTGAACAACCATCCATTTTTAGAACTAGATTTCTAGAACTAGAAAATTCTAGATATTTTATACAAGTAGAATCATATATTTTCCTGTTTGTGTCTGGCTTATTTCACTTAGTGTTTCCAACTCATCTGTGTTGTAGCTCATGAGTATATCAAAATTTCCTTCCTTTTATTGCCTGAAAATATCCCATTGTATGACTGTACCACATTCTCATTATTCATTTATTTCCTCTGTACTCTTAGTTATAATGTGAGAGCACTTAAATATAATTTTATCATTTAGTTTAGCAGATTTATTAGTAAGTCCTATGGTATAGGATGCACATGTGGGTAGAATATGGATAGTGGAGATCCTTTCCCATACGTTTTTTTTATAATCCAGAGAAAGAGAAATTCAACGTGGTATTTGAGATTCTGAGTCATTAAATGAGGTAACTTTTAGTCATTCCTTAATTCTTACTTTTCTTACAGTGTTGACAGTACTGGCTTTATAATGGTTACTGAAAGCATAAACTTTTTTTTTTAAACTGGTAAAAATCACCTATACCAATGTCATTCTTTTTCTAATAAGAATTATAATTAAGCAGATTATAATTTTATGTTTCAACTTTATTGAAGACTGCTTCAGTTCTGCTGTCCTATAATCCAGCCACGTTCACTTTATTGGCCTCAAGCAGTAGCCGGTACATAGTAGGTGCTTAATAGATGCTAATTGAATCAATGAATATTCTCAGCTATATATTTACACTCTTGTGTTATTTTTATAGGTCACACCACTGAGGCCATCTATTATTTGTAATGTTATTCGTTTAATTCTCATAAGGTATCTTCATTTACAGGTTTGTATTGTTACTCAGCTTTGTTCTTATTAAAAACAATTAAGCTTTTATTTATATTTATTTATTTGAGAAGCAGAGAGAGAGAGAGAGAGGTCCCTCCCACTTCCACTGATTGACAAAGGTCTGCAGTGGTGGAGGCTACAGAACCTGGAACTCAGTCGGGGTCTCCCACGTGGGGGCAGGAACCCAGTCACCTGAGCCATCACTGCTGCCTCCCAGGGTCTGCATCAGCAGGAAGCTGGAGTCAGGAGCCAGAGCCAGATACTGAACCCGGGTGCTCAGTATCAGGTGTAGGCATTTTAACAGCTAGGCTAAACACTCGTCCAAAGGCTTTTGTTTTCAAAAGGTTTAACACTCATAATTTTTTTTTTTTTTTTGACAGGCAGAGTGGACAGTGAGAGAGAGAGACAGAGAGAAAGGTCTTCCTTTGCCGTTGGTTCACCCTCCAATGGCCACCGCGGCCGGCGCGCTGCGCTGATCCGATGGCAGGAGCCAGGAGCCAGGTGCTTTTCCTGGTCTCCCATGGGGTGCAGGGCCCAAGCACCTGGGCCATCCTCCACTGCACTCCCTGGTCACAGCAGAGAGCTGGCCTGGAAGAGGGGCAACTGGGACAGAATCCGGCGCCCTGACCGGGACTAGAACCCGGTGTGCCAGCGCCGCAAGGAGGAGGATTAGCCTAGTGAGCCATGGCGCCGGCCCATACTCATAATTTTCAACACTGTTGTGCCTTGCTCTGAACCTTTACTTAGCTATGGAGCCACAATATTAGTGAAAAGTTATTTTCTGGCGTCTGTCGGTGCTTATGAATCAGATGGTAACTATGACATTGACTTGGGCTTTGTGGCTTCTTGAATTCATGTAGGTGATGTAAAAGATGAGTCGTGTGTGAGGCATCTTCCTCTCTCACAGTATTTGTTGTTTTGTTGTGTACAGGTCTTCTCCAAGGGAGCTTTGCTCTCCGGTCTCACGTCGTCGTCTTCCTGGGAATGAAAGCCATGTTTATGTACTGACCCTTGAATAGTGTTGTTATATTAAGCTATTTGTTTGTTACATGTGTGTTCATTTTATTTATACGTATTCTGAAAATGTTTCTGGAGTTGTTGGAGTAACTGCATTCTGGCTGAGACTTGCTGCTGACCAGAATTTTCCTTAGGTTGCTCTCCGCCCACTTGGGGCGTTGTGAGTGCTCATCCCCTCATTGGCTCCCTCTGGCCCTGAGTGTGTGAGTACATGGGGCGGGCACGGGTGGTGCATGTCAGGGAGTGGAATCCTAGGACTTCTTCTTACCTAGGACAGTGTACCCTGTGTGCTTCTGGGCGGAGATATGGTCCTCGGGACAGTGCTGCTTCCACCCCGTAATTACGGCAGAGCTCAGGACCTGGCACTTTGCTGCCTGAGCAGCAGAGCCTCGGAGCCTGCTCTGCGCGACGCACCAGGTATGGCTCAGAGGGGCCCGTGCGGGGTGGCCGACCACAGCGGGCAGGTGTGAATGAGGGCGTGAGGAAATCCATCTTGTCTGTCAGCATTGTCGCGCTCACCTCCGTCAGTGAAGGTCTGGATGCTGTGTGGCTGGCATTCTGTAGCAGAGCCTCAGCAAGTACTGACTGAGTGGAATAAATGTATAACTACTAGTCTCTGCCATTAGGATATGTATTGATTGAAGTGCAGAACTTAAGCTGTATTGAGAACTGTTGACTGATTCATTTTATACAACTTTTAAAACATACTAAAAATTATTAACTTCTTGGAGAATATGCAGTCATATAAAGTAGAATTCTGGCAAGATAAGAGTTTATAAAATACTTAAAAGTGCCTGAAGTAAAAATTATATCTTTTGTTTTTTTCCAACTACTATATGACAAACATCTAATTAAACTGACAAAAGTTCTTGAATGACTAATTGGTGATAAGTGTTTTTAATAAAATGAAACAGTAAGTTTAGGAAGTATCTGAATTTGAGTTTAAAGTTTATTACTCTTGGCTTAAACTTGTTTCATCATAATAATTTATTTTTACAAGCTGTTATTTCTGTTTTCTTTATTTCTGTTTTATTCTGCAAATGTAACAATAGGAAAAATAATAAAAATATCTTTTATACTTGTTATCATGTATCTCTGCCACATGGGTCCTTTAAAGAGACACCAGAAATAAGTAAAAATCGGAGTGTTGTTTTCTCAGACCCATGATCTATGGCAGCAGTTAGTGGAAGATTAGTTAACTTGCTGTCTCAGTTACCTAATATATAACAGTTCACGTTGTTCAAAAATAAAACATTCCCAGCCTGCACACTTGCGGGCTTCGGGCGGGGACCGTATATCTTAGTCATCGTGTCTGTCTTAACTGAAGAGGAGAGTGGCGTCGACTGGGCCCGTGGGGTGACGCTGTGACCGCCGTGACATTTACTGGTCCTTCCCTGGGGCTTTAGTCTAATTCTGTGCTCGCCGTCACTCCTTAGCGTGTTCTTTCCCATTTAGTTCTTTACTCTGCGTGAGCCAATACTTGTTCATTCTTGGCCTCAGGAAAATGTTGGGATGTTTTTTCCTAGGGACAAGTTTTCCTTTTGTTTGGTGCAAGTGGGTAGGATGGCGTTCAAGTGTATATCCTGTGCAGACGGATTGTACGGGAAATTGACCCTCAGTTCTGTGAGAACAAAAGGGGAGTGGGAAGAAACAGCTAAGGAAGGAAGTTAAGGTCTTTTGACTTAATAAAAAAAAATCAAAAATGGAGAGTGGAGGATAAAAAGGATTTTCACGTTAATCCGTTAGCCTCAAAATGACTTTTATCCTGTTTTTATTTCTTTGTATATTTGAGAAATAGATAGTAGTGTTTGGCCTGTGAATATCTTTTAATATCTTTTGACATACATTTGTGTCATATGTCTCGTTCTGTTTTCTCCTTTTGTCAAGTGACACGGGTTTTTTAGAAGGTGACTTGGTTTTAGCAGTCCCGTATGGAGACAGGAGTTCCTTTTCAGTACAGATGAATACGTTATTAACTTGCCCTTGCACACTGAGTCATGAGTAAGAACTGCTGCTTTTCCTGTCTAAATGCTTGTTGAATTCAAACTTTACCCGACTCCATAGTTTTGTGTGAGATTCTGCCCCTGGGCGTCTTCTGTAAGTGTGGCAGCCACCTTTGATGAGACTCTCTTACATAGAAGCACTAATCTGGTTTCACTTAGTGGACAAAACAAATCCTTCGATAATACACGTGGACATGATACATTATACAATATATTTGGTGGCAGTAATTGCTGTGGAGAGTAAATCAGGCAGGGTGTAGGTGGGATGTGGGGGTGTCGTTAGGAATAGATGTTCTTTAAGTAAGGGTCATGTTGCGGTGGCCCCTGGCCAGGCTTGGCGCAGGTCCTTGACTCCACGTGAGAAGGAGTTCAAGGACAAGACATAGATAAAGGTGAGCAGGAAAGCAAGATTTATTGAAAGTGAAAGTACACGTTTGAGAAGGAGTGCTGGCAAACTCGAGAGAGCAAGCTGCAGGCTGCGAGGTGGGGCTGTCTTCTCATACTACCTGGCATCATAGGAGGTGGTGTCTAGGGCAGGGCTTCTTTGAACGTTCAGAGAGGTAGAGCGTGGGGCAGGGCTCCAGTGCTGCCCATTTTTGGAAATCTTGGAAGTGTCATAGCATCAGGTGCATGATGGCAGGGGGAATGTCAGCCATGGTTATTTTATGATAATAATATTATAATTAACTAAAGGTCATCCCAGAGATGCAATCCGACCCCATTTTGGAGATTGCTTACCTGGCGCTCGTTCTAGTTGCAGAACTGCAGTTTGTGCTGTGTGAAAGGGGAAGGGACTGGCAGTGTATGGAAAGGGGGGTTTGCATGGTGACACTGAGCTCCACAGGGGCCAGCCCCAGAGCCATCATGCAGTCTCGTCATGCTGAGAGGTCTCCTGCGTGCAGTGGGCCGTGCAGGGCGGTGCTGTCAGACCCCAGCTCCTCTTGCTCTCCTCACTCAGAGAAGGCCATACTGACAGGGTGACATCTGAGTGAAATGTCATGGAAGGGAAGAGCCACTGAAACATCTTGCGGCGGGAGTACACCTGTGTTCAGGCCAGAGCCAGGAAGCCAGGGGCCAGACGGAAGCAAGCTCGGAGAAGAGCAGTAGGAAGTGAACGGAACAAGGCCGACCATGGAGGGCCTGTAAGGATTTCAGGGTTTGGGTGCGTTCTCCAACACGGAAAGCATTGACGAGTTGAGAACAGAGGAGTCACAGTCTGACTAGTGAGTAAGCAGTGAGCAAGCGCAGGAGAATTGGAATCAGTTAGTAGTTGAGTGAAATGAAGTAACCCAGGTGGAATATACTGGTAGTGACAAGACGGTGGTAGTCCAGGGAGTGAGTGAGAAATGGATGGATTCTGGATACATTAATTTCTAACTATGGGACCGTTGCTAATGCGTAGTAGGCTAAGCCTCTGCCTTCAGCGCTGGTGTTCCATATGGTCTCCAGTTTGAGTCCCAGCTGCTCCACTTCCAATCCAGCCTGGGAAAGCAGTGGACTGTGGCCCAAGTGCTTGGGCCCCTGCACCTAGGTGGGAAACCCAGAAGAAGCTCCTGGCTTCAGATCGGCCCAGCTCTGGCAGATTGTGGCCATTTTGGGAGTAAACCATTGATGGAAGACCTCTCTCTCTGTCTCTTGCTCTGTTTGTAACTCTACCTTTCAAATAAATAAAAATTTTTAAAAGCTAAAAACAATTTTTAATTGTTATTTACTTTTAGACACAGCAAGTGAGAGAGCTTTCCCACTGGCTCATGCCCCAGATGCCCAAAACATCTAGGACTAGGTTAGGCCAAGCCCGGGAGCTGAGAACAGTCAGTCTAGGTCTCCCACATGGGTGGCAGGCACTCAGTTACTGGAACAGTCACTGCTGCCTCCCAGGCTCTGCATTGGGAGCCAGGTACTCAATATGGGATATGGGCATCCTAACTGGTGTTCTAACTGCTAGGGTCAATGCCCTCCCCCCAGCTTCAGTTTTGAAGGCAATACCAGCAGGATTTCTCATTGTATTAGATGTCATGTGAGAGCAAGAAAGGAGTCACATACAATTCCAAAAATTCTTTTTTAAAGATTTATGTATTTAGAGAGAATGAGATCTGTCCGCCGGTTCACTCCCCAAACAGCTGCAATGGCTGGGGCTGGACCGAGCCAGGAGCCAGGAGCTCCATCTGGGTTTTCCTGAGGGTAGCAGGGTTCTAAGCACTTGGGCTTTCTTCCGTGCTTTTCCAGATACATCAGCAGGGAGTTGGATCAGAAGCAGAGCAGCTGGGACTTGAACTTGGACTCACATGGGATATTGGCGCAGCCTGTGGCAGCTTAACCCATTGTGCCACAGTTGTGGCCACGTGATTGCAAACCTTGTAAGCTGAGCAACTGAAAAGGTGGACAGCCGTTAGCTGCGATGGGAACTCTGTGGGAGAAGCAGAGCAGGGGAAGGAATAGAGTATTTTTGCATGTGGGGTCCAAGTAGTGCTGGTGAGTTTTAGTGCGTGTATTCTGAAGCCCAGCACGGTGCCTAGCATGTCGGCGAAGTTCACTCAGATGACTGTGGAAGAATTAGGTGTCGATGTGCTGGGTTTCACAAAGTAACTGATAAATGGATACCCCTTGCTGTTTTTTGTCCTGATATGGTTTACCTTGGCTTTCACCACAGTGTCTCTAATGTGGTCATTGACAGCACAAAGTTCTTCTTAGTGTAGAGTTGTTATCCCTTTTACAGTTTCAAACAATGGGAACTTTCCCCTATCTAAAAAGAATGAAGTATACTTAGACTGTTTGACGATTATTAAGCAGAGCAATAATTACAAAACATTGTGATATGTTATGACTGTCACTGGGAACCCATTGTGGTTCATGTGGTATTTAGTATGGAAACAGGCTGTATTGTCACTTGTGTATTTTCTGTAACTCTTGGCGGATCTTTTCAATTTTTTTGTTGAAGATTTATTTATTTGAAAGGCAGAGTTACAGAGAAAGGGAGAGACAGAGAGAGATCAAGATCTTCTGTATGCTGGCTCACATCCCAAAAATGGCTGCAACAGCCAGGACTGGGCCAGCCAGAAGCCAGGAGCCTGGAACTCCATCCAGGTCTCCCGCATGGGTGCAGGAACCCAAGGACTTGGACTATCTCCTGCTGCTTTGCCAGGTGCATCAGCCGCGAGCTGGATCTGAAGTGGAGCTGCTGGGAATCGAACCTGTGCCTCTATGGATGCTGGCATCACAGGTGGCGGCTTAATTTATTGAGGCACAATGCTGGCCAAGTCTTTTCCATTTGGTAAAGGATTGGCATTTTGTAGCCAGTGGAAATTTGCAAGGGTAGATAATTTTTTCATTTGAATAAAGAAAAATATAGTACATGTGACTACCTTAAAGAATGCTTTTATATATTTTTTAAAAAGTTTCATTTATTGAGGCTGGCGCTGAGGCATAGAGGGTAAAGCCACCGCCTGCAATGCTGGTATCCCATATGGGCACCGGTTTGTGTCCTGGCTGCTCTACTTCTGATCAGCTCTCTGCTATGGCCTTGAAAAGCAGTAGAAAATTTCCCAAGTCCTTGGGACCTTGCACCCACATGGGAGACCCGGAGGAAGCTCCTGGCTCCTGGCTTCAGATTGGCGCAGCTCTGGCCATTGCAGCCAACTGAGGGTGAACCAGCGGATTGAAGATCTCTCTCTCTCTCTGTCTCTCTCTGCCTCTCCTCTGTGAGCTCTGACTTTCAAATAAATAATCTTTTAAAAAAGAGTTTGATTTATTTATTTGACAGAGACGTGGAGGAAATGTGATAAAGCTAAACAAATTCTAAGGCTGTTAAAATTACATATCTAACCCACAACAAGAATTTCTCTGTCACATAGACAGAAGATCAATTTTGAAACATTTCGTTAATGTGATTTTAAGACTAAGATTTATCTTATTGTTTCTAGTCACATATTATCACATATTTGTTTAGCTAACAGTTATTGAACACATACTATGTAAGTCAACAGAAAGAAAGCACATAGATGAACTTCCTGTTCCCAAGGAGCACATCATACAGTTTGGGAAGCAACACCAACAAGTGGCCACTATAAATACAGAGACCAAGATGGAAGGTACCACTGTACCAAGTGGTCTGGGAGGGGTGTACTCCCAGGGGTGCTGAGTGTTCCAGAATGAGTCCAAGCCAGCCAGTGAAAGGAATGGGGGGTGAGAAGGGGGGAACCAGTTCTGGTGGACTGGGGGTCAGATGGTGGGGAGCAGCCTGGAGAATGCCAGAGTGTGCGACTGGAGGGGTGGGCTAGGGAGAGGCCTCGTCGTGGAGGGACTTAGGGTCATGGTAAGGAGACTTCAACCTGGTGGGGAACTGTTGAAGAGCCTTAAGAAGAGTAACATGGTCCAATTTTTGTCTTAAGTAGATCACTTTGCCAGCTGTGTGGAGGATGGACTTGAGGGAGACAAGACTGGAGGCAGTAGTCCAGGTGAGAGATGCTGGGGCCGGAGATGGAGAAGAGGGAATGGATTTGACAGACAACCACAGATTCAAAAGCTCTTCCCCCTCAAACAGGATGGAACTCATTTGAAATGTAAAAAATGAAAGAAGCAAAGAGACATGGCAGAAAATGTCTCTTGATGATAGAGCATTCAGTAGTATGCCTTGGCAGACAGCCAGTAAAGACAGTCCCAATAATGAAGAAAATCACTACTGGGAGAACAATGTGCATTTTATAACTGACCTGGGCTGTAGGAAACAGGTGATCTATTTGTGTAATGTGAATAAATTTGGGAACTCTAAAGCCTTGAAGGAAAAAAGAGTTCTTACAGGTCTCCAGCCAGTGCACATTGGTAGAAACTCAGGAAGTATCCATTGGGGCAGTATTTTCTAGGACTTTCCATTAAATTATTGATGATTTATAAAAATGTTCTGCCCAGGGAAGAAAATAGAGTAAAATTCTCATTTAAAACAATGAATAATAGCAAGTTGTTTCACATATAGTACATAGTAATGTAAGATTATTTTCAACTCTCAAGCATATTTTGTATTAAACCAAATTATATTTTATGTTACAGATAATTTCAGAATTGTTTTTCTAGAAGCACTTTTTAAAAACAATTTTCCCTGTATAATGGGGTCTAGATTTATACAGTATTCAAATACTTCTCAAAAATTCTTTTCTACAATTTGTTTTATATGAGGAGGGTAAGGGAAAGAGGTATTTTGGGAGGACTGAGAAAACTTAACTGCTGTTTAAAACCACCACTGCAACAAAATGTTGAACATGTTTTATAAAACTAGTAGCCACTTCATTTTGAGAGTTCTTTGCTTTTCTCTCCTTCAGGAAAGTATGCCTTTCCCGTTTCACTCTGGCAGTGAATGCCTGTAAATCGGAGCCAGATTCTCATGTTGTGGTCTTTTCTCTACCTACCTTGCTGTGTTTTCAACAAGGAAATTGTGTCCTTGTGCTCAGGAGACGTAGTGCCTGTGTGTTATTCTGTATGACTGCACAGGCAGGACAGTGCTGCCCCTCTTTGTAACTGTCAGTATATGCTAGCCGCTGAAACACTGGGGATGTACTGAGTTCAGGTGAATTTTCAGCTGTTGAACTCACTGGGAGTTCCATTCCCTTTTTCTGTCTTTCAGAAGCTTTGCACCGTCCCTATGGTTGTGATCTTGAACCCCAGGCACTGAACGAAGCCATCAGGTGGAGCTCCAAGGAGAACTTGCTTGGAGCCACCGAGAGTGACCCTAATCTCTTCGTTGCACTTTATGATTTTGTAGCAAGTGGTGACAACACACTCAGCATCACTAAAGGTGAGGGGTCTGTGTAGTATCTCTGAGCTCTCACTGGTGGTTAAGAGATCGGGGCCTGTCTGGCTTCTGCCGCTGACTAAAATTAGGTAAGTCACTTGGGTCAGATGCTGTGGGTTCACTATCTTTTTTGGCTGTGTATGGGATAATGCCCTATGATGTGCAACTCTATATTTTGGGGTTTATTAGGGACAAAATGAGAATAAACACCTTAGAAACTCCGTATGTAAACTTCCCTGATTCTCAGAATTTTGTACTGTATGTGATGTGCCAGTGCTCATCTACCTCAAAGGTAAGACTCTGGTTCTGACTGAGCGGTGACTTCCCACGCTGAGTTACGTTGCCAGAGCCCGGTGCTACTCACAATTATGGTCTGGGGAGTAACTGCCCAGAACTCTTCCGTCCCAGTCCCGGTGGGTTTCAGGATGCACTCAGGATGTCAGCCGGCTACAGCGCTAAGGACGCCATTTATACTGAGTTCAGCCCAAACGTTCATTTTTGGAGCAAGACTTTGTGCGTGAAGATACTAATCCAGTGCTCTGCGCTCTGGCACAGGCTGCCTGTTGGGGTCCAGCTTTGAGTTGTTGTGGCCTATCGTTTGTGTTTGTAGGGGTTGATCAAAGTCATAGTAGGAATGGTTTTATTATAATCTCAAGAAAATAGTAGTTTATTTCAATAGTGAATTCTTCTAAAAAAGGAGGACTAAGGACATGGCCAAGGAAAGTCACACGTGTATTTCTTGAACAAGAACAAAAAAGGGAGAACTCTTCTAAGGAAGAAATGAGACTGTGAGGACGTTTTCATTGTGTCCATGAGTTTTATTGCTGCTCTGTCTAAACTTGTTCTTGCATTTTCAATTTATGAAAGCCTCTTTCTGAGGAAAAAAATGCATCTTGGGATAATTTTTAGCTAGCTGAAATTATAACTTAAATGAGTATTTGTCATAGAGTTAGATGCTTTTTACTTGGAAGGTTCAGAATGAGCTATCAAATGGGAGTTGGTGTTCCAAAAAAAGACAGGTTTCCCTCCCCTCAAATAATGTTACTCTAGGTATAATTAAAAGTATTTAAAAATTTATTTTCATTTTATTTGAGAGGCAGACAGAAATCTTCCATTTGCTGGTTGACTCCCCAAATGTCCTGTAACAACCAGGGCTGTGAGCCAGGCTGAAGCCAGGAGCTGGGAACTCAGTCCAGCTCTTCCATGTGGGTAGCAGGGACCCAGGCACTTCAGCCATTACCCACTGCCTTCCCAGAGGTGTTAGCTGGAAGCTGGATCAGAAGTGGAGATGGGCCTTGAAAAAGTGTACTCTACAGGCCAGCGCTGTGGCGCAGCAGGTTTAAGCCCTGGCCTGAAGTGCTGGCATCCAGTATGGGTGCTGGTTCCAGTCCTGGCTGCTCCTCTTCCAATCCAGCTCTTGCCTATGGCCTGGGAGAGCAGTAGAAGATGGCCCAAGTCCTTGGGCCCCTGCACCCGCGTGGGAGACCCAGAAGAGGCTCCTGGCTCCTGGCTTCCGATTGGTGCAGCTCTGGCCATTATGGCCATCTGGGTAGTGAACCAGCGGATGGAAGACCTCTTTCTCTATCTCTGCCTCTCTCTGTAACTCTTTCAAATAAATAAAATAAATCTTTTTTTTATTTTTTTAATTTTTTTTTTATTTTTTTTATTTATTTATTTTTTTTTTTGACAGGCAGAGTGGACAGTGAGAGAGAGAGACAGAGAGAAAGGTCTTCCTTTGCCGTTGGTTCACCCTCCAATGGCCGCCGCGGCCGGCGCGCTGCGGCCGGCGCACCGCGCTGATCCGATGGCAGGAGCCAGGAGCCAGGTGCTCCCATGGGGTGCAGGGCCCAAGCACCTGGGCCATCCTCCACTGCACTCCCTGGCCACAGCAGAGAGCTGGCCTGGAAGAGGGGCAACCGGGACAGAATCCGGTGCCCCGACCGGGACTAGAACCCGGTGTGCCGGCGCCGCTAGGCGGAGGATTAGCCTAGTGAGCCGCGGCGCCGGCCAAAATAAATCTTTAAAAAAAAAAAAAAGTGTTCTCTCATATGGGATGTGGACATCCCAAGTGGCAGCTAAGCTGCACCAAACATCCACCCCTCGTATAATTTTTGCATACATCAGTTTTCAAACTGAGTCGGAGCTGTGGCCTAGAGCAGATGTGCTTGTATGTGTGCATGTGCCAGGAGTTTCCAAGGCATGGGAAGCAGAAAAGTGCATTATCTCATGATAGCAACTACTTAAAGATTTTGGGTAGTATTGGGGACAGGATGCTGATCATATGTGTTATATGTTTAGAGGTTATGCTTATACAGTCAAAGGAAAGTTTTACAGTTTGAGGATAAATTAAGACTTTTGGAGAGATTTTGTACTGTACAGTAGTGTCTGTAGGACTCACATTCTGTTTTACCCCTGATCCTTCAGTGGAGAAATTGGTGAAGTGATGACTCAGAACATTCTTTCCCAGGTAGTTTTCTTGTCAGTATTTTCCAAGATAACTCAGTTGCCAAGGAAACACTGATGAAGAAAGTCTGCTGATGCCTCAGTTACCAGGGAGAGCAACAGCAGTGTGCAGCTCTGGCACGGAGGTTATCTCAGTCTGTGGCCAATAGGGGTTTCTCTAAAAACCAACGAAATGCCAGCTTTTTGTATCAAGTTCTTATTAATATAAATGATATCATACTGTTGCTATTTTCTTATTTTAAAAGATATGAATATGTTTTAAAAATAAAACACCAGGACTTATTTTAGTTCCTTTTTTGAAGATGGAATTTTGCTTGATTTAAAAATTCCAGGATTCCTTTGCAGATAGGGCCAGTGTTTGTGTCCCTGTTGGTCATCCCCTAGTCAACTTCCATAGTGGCCAAAACTTCCAGAGGAGATGAGACGAATAAGCAACCCAGGGTAGTTGACTGGGCGCTAATTACAATGGCCTGCCGCTGTCAGTTCTCTTAAAGAAGGCAGCAGTATAAAATGTGATGATGTGTACTGAGATACTGCTTAGTCCTCACTTCTAGTTCTTGTGGATCAGTGGAGAAAAGCTAGAGAGCAGCACTGTTTCCTTCCAAGATCAGTTTTTTTCTGTCAGCGTGATGGTGAGTATTTATCTCCTCAGTTGCACATACGCATCCCCACCCCAGACACACTCCTGTCTGTGTACAGTGCATGTGTGTGTATTTCATAGAAACATACACGTATGTGTATGCACCCACTCTGTGTTCTCTCTCCAGTTAGCTCAGTTGAGAGGTAGGGGCTAACAAATACCCGATGGCAAACGTTCTGTAGACTACCGGCCCCACATCGCTGATCCCCAGATCATGGAGTTTCTCCTCAGTAGTCCTTGCCTGATGGCTTCAGGCCCTGCGCCTTTCGCTGATGGGGCTTCCTTCTGCCTTTTGTCACTGAGGAAGTCTGTGTGAACCCTGTACAAACACTTGCATCTCTTACTGACCAGAGCCTTAAGGCGCTACAAGGATTCGTCAACATTTATCACTAACAGTATCTCCTCATCTTCTCTGTTTTGCTAAAGAAGCTTTTAACCTGTGCTCCAAGTATAGGGCAAGAGGTATGTTGAAGCCTGAATTTGATGCTCACAGCTTTAATAGAGAAATCAAAGTATACGCAAAGATCCACAGTGACTTGGGTTTTGGGTTCCAATATTAAGAGTCAGCTTCCCTTCCCACACACCAATTTTAGAGGAATAGATAGGAGTGATTCATTCTTAGTGGGAAATAGGAAAGAAATGCTAACCTTTTTTTTTTTTTTAAGATTTTATGTACTTATTTGAAAGGCAGAGTTACAGAGAAGAGGCAGAGAGACAGAGACAGAGACAGGTGTCGGTCTTCCATCCTCTGGTTCACTTCCCAAGATGGATGCAATGGTCAGAGCTGCACCAGGAGCCAGGAACAACTTCTGGATCTCCCACGCAGGTGCAGGGGCCCAAGGACTTGGGCTGTCCTCTACTGCTTTCCCAGGCCATAGCAGAGAGCTGGATCGGAAGTGGAGCAGCCGGGACTCGAACCAGTGCCCACGTGGGATGCTCACACTGCAGGCAGCGGCTTTACCTGCGTGCCACAGTGCCGGCTCCGAGAAACGCTAACTCTTCTAAAACTT
Organism: Oryctolagus cuniculus; assembly: GCF_964237555.1. Taxonomy (NCBI): domain Eukaryota; kingdom Metazoa; phylum Chordata; class Mammalia; order Lagomorpha; family Leporidae; genus Oryctolagus; species Oryctolagus cuniculus. The sequence goes on along the minus strand of NC_091438.1, from coordinate 7,326,179 downwards.
GAGTTCTAGAAAAGATTCTGCTTGAGAGTTCTCACTGCTGACCCTCCTACCCCTGTGCCCTGCCCTCCCCTCTGTGATCTGTGTTTTGGCATGGATGATGTTTCTGCTTTGGTGCCAAATGAAATTTAGAAGGAATTGGGCACCTCAGTCCTTGCTTGTGATCAGCAGTGGCCCATCTCTACATGAAATACCCTCATTGATAAACTATTTTGAAGGGAGTGAATTTTATTTTTCTTCAGAAGAGTGAGCACTGTGCTGTTTTGCAGCCATCTGAGTAGTCTTTTTTCCCATCTTACTACTATACATACTTTCCTAAGGACAGTCTTCAGGTGCTGTATTAGGTTCAAGTCCATGATAGGGCACCCTCACTGGTCTGGCATCAGGTGATGGTGTCGGTGCTGGCAGAGTCTGAGGAGACCCAGAGCACCCTGTGTTAAGAGAGGACACACAACTGTGGCTGTGAAGTCTCTTAGGAAGCCACCGAGATTTAATTGTAGGGGTTCCCCTGTAACGACCCAATCCGATCACTTCCCAATGACTGCAACAGCCAGGTTGGGCCAGGAGCCAGGAAATCCATCCTGGTCTGCCACATGGTTGCAGGGGCTCCTGTACTTACATAATGTACTTATTTATATAACACTTACACGATGCTGCCTTCCTGGGTGAATGGGCAGGGAGCTGGATTGGAAGCAGAGCAGCCAGGACTGGAACTGGTGTTCCTATATGGGATGCCAGCGTTGCAAGCCGCAGTTTAACCTGTTGTGCAAGGATGCTGCCCCCAGACACCATAATTGGTTCAAGTTTCTGCCGTCTTAGTGTCATTAACATAAGCCTTTGAGATCAAACCTGTAGCACATGGGCCCTTGGGGGACACTCAGCATCCAGACTGACATCCAGGTCGGGTCACAGCATGTGTAGACCTTTTTATTTATTTATTTATTTATTTTTGGACAGGCAGAGTGGACAGTGAGAGACAGAAAGGTCTTCCTTTTTCTCTTGGTTTACCCCCCAGTGGCGGCTGTGGCCGGTGCACCGCACTGATCCGAAGCCAGGAGCCAGGGGCTTCTCCTGGTCTCCCGTGGGGTGCAGGGCCCAGGGACTTGGGCCATCCTCCCCTGCACTCCCAGGCCACAGCAGAGAGCTGGACTAGAAAAGGGGCAACTGGGACAGAATCTGGCGCCCCGACCGGGACTAGAACCTGGGGTGCTGGCGCCGCAGGCGGAGGATTAGCCTAGTGAGCCATGGCGCTGGCCAATATAGACCTTTAATTGTGTGTAGTCGACTCCAGAAAACTGTTACTCACATGCTTTTGTGGCACAGGCTGTAAACTGAAGAGATCTGTCAGGATGTGGTGAGCAGCCAAGGTTGTTACTTAAAACGTTTTTTTGGTGAAGTTTCCAGGTTCATTTTCCAACGAGTTTGAAGTTTGACATTACATGGCTTCAGTGTGAAATGAAATCTTAACACCTTTCATTGTGACTTCCTGGCTAGGTGAAAAGTTGCGAGTCCTTGGCTACAACCAGAACGGCGAGTGGAGTGAAGTCCGCTCTAAGAATGGACAGGGCTGGGTTCCCAGCAACTACATCACCCCCGTGAACAGCTTGGAGAAGCATTCCTGGTACCATGGCCCCGTGTCCCGCAGCGCGGCCGAGTACCTCCTCAGCAGCCTCATCAACGGCAGCTTCCTGGTGCGGGAAAGCGAGAGCAGCCCCGGGCAGCTGTCCATCTCGCTCCGGTACGAGGGCCGCGTGTATCACTACAGGATCAACACCGCCACCGACGGCAAGGTAAGGCCGCCAGGAGCCACCTCTGGGCGTGCTCGGAATGACCAGAGTGGGAGTAGGTCTTCTTAGCTGACGTGGCTGACTTCGTGAGTGTAGCTGTTAGGCACGTTAGACAAACCTTACTCTTCTCGAAAGAAGATGGTAATGGAAAGGAAAAGCGGAATTATGTTAGTAGTTTAATGATAAGCTGAATTTGAAGGTTAAAAATGATAGGAACTATAGGAGCCACTGTAAGTGAGCTCTTCCAGTCATCAGTTCACAAACAGAACCCGATGCAGCCATCCCTTAATTTCATGGGCGTTTATTTCAGGACCTTCTGTAGATGCCTAAAGCTGCAGGTAGCACCACAACCTGTGTATTCCATGTTTTTTCCTGTGTATGTATACCTATGTATATATCATAAAGCCTAACATATAAATCATATATACTAAGAGACTAACAACAATAACACAGTAAAATATAAAAACAATTATAGCAACATAATGAGTTACATTTCTTAGAATATCTGTTATTTTTAAAGATTTATTGGGCTGGTGCTTTAGCATAATAGGTTAAGCATCTGCCTGTCGTGCCGTCATCTCTTATGGGCGCTGGTTTGAGTCTTGGCTGCTCCATTTCCAATTCAGCTTCCTGCTGATGGCCTGGGAAAGCAATAGAAGATGGCTCAAGTGCTTGGGCCCCTGGATCCACGTGGGAAGCCCAGAAGAATCTCCTGGCTCTTGGCTTTGGATCAGCTCAGCTTCAGCTGTTGAGGCCATTTGGGGAGTGAGTCAGCAGACCTCTCTCTCTCTCTGTAAAGATGCCTCTCAAATTAATTAATTAATTATAAAAAAGATGTATTGATTTGAAAGGCAGAGTTGGAGGGAGAAAGAGAAAGAGAGATCTTTCCATCTGCCAGTTCACTCCCCAAGTGGCCACATCGGCCAGGGCTGGGCCAGGCAGAAGCCAAGAGCCTGGAATTTCACCTGGGTCTCCCACATGGGTGCAGGGGCCCAAACATTTGGGCCATCTTCTGCTGCTTTCCGAGGTGCATTAGCAGGGAGCTGGCTATGAAGTGGAGTAGCCTGGACTTGAACCGGTGCTCATGGGATGCTGGTGTCACAGGCAGCAGCTTACCTGCTGTTCCACAACACCGGCCCCTCTCAGAATATCTTCCTGTGCTGACCAAGGGTAACTGAAACGGAGGCATGTAAACGTGGATAAGGGAGGGCACTGTATGTTCCTACAGAATGAATTTACAGTAGTCATTCAGCAGTCTGCGTGTTGAGAAGACCAGCTGTGTAATAATGAAACTTTTGTTGTACTTCATAAACTATAAACCATGGCCAGGTCAGTTGTTCTCTTACTGAACAGTGTAAATTTAGGTGGAATCGTTTCTTTGATTATTTTCCTCTATGTGGTATGCATAGTAGGGAGAAGCAGAGGCTTTGGAGCAGGTGGACCTGGTTTGCTTTGTTACTGCACCATTTATTAGCAACTTTAAATAAGCACCAATTTCCCAGTCCGTCAATAAATCCCACTTTTTCTTATTGTAAAGATTAAAGGAAATTTTTTTTAAAAAACACAATGAGTAGTGCAAAGTCAGAAATGATTATTAATGCTCTTTCTCTTTTGTACCACCAGCCACCATCCGTAGTATGTTCTCTCTTCACCAAACCAAATAAAACCATAATGTAAGAGAGACCCAGCAGAAGTGAATGCTTGTATGGGCCAGAAGACACCTAAGGAATGTTCCTAGTGGCATTATTCGTGGTAGCTCAAAACTGCAAACAGCTGAATACCTACCAGTAGACTAGATTAATAAATTCTAAGATGCTCATAAAATGGAATCCCATACAGCAACAGAGGTGCACATAGTCCTGCCACATACAGCAGTCAGGGCTAGCCATGACCGTCCAGCTGCCCTATTTGTGCATAGAGCTCTACTGGAACCCAGCCCACACCATTGGTTTATGTATGGTCATGGTTATTTCCATCGCTGGACAGTGAGGAGCACTTGCAACAGAGACCCTCCGACCACAAGCCTTAAATGTTTGTAACCTGGCCCTTTACAAATAGTGTGTTGGCCACTGGCCTAAATGAGCCTCACACACAAGTTGGAGAGAGTGATGATTGCCAGGGGGTGGGATGGAGGAGTGGGACTACTGCTGATGGGTGTGGCGTTCCTTTTTGGGATGATGAAAATGTTCTGGAGTTGGGTAATGGTGATGGTTGGATAGTTGTGAATAACCCAGAAGAAAAATTACTTGAGTTGTACATACTAAGATGGTGACTTTGACATGATGTGGATTATATTACAGTGAAAATAAGTTGAATGCAAGAAAGCAGACACACAACAGTACACATTAAATGACTTTATCTGTGTAGCTCAGATACAGGTGAAGGTAATCAAAGGAGTTAGAAGTCCGCATGGTGGTTCCAGGAGGCCAGGCCCTGCTTGCCCTCTTTAATCGGAGCATTTCTTCCTTCATCTCCTCATATACCAGGTCCCACGGTCTGTCTTGGTGCTTAGAAGTATTTGGAGGTCAGTGAGCTTGGTGATCCAGAGAACTGTCTTGGAGAATTTGCCCAAAGACCATACTAATTTAGGGGAGAAGAGGAAGATTGGGTCAACTCGTTCATTGCCTCGGTCAGGGTGGCTTCCGATCTTTGTGTCTTGAGGCCAGTGCAGCATGGGCTGAAGACCAGGCCCTTGTCTCCCGACAAGTGGGTTAGCGTGTCTCCTTTGCCCGCCAGGTGTACGTGACTGCGGAGAGCCGCTTCAGCACGCTGGCAGAGCTCGTCCACCACCACTCCACAGTGGCCGACGGGCTGGTGACCACCCTGCACTACCCAGCACCCAAGTGTAATAAGCCTACGGTCTACGGCGTGTCCCCCATCCACGACAAGTGGGAGATGGAAAGAACAGACATCACCATGAAGCACAAACTTGGGGGTGGGCAGTACGGAGAGGTTTACGTTGGCGTCTGGAAGAAATACAGCCTGACGGTTGCCGTGAAGACGTTGAAGGTGGGTTGCGCAGGATTACAGTGCTCAGCGGCCTTCTCCTGTGTGCCCAGTCACTTGAAATATCAGCGTGCCCTTCTTGAGCTCGGGAACACTTTCCACCCACTGGTGCCAAGCACTTTAGCAAATTGCAGTGATTAACCCTGGTGCCATTGCTGACAGTGCAAGGGAGATTATTCACTGCAAGGCTGGGAAACCCACGGGTGGGGAAGATTGCTCTCTGGAGGCTGTTAACGCAGACCTTCCTTGTAGGAGGGTAGAAGCAAATTAGAGCTTAGGAAAGCTAAACAAGCTGTTTGCCTCTGAGAGCAAGCCCTGCGGGACGGAATTCTCCATCTGTGCTCCTTGAATCCTGGGGCTCGCTCTCGCTCTGTCCTTGGTGTTCTTGCTTCTCCCCTCTCCACTTGTTCTTCCTCTGCTCCCGCTCTCGTCTCTCGGCCTGCTGGAGTAAACAGAGGGTTGCCAGCCACCCTCAGTTCTCGGCAGTCTCCCAGAGCCCAGGAGCTCTGCTACATCAGTCCTGAACGTCCGTCCTGCCTAGTTACCAAGTGTACTGTGAGGGTGGAACGGGACAGCGCCGCTCCAGCAGCTCGTCATCTGCTCGGGCAGGTGGACACGTAGCAGGGAACTGTGCTGTCTCCTGTCTGAAGGCTGACGGAGCCAGAGGAGAGACACCAGAGGACCCAGCCGTCCAGCCTGAGTCCCAGGCATGTTTCAGTCGGTTACAGGACACGACTGCTGGGTGCACTGCGGTTTCCAGCAGATGAGTGAGTTCAAGGACAGCTTTCTTTGACTTCTGTAGAGCACATTAGGTTGTGATAAAATTCCTCAGAGTAACGAACTGCAGTGCTCCACGGACTTGGAGAGTTGATGTTTCAGGCGTGTGATGAAGGTGGCGTCGGCCCCTCTGCTTTTCTTCCCCTCACCCACCTTTCCCGTCCTTTTTCCAGGAGGACACCATGGAGGTGGAGGAGTTCCTGAAAGAAGCTGCAGTCATGAAGGAAATCAAGCACCCTAATCTGGTACAGCTGTTAGGTGAGGAGGTCAGGCACCCTAATCTGGGACAGCTGTTAGGTGAGGAGGTCAGGCACCCTAATCTGGGACAGCTGTTAGGTGAGGAGGTCAGGCACCCTAATCTGGGACAGCTGTTAGGTGAGGAGGTCAGGCACCCTAATCTGGGACAGCTGTTAGGTGAGGAGGTCAGGCACCCTAATCTGGGACAGCTGTTAGGTGAAGCAAACACCCTAATCTGAGACAGCTGTTAGGTGAGGAGGTCAGGCACCCTAATCTGGGATAGCTGTTAGGTGAGGAGGTCAGGCACCCTAATCTGGGACAGCTATTAGGTGAGGCGGTCAGGCACCCTAATCTGGGACAGCTGTTAGGTGAGGCGGTCAGGCACCCTAATCTGGGACAGCTGTTAGGTGAGGAGGTCAGGCACCCTAATCTGGGACTGCCCCAGCGGTGCTTGCCACCCACCGCCTTGCTATCACCGGATCTTTCTTTAGAATCACCATGGCGGAACCTCCAAGTGCGCATCCACTTCAATAAATGGTGCTTTTAATGAGCAAGATCTTTTAATGAGCAAGATCTGTATTTAAGGATTACTCAGGATACAGCGGCCTGATTTGATTTCATTACATAAAATTGTTCAGCTTGTGGTAGTTTCTCCAGATTCGAAGTTCAGAACCTTCAGAGTGGTACCGGGCCCAAGGCTGTCTTGAAAAACTGTCGCAAGATAAAGAAATACTGAGTAGTCTGTGACTAAGCCCTTCAGTGGCAAACCTGTACAAGCAGGAAGTGCCTGGCAGTGCTACATTGGTTTTTCACCTGTTCGGACTGCAAAGAAACTTTGGATTAAGTTCTTTTCCCCTTTTAAAAATGGGGCGATTTCTTTGGATGCACAAATGGAACCAAACTACCCCAAAGGAAATAGCTTCTTACTGACCCTCCATGGGAATTTGCTGTCTGTCAGTGAAATCCTTGAGTCTGGAGGCTGCTGAAGTCTTCACAAAGCATTGTTGCAGGTGGAGCTCACGTAGTCTTCAACATTGCACAAATGCTTTTACTTCCAGATGGGCGCTTTAGCATGGGATTGAGGAGAACCTCCGCATGGACAGAATTTGCTTTCTGGGGCAGGCGTTTGGTAGGCTGGTTAAGATGCCACTCGCGATGTCCATATCCCATGTCGGAGTGCCTGGGTTTGAGTCCTGTCTCCACTGCAGGTTCCATCTTCCCGCTAATGGGCGTGCTGGGAGGCATAGTCGATGGCCCAAGTACTGTGTGTGTCACCACATGGGAGGAGCTGCTGGAGTTCCCAGGTCCTGGCTTCAGCCTTGCCCAGTGGGCATTTTGGGGGCAGAGGAGGGTGAGCCAACAGAGGGAAGATCTCCCTGTCTATATATCTCTGTCTTTCTGCCTTTGATGTAGAAGTTAATTAATTATTTATGGTCGTCTTAGCCCCTTATGGAGTTAATACAAGTAAATCCACTTCTGCCCAAACAGGCGAATACTCAAAGGCATACGAATTTCCAGAGAACAGCGTAGTGAAGCAGAGACTCCCTTCTCAGTTTTCTTTATTTCTTCCTCTCTCCCCCCGTCCTTCTCCTCTCCTCTGTTTTTCCTTTTCTTTTCAAGAAAGGCTGGGAGCCAGAGATCTTCCATCCATTGGTTCACTCCTCAGATGTCTGCAACCGCTGGGGCTGAGTCAGGAATCTGCCTCCCAGGGTACATCTTAGCAGGAAACTGGAATCAAGAGCAGAGCTGGGACTTGCACCCAGGCTCTCCAGTGTGGAATGCAGACACCCCAAGAGGTGTCTCCACCACAGGTCAGGTGCCTGCCCTGAGCCAACGTCCTGAATTTTGCTGTATTAATTGCAGAAAATGAGGTGCTAAGAAGGGGAAAGATTTCACCAAGCTGGTGAGCAAACAACAGAACTATGAAATGGATTGTTCTGCGTACGCGCTAGTAAGACGAGCTCTGTTCTCCAATGCCAGGCGTGTGCACCCTGGAGCCGCCCTTTTACATTGTGACCGAGTACATGCCGTACGGGAACTTGCTCGATTACCTCCGGGAGTGCAGCCGTGAGGAGGTGACGGCCGTGGTGCTGCTCTACATGGCCACGCAGATCTCTTCTGCCATGGAGTATTTAGAGAAGAAGAATTTCATCCATCGGTACGTACAGCCTGCGTGCTGCCCGTGATGAGGAGATGAAGGAGCAGAGACCCTTCCGGAAGTTCTCAGATGAATCCAGGCAGTAATTACGTCTTTGAGGAGGCCCGTGATGTCCTTTCCAACCTGCAGTCCCACTGCTCTCTGATCAAAGTGCCGTGCTGAGCCTTTGTCAAAACAAAGGGTTTCTATTGCTCAGCACCAAGGCCCTTTTGCTCCCTCTAGTGGCTGAATTGTAAGGTAGCTTTCTGTTTCGATGAAGGACCTAAAACCTTAAAGAAAAGCAGCTGTCGCTCACCTCTGACACCTGTCCCAGCTTCTTGTCACCTGGAACCCATTTCACAAAGTCCCTTTACTTCAGAACCTGCTTAACTGCCTGTCACTGAGTACTCTGAGATGTGTAGTCAGTGACTTTGTGCCATGTTAGTGATTGTCAGCACTTAGCAGCTCTTGTAGCACAAGAGAATAAAGCGTTTGTGACCACTTTGCTCACCATTTGAATGGAATCACATCAGGGTTCTCTATCCCACAGAGATCTTGCAGCTCGGAACTGCCTAGTGGGAGAAAACCACGTGGTAAAAGTGGCTGACTTTGGCTTGAGTAGACTGATGACTGGAGACACCTATACTGCTCATGCCGGAGCCAAGTTCCCTATCAAGTGGACAGCACCAGAGAGTCTTGCCTACAACACCTTCTCAATTAAGTCTGACGTGTGGGGTAAGCTTGCAACACCCACTTTCCTGCTTGTGCCGCTTTTCTTCATTATAAATGCTCTCGATCCCTTAGAGTCTTTTTTATGTGATACTCAGAATTCTCCGCCTGATCTCCCCCTTCTTGCATCCCTCCTGTCTGCCAAGCACTGTGTGAGGAACTTAGTGCAGGAAGAAGCATAAAGAAAAGGTTTACAGGGGAAGTCCCTGCCTTCAGAGAGGTCACAGCCATCCAGGTGTCCCCTGTCGTGAAGCTGTGACCCCCTCTCTCTCTGCCTTCCACCTTGGGCTTCGTCACGCTCCCGCAGCTCGGGGATACAGGGCCCCCTCTCCACCTGCATTTTTCCTTGTAGCAGAGCTGCTTTCTGGCAGCCTGAAGGGCAGCGAGACTTTGTAGGGAGGTCTGCACTGTGAGCCGACCGAAGTGGCTGTAGCATTCCGAGTCATTTTATCCAGCAGACTCTTAGAGTGTGACAACATTGAGCAAATTCTTTTTTCTGTTGTAGATTTTATGTATTTATTTATTTCAGAGGCAGAGAGAGAAAGCTCCCATGTGCTGGTTCAGCAAGGGCTAAGACAAGGTTGGGCCAAAACTGGGAGCTGGGAATTCAACCCAGGCCGCCTATGTGGTGGCGGAACCCAAGCTCTTGAGCTATCAGTGTGGCTCTCCAGTGTCTGCAGTAGCAGGAAACTGTAGTTAGGAACTAGAACTAGATACCAAACCCAGGCATTCGTGTAAGGCAGTGGGCATCTCAACCTGTGTCGTAACTACTGGGTTAAATGCCTGCCCCTTAGGAGCGTTCAGATGGATCTTTTAATTTCAGTCCTCTGATATTAGCCGACTGGAAAATTGTGAAACAAAGTAGGCATGTCAGACACAGTTCTGAGAATAGCTGGATTCTGCCCCCTCACTTCTTACATGGTTATAATTTGTTGTCCCTCATTGGAATTTTAAAGGGTATGGAAATAAAAATTGTTAGCTTGATATATTTTTAAAAGATTAATTTCTTTATTTGGAAGGCAAAGAGAGAGAGGGAGAGAGAGGGAGAGAGATCCTCTCTCTGCTGGTTCACTCCTCAGTGTCTGGGTCTGGGTCTGGACCAGGCTGAAGCCAGGGGCCTGGAGCTATCCTGGTTTCCCACAGGGGTGGCAGGAACCAAGTATTTGGGCCATCTGCTGCTGCTTTCCCAGGTGCACTTCTAGGGAGCTGGATCAGAAACGAACAGCCGGGGCTCAAAGCAGCACTGTCACAGGCGGCAGCTCCACCTGATGCACCACAACTCCGGCCCAGGAATGGGAATTTCAAAGAAAACTGTTCTGAGAATTATCTGCAGTATTCTGGGAGCAGATACCTTCTAGGACAAGTGAGACTGTAAGAACTGGGAAAAGGATATATTAGTGTTGTAATAGTGGATAAACATTACAAGTTAAGAGAGAGATTAGCTCATAACAGAAGTAGTAAATCAGAAGTAATATTACAGGGTTGGCACTGTGGTGTAGCCGGTAAAGCCCCAGCCTGTAGAGCCAGCATCCTTTGTGGACACCAGTTCAAGTCCCGGCTGCTCCACTTCCGATCCAGCTCTCTGCTATGGCCTGAGAAAGCAGTAGAAGATGGCTCAAGTCCTTGGGCCTCTGCACCCACGTGGGAGATCCGGAGGAGGCTCCTGGCTCCTGGCTCCTGGCTTCAGATCAGCCGTTCTGGCCGTAGTGGCCAACTGAGGAGTGAACCAGCTGATGGAAGATCTCCCAACTGAGGAGTGAACCAGCTGATGGAAGATCTCTCTCTCTCTCTCTCTCTCTGCCTCTCCTTTTCTCTCTTTGTAACTCTGCCTTTCAAATAAAATAAATAAATCTTTTTAAAAAAAATTGTAATTCTATAAAAAAGAAGAAGTAATACTACTTTTTTAAATCCCCTTTGCAGCTTTTGGGGTACTGTTATGGGAAATTGCTACATATGGAATGTCACCATATCCAGGTATTGACCTGTCCCAGGTCTATGATCTGCTGGAAAAAGGCTATCGAATGGAGCAACCTGAGGGGTGCCCCCCGAAGGTTTACGAGCTGATGAGAGCATGTGAGTATGTTGAGGGGTTTTAGTTTTGAAAGTTAGCCCATGGCCCAGTAGTGACCCAGTGATTCAGAAACACTTGAGTATTTGATAGGATAGGAAGGAATTGGGTGTGGAGGTCAGATGGGCTGGGGGTGGGGTGGGGGGTTGCTTCCAAGTAGACGGGGAGGTGATCACTAGACTGGCGAGTGCGTGACAGCAACCTTGTGGCGAGGAGACACGCGTGTCTGCTTGAAGGTGGAGGCGGGTGATGAGTTGCAGGTGTGTTTGTCACGCCTAATGTTATTTTCTCTCTTGCCTTCGTCAAATATGGACTTTGGCCTCCTCTTCTATGATACGCTGATGTGTTTTTGACTGAGTTTAAGGTTTGGCTGCTTTAGTTTTTCCAGTGGCAGAAAACTTGACGTTTTTCTAAGCCATTGTCCCACCTCTCATCATCCTCACAGTAGGGAAGCGGCGCTGAGGCTAAATAGAAATGGGTTCATTGCAGAGTCTGGAGCTGGGAAGCAGCTGTGTTCCCGCCCCCATGAACACGCTGTGGCTCGAATAAGCACACGGCGCATGGGGCTCAGCGATGGGGCGACACGGGGTCGTAGTTCCTGCCAGGGCTCCTCACGGCTGCTTCTGTTCCTCAGGCTGGAAGTGGAGCCCTGCCGACAGGCCCTCTTTTGCGGAAACACATCAAGCTTTTGAAACCATGTTCCATGACTCGAGCATTTCCGAAGGTGAGAGCCTGTGGATTTGCTGTTCGTCGGTGACAGGTTCCATGTCGGTGACGGTGATGAATCTCACTCCTATTACAGAAGTCAGCAGCTCCTGTAGCTTGTGACTGTTTCGGTGACTCTGTTTCGTTGACTTTGGGCTTTGATTATTCTTGTATTGCTTTCTTTCAGTGTGTTTAGCTCTCATATGTTTACTATCAAAATTACATTTTTACTAGAAATTGATTTCGTCTTCTTATAAAGTTAATAAGTCTGTAGTTACTGAAGCCTGAACACTTATTCTGTAGGAAAGAAAAGGAAATATTCTAACTCCACATCTACAAAGACAGAACTGAGTCATAAAAGTAATGTCCAGAAATTCCATTTCTAAAAATAGAGCCTAAGGAAACAAGTAAAAAAAATAAAGACTTAGCTGCAAGAATGGGAGAGGGAGGAGGAGGAGGAGGGATTGGAGGTGTCACTGTGTTCAGATCTGTATATATGAAATACATGAAACTTACATAACTTAAATAAAATTGAAAAAGAACGATACAATACAATGGGGCAGGCATTTGGTGCAGCAGCTCCCGTGCCACTCGGAATGCTTGCATCCCCTATCAGAATGCCTGAGTTCCAGTCCCACTTCCTCCACTTCTGATCCAGCTTCATGCTCATTCACACCCAAGTACTGGGGCCTGCTTTTGTGCAGGAGACCTGGATTGAGCCCCAGCCTGCTGGCACTGGCTGGGCCCTGCCCTGGCTATTGCAGGCATTTGTGGAAATAGTGAATGACAGATCTACGTCTCTCCCTGTCACTCTGCTTTTCAAATAAATCTTAAAAAAAAAAAAAATACATGGGCGAATAGATTGTAATACTGAAAAATTAAGAACAACTTAAATATCTAGAAGACTATTAATTGTTAGGTCCATGTAATTAAATATTTAAAATGATATTCTGGGGCAGGTGTTTGGCACAGTAGCTAAGGCCCTGCTTGGGATCCCTGCTTCCCACATTGATATGCCTGGGTTTTAGTCCCAGCTCTGCTTCCAATCCAGCTTCCTACTAATGCATCCTGGGAGGCAGAAGGTGATGACTTGAGTACTTGGGACTCTGCCATGCACATGGGAGACCTGGATGGAGTTCCCAGCTCCGGGGTCTGGGCTGGCCCTGGCCCAGCCCCAGCCGTTATGGATATATGGGGAATGGACCAGCAGAGGGAAGATCTCTGTCTCTCTCTCTGACTTTCAAAAAAAAATGAATAATAAAAAAATTTAAAAAGAAGCAACTCAGTTGAACCACAAACTGCAAACTAGACCTCTGACCCAGCCAACCAGGCATGCATGGATCCCTGAGTTCATGGTGCCGTCTGTCACTTCTTCCAGACTCTGATGCTAGCAAAGGATTCACACTTCTTTTTCCTCCTCCCCTCCCCTTCATTGTCCAGTACAGAACACCCTGGCTCTTAGTTGCTATTACGTTCTAAGCACATCTTCAGCCCTGCTGTTGCAAGTATATGTGGAGTGAGCCATTTCATCCGAGATCTCCGTGTCCCTCTGCCTTGCAGATAATCATGAGATACTGTGACATGTCTACCAGAATGGTTGGATTTAAAATCAGATGGAAAAAGGTGGTTTTCTAAACACTGCTAGTAGGAGTGTAAATTGGTGCAGTCGTTTTGGGACAGTTTGGCAGGACCCAGTAAGGCTGAACAGACACATACCTGACGGTTCCCCAGGCCCACACCAAGCAGACAGGCGTACCACGACAGACGCAGCCAGACGAGAGGGCATAGCGTGTGATTCTGTGTGTGTGTGTGTGTGTGTGTGTGTGTGTGATTCTGTGGTGGGTGGTGGGTGGGCGTGTGTGTGATTCTGTGGGTGTGTGGTGGGTGTGTGTGTGATTCTGTGTGTGTGTGTGATTCTGGGGGGTGGGGGTGGGGTGAATCTGTGTGTGGGTGGGTGTGTGAATCTGTGGGTGTGTGGGTGGGCGGGCCTGTAAGTATGTGGGGGTGGGGGGTGTGATTGTGTGGGTGTGTGGTTCTGTATGTGTGGGGTGGGTGTGTGATTATGTGGGTGGGTGGGTTTGTGATTGTGTGTGGGGCATGTGATTCTATGGATGAGTGGGTGGTTGAGTGATTGGGTGGGTGTGTGAATCTGTGGGTGTGTGGGTGGATGGGCTTGTAATTCTGGGGGGGGTGTGGTTGTGTGGGTATGTGAATCTGTGTGTGTGGTGTGTGTGGGTGTGATCCTGGGTGGGTGTGTGTGTGTGCATGCACCTTTTCAGAAATGGAAAACTCCGTTCCTGTCGATGAAGTTGTTCTTAGCGGCCCCTGTCCTTCCTCACAGAGGTGGCCGAGGAGCTGGGGAGAGCCGCCTCCTCGTCGTCTGTTGTTCCCTACCTGCCCCGATTACCCATCCTTCCTTCCAAGACGCGGACGCTGAAGAAGCAGGCGGAGAACAAGGAGAACATCGAAGGGGCCCCAGATGCCACCGAGAGTCCTGCTTCCAATTCAGCACCAGGTAAGGGGCCCTGGGCAGACAGAATCAAAGTGGAAGCTGCCTTGCTTAAAGAACCATGGGGTAGGATGGACCTGTGCCCGTTTTGCTGCCCGCCTTGGTGAGGAAAGGATGGCGTCTGTTTTACCAGCCACCCAAGTCCTTGGTTCTGTGTTGCTAGGTCAGCGGTCCTGATCTCTCTGCCTCCTGCTCCATACCCCTGGTCCCTGGTTCATATTTTCCTGAGCATCCCGCCAACACCTGACATTTCATCACTGCTCACAAAACTCTTAACAGCTCAGCCATGGGAACTCTAATGGCCGCGCTGCTTGTCTTTGACATGACTGATTGGCTGTTTCTCATCAGGGTTCATTAGAAGTGCACAGCCGTCCAGTGGGTCCCCAGCACTGCCTCGAAAGCAAAGAGACAAGTCACCCAGCAGCCTCTTGGAAGACGCCAAAGAGACGTGCTTCACCAGGGACAGGAAGGGCGGCTTCTTCAGCTCCTTCATGAGAAAGAGAAACGCTCCCACACCCCCTAAGCGCAGCAGCTCCTTCCGCGAAATGGAGAATCAGCCCCAAAAGAAATACGAACTTGCGGGTAACTTCTCATCTGTTGCTTCTCTCCAGCATGCTGATGGGTTGTCTCTCACTCCTGCCCAGCAAGAGGCGAACCTGGTGCCACCCAAGTGCTGTGGGGGGAGCTTTGCACAGAGGAACCTCTGTAATGACGACAGTGGGGGTGGTGGGGGCAGTGGCACGGCTGGGGGTGGGTGGTCTGGCATCACAGGCTTCTTTACACCGCGCTTAATCAAAAAGACACTGGGCTTACGAGCAGGGAAACCCGCAGCCAGTGATGACACTCCCAAGCCTTTCCCAAGGTCAAACTCTACGTCTTCCATGTCCTCAGGGCTTCCAGAGCAGGATAGGATGGCAATGACCCTTCCCAGGAACTGCCAGAGGTCCAAACTCCAGCTGGAAAGGACAGTGTCCACCTCTTCTCAGCCTGAGGAGAATGTGGACAGGGCCAGTGACACGCTTCCAAAAAAGCCAGAGGAAGGTGCCGCTCCACCCAGGGAGAGACCCAAAGCCAAGCTCTTGCCCAGAGGAACCACAGCTCTTCCTCTCAGAACCCCCCCTGGGGATCCAGCCATGACAGAGAAGGACTCTGCAGGGGTGGGGGCAGCTGCCACGCCAGCTGCCCCCAAGGGCAAGGAGAGGAATGGTGGGGCACGACTTGGGATGGCTGGAGTCCCCGAGGACGGAGAGCAGCCAGGCTGGGCCTCCCCAGCCAAGGCAGCGTCTGTCCTCCCAACCACCCACAACCACAAAGTGCCAGTCCTTATCTCACCCACTCTGAAACACACTCCAGCTGACGTGCAGCTCATTGGCACAGACTCTCAGGGGAATAAGTTCAAGCTCTTATCTGAACATCAGGTCACGTCCTCTGGAGACAAGGACCGACCCCGACGGGTAAAACCAAAGTGTGCCCCACCCCCTCCACCAGTGATGAGACTACTGCAACATCCGTCCACCTGCTCAGACCCTGCAGAAGAGCCGCCTGCCCCCAGTGCAGGACAGCCCACGTCCGAAACACAGGAAGGAGGAAAAAAGGCAGCTCCAGGGGCAGTGCCCATCAGTGGGAAAGCTGGGAGGCCAGCGGTGCCTCCGCCTCAAGTGCCTCCACCCGCATCCTCCATCTCGCCAGCCAAACTGGCCAACGGCACAGCAGGTACGAAAGTGGCTCTGAGGAGAACCAAACAGGCAGCTGAGAAGATCTCGGCCGACAAAATCAGCAAAGAGGCCCTGCTGGAATGTGCTGACCTACTGTCCAGTGCGATCACGGAGCCCGTGCCCAACAGCCAGCTGGTGGACACAGGGCACCAGCTGCTCGACTACTGCTCAGGCTACGTGGACTGCATCCCTCAGACTCGCAACAAGTTTGCCTTCCGAGAGGCCGTGAGCAAGCTGGAGCTGAGCCTGCAGGAGCTGCAGGTGTCGTCAGCAGCGGCCGGCGTGCCCGGGACAAACCCCGTCCTCAATAACTTACTGTCGTGTGTGCAGGAAATCAGTGATGTGGTGCAGAGGTAGCCACTGGCATCCTGGCGGGAAAGTGCACACGTTTCTGAGGGGAGGGAAGGGACTTGTTTTCCTGTGTTCTTGTTTTCAGCATATGAAAGACTGATACTTGAGTGTGATTATGTGAAGTACCTCAGATCCCTGAGCTCTCACGTTTACAGGTTCATCTCAACACAACACAAAGCAAGCCACGCAAGTGCAGGAGCGGGAGGTTGGACGGGGGCAGGTGGTGGTGGAGACTGCACTGGAACATCTGGGGTGGGTGGGCGTGTGTCCTGAGGGAGGAAAGCAGGGCTGCCCGTCTCGGTCGGGAGCGCCGGGAGGTGCTGGCCGGGGCGGCGTCAGCGTTGGCGTCGGCGTCGGCGTTGGCGTCAGCGTCAGCAGGGCTGCAGGGGCTGTGTGTCCAGGTGGAGGAGTGGCAGGGCGCTTGCTCTGCACCACAGAGAAGGGAATTGACCTGGGGCTGTGGTGGGTGCCAGTGGTGATTCTGTGTGCTTCACCTGGCGAATCTGGGGACAGAAGACAGGAAGGCAGGGCGTGCACCAAGAGCAGTTCTGCTCAAGGCTGCTGGAAGCAAGGCTGCAGCTGCTGTCGTAGGAGCTGCAGATGGCGTTGCTGGAGTACCAAGCTGCAGAGTGTGGCTTGTCTGTGTGCTCTGCCCTCTTCCCCACCGGTGTCTTAATTGGTGCAGGAACCAGGGAGATGGAAACCTCCTCCTAAAATCTTACACTGATTAGCAGGAGTCACTTCTCCCAGTCTAATGTTATTTTCTCAGTGGACCAGGATTGCTTTCTGCTTGTTGGTGGCTATCTGTAAACCATAGGAAGAGGGGCTCCCTTGCTGGGCAGGCTGTCTTTCTTTGTTCCTGGCAGCAGTCAGGGTATTAACATTGATTTTTACAATAATGGTCACTCCAGTTCTCACAAGGCAACTCTTTTCTGATAAGGTGCCCCTGCATGCTGAGCTACTAGCCGAGGACCTGAGCCGCCATTTCCTTGTTGCTTAGATACCGGGGGGTGATCTCTTCTTCAAATCCAGTGGCCAGACTCAGAGGCCTGTGACAGAGAAGCTGGCTTGGTCGTAGTGGCCGTTCCTCTGTCCTGTACCCCTCCTACATCGCTTGCCCAGACTCTGCAGAGAGCAGCGTGCATGGCCCCTGGTTTAGTCCCACATGCTTTTCTCCCCTCCCGCCTCGCAATCATTGTCCTTGTTTGGGCAGATCTTATTGGGGATATTCTTCCTTTATTTTGTCATTTCACCTCTTTTATGAGTGCATAATTGAAGGAGTAGGTCGAGAAGTACCAGTTAGACCCTGGAGGCCTAATGACTTAACCCTACGGTGTGTTCTGTCCTTGAAAAGTAGCTCTCTTCCTTCCCTGCGCACTTGTAATTATGGAACGTGGAACTGAAGCAGATGGACTGGTATTTTCAGTGTTCTTGGTGGAGCTCTAGTCCCAGTGATGGCTTCATCCTCTTTTGGAAGCTTTATGAACACTTCTGTGCTTCCCCAAGGAGGAGCCCGTGCGTTTTCCTTATCTAATCTTTCCTCTCTTAGGAAGATAGGAATTCAGAATTAGGCGCTGAGTTTCCTTCCTGGCTCTGTCCCTCGGCCCCCTGAGCCCCAGTCCCAACTCTGAATCTCTTCAATGAAGGTAACAGCGCGTTCTCGAAGGTGTCTGCAAACAAGTGTATCGCTGGCCCTTTGAGAGCCTCTCTGGAAAGCTCTCTTAGTGCGGTGTTGCTCTGTTGAGTGGGGTATTTTTTTTCATTCTCTTTGCTGAGTAGCAGAGATTAGTGACATTTGTGACTGCCGAGATAATTTATATTAATCGGGCTAGAATACTAAGGGTTGGAAACGCTGTTGCTGATAGAGTGTCATCTTTGACCAAGGAGCAAATACAGTTTTCCTCAGAAAGAGAGGAAACCTTGATTTTTCTCCTAGCTACTCCAGCGGAGGCCCAGGTTAAGAGAAGGATTCCGAGGGCGTTGGTGGCAGTGGTGGGTGTTCCTGTCAGTATGTCACCTACGGCTGCCTGCAGGCACCTGGTGACCAGGTCAATCTCCTTGTCACCTGAAACAGAACTTGGATTTAAGAACCAACAGTCCTCCTCCCACCTTCCCCCCTGCCGCTCCCCCATGCCCTACACATCCATAAACTTGAACTCAGTTTTAGCAGTTAGCCTGTTAAGGGCGGGCAGGGGAAAGCTGAAACTTTAGAATATTATTATGCTGCTTTTTAAGTTTATCCGCATCATTGTGGGATGTAAGTTAAGGGATTATAATTGTTAGGGGATTTTTTTTTTTTTTTTTTTTTTTTTTTTAAGTAAGAGCTCTGCTTTTCCTTGCGAGTTCGGAAAACAAACCTTGGAGAAACACTACTGAGTGTACTTAAGCGCCCTGGTTTTCTCACGAAGAACAGGGGTGGGAGTGGGGGTGGGGGTGGGGCTGGCTCACCTGCCGCAGGTGCTCAGGAAACTCGTAAGCCCAGCTGGTTTTTCTCAGCACTGTCAAGAGTAGCCTGGTGCTGGAGCCATGCGACTTCAGGGGTTAGGGTAAAGAGGCACCGTCAACTTGCTACAAAAGTGTGACTTAGGTCTCTCCTTTGCCTACTTGAAAAAGACCAACTGAAAACCTTAGGTGGAGTAAAAGGCTTGAATCCCAAGCAGAGACAACTGCTTCTAGAAACTGAAGATGCAGTTTGACGTTCTCAGCTCACAAGCGAGAAGTGCTCTGTGCAGGTGATTGTCCGCGGACACGCACACTGGGGGCTGCCGCAGCTCAATGGCTTTCGTGTACAGGTAAAATGATTTCACCTTGGGTTTCCTGCCTTACACTGTAGCGCTTGGTGTTGAGTATGTCTTCATTATGCTTTTGAAGTTTTTTCATAAAAGGCTTTGTGTGAAATTGAAATGTAGATTTCCAGCATGATTTTCAGAGTTGTAGCCATAAAAAAAATTTGGCCCTAAGAATTCCACTCACTGTTTTTCCAGGCGATCTTTACGTAGCGAGGTCGTCAGAGTAGAGAGCCTTTCCCAGGGTTACATTGGGGATTGTCTCACAGCTCAGTTGCAGATTGGCTAGTCAAGAGTCAGGTGTGAAACATGCACCCTGCAAAGGCCCAGCCCGTATGTCGCCTCGGAAGCTGGTGGAGGTGTGAGAGTGAAGGCTGCAGGGCAGGTAGTGGAGTAGAGTTTAGGCCCCGTCTGGAAGGCGAGTTCTTATCCTTGCTGCGTGTCCATTTCCTCCTCAGGAAACAGGGACAGCGACAGTGGCTACCTCAGGGTTGTTGTCAGGGTTCAGACACTGAGCGGAGCACCCGGCACTCCGCGACGGTTGACTGCTGCTACTAGACCCGGACCAGGGGCTCACAGCCCAGTCCTCTAGGGCCTTTTCTGAACTGCTGAGTTAGAGGCGGCGCCCGCTGTGGTCGGCTCCTGTCTGTACCGACAGGCCTCATTGTGCCGTGCGGAAGCAGAAGCAGAGCCCGGGCACAGTCTGCCGGTCAGAGTCCGGGCTCTCTTGTGGTTTTCCGAGGATCCGTCCCGGTGCAGCAGACACCCGGTGCTGTCTGCCGGCGCTCACTGGAGAGGAGCACATGTCTTGCCCATCATCTCCGAGCCACACTAGTGCTGAGGGCTCCCGACTCCCTGTGTGTGGGCCCTTCCCACCGTCCCTACTGCCTCGTGAGAAAGCGCCCCACACAGCGGCTCAGCCTGACAATCAGCCCGCAGGGCACATGCTGGGTGCCCTCTGACCCTCAGGCTTCCCTGTTGAGTACCAGTGACCCTAGCAGAGCGAGCACCCGGAGCTCAGCAGTTGAGAAAAGCACACGCAACGCGGCAGCCTGCACTTTGTGTAAAACAGGTAATAGTAACCAGCCTAAGCTTTTACAGAACTAGTCCTACATTCCTTATTCCTACAAGAAATTTATTGTTCAGTCGTATCATTTTAATGACTATGAGGTAATGTATATGAAAGCACTTTGAGAAAGTGTCCAGTGTAATGTAACTATATGGTTGTTCACCGGTGTCTCTTTAAAAGATAAGACAGGTCATTAGCTGCTCATTGACCTAAAGGCTTTTACCTGTGGGGGAGACCCGAAAAACTCAGATACATGAACAGTCACCTCTGAAATCCATCCCATTTATAAATACAGAACTGCCAAGTGGCCGTGTGCAGGTAGAGCAGGTGCTCTGCTGAAGTTGTAGTTCAGAGCCAAGTAACTTCAGAATACTAGGGACCAACTTTTCGGCTTAATTCTGATCTTTAAAAAGTAGCAGTGGCTGCTCACCCCAGAATACAGAAGCCCTTCCAGGGACCCTGTCTCGAGGAGTGAGGCCCTCTTCCTCTGGAACAATTGTCTACTATTTGCTCAGCTCTTGGTACCCTGAATGCGAGGGAGAGCAGACTCAGGACCTGTTGATGCTGACAGTGTCTTTTTAAACCGATGTCCTGCATGGTTATTTTGGGGGGTGGGAGAGAGTGGAGCTGGCTGACTGCAGAGCTGGTGCATTTTAGGAATTACTTCTCTAGGATTTCCTACCAGTTCCAAGTAACATGGACATTTTTCATCTCTATTTTTTTTTCTAAGAGTGGTAGCTGACTTTGATTATAAAACATTCAAGAGTAAATTACATCAGGGGCCAATCTTGAATTCCAGCTGCGCTTCCTACTGATCTCTCCCACTGCCTCCGTTTCTGCTGCTGAACTCACTGCTGACTTCAGGCTGTGCCTCGTGGTTCATGGAGCTGACGGGGCTGTCTATTTCTGTTCTTGATGATCTCGGGGTCTCGTTGTCTTTGTTGCATTCATCTCCCGCTGGACGTGGGACCACGTGTGTGTCCTGAGCATCTGTCAGGAGCAGGCCTTTTTCTGTGGTTGTCTCTGCACTTGTTTCCTCTCCGCATTAGCAAACCCCAGCTGCATCTCTGTCCTAGTGTCCGTCCAGCCAGTGGCCCAGTTCCTTTCCCAACGCCTGCTTTGGTCTGGGCTGTGTGGGAGCCATTGCCGGGTGACCCCGGCTGACAAAGGCTGTCCTAGTGCTCCTGTACCTTCTATGGGACAACCGGGAGAAACTGCTACTAACTGTGGCCTCCCACGTCAGAGAGGCAGGGCCTTGGCCTGGTTCTGAGACTTCTCCCACCTTACCAGAAAGGGGACCTGTCCTGTTTGGATAGAGTTCCAGGGTCCCAAGGACTGGCAGGCTGGCTTTGTGTGGAGAGCCGGGGTGCCTGGAGTAACTGTGGCCGTCACCTGCCCCTTCCAGCATAGCCCCAGCTCCCCTGCATGCCACTGCCTGTGGAAGGGGCCGCACCCTGCTCCAGGGCCTCCGGTCAGGTGACTGCCAGCCGCAGCACGTGTGCCCTGGGCCAGCTGCCTTTCCTGCCACCCGCCCGGGGGTGGGGGGGGGGGGGGGTCTGCACTCCCTCTGGAACATGAGCAGGATGAGAGCCTCCTGGAACCAGAGGAGGAAGTGAGCTTCCACCTGGCGTTGCCCGGGTCGGAGCGGCCGTGCTTCTGGGTGAGGGTGAAGGGGCGGGCCTTCTTGCCTCTGAGCCCACTTGGAGTGGCAGAACTCAGCCCGGAGATGTGCCTTCAAAGATGGGTTCTGGGGTCCTGCAGGGTTGATTGGCGTGATTGAACTGGAGCTGGTAGAAGTGAGCTTCACTGAGGCCCGCGGCCCCAGTCGGCAAGAATCCCGCCTCGAGGCTCCTCCCCTGCCCCAGGCTGGTTGGGCGGATGGCTGCGTGCTTTTCAGTCCGGCTCGGTGAGCTCGCACAGCTGTTTCTCTGTCCTGGGAAAAGTACGTCGTTTAAGCTCTGCATTGCTAAGCAGCGTGAACGGAGAGGCCAGCGCTGCAGACTCAGCCCGAGGTTACAGGTGGCCAGTCCAGGGGGTCTTCATGCCTGCAGGCCACCCGCGGGCAGTGCACAGCCACTGCAGATCAAGAGGCTGGGCTCAGCGCTGGCCTCAGGTCACACCTTGCCCGGAACAGAATTGGGGTGCCCATGCTCTGTTCTGTGAGATTCTGCTGTTGGTTGTTGTTTGCGACCGTTGAGTCTCAGGGCCCCACATGTCACACAGAGCTACTGAGCTGCACACACAGACCCTGAGGTCTTGGAACATGCTGCTTAACCTTGGGGGCACTACAAGCGAACTGTCACGGGCAGCAGGCTCTGCGGAAGGAAACACGGGGACTTTGCACGGCCAGAAAAGGGGCTTTAACTTGTGTAACCAGGCCGTATAAACCTGACTAGGAGAAGGGCTTTGTGACTAAAAACATGTTCACACATACGGAAAGCCAATTTTAGCAGTTACAGCACAATAAAAAGAATAGGAAAGATAGATGCCAAATAAATTCTTGAATCCGAAATTATTGCAAGGCCCTGTAGAGCTTTAGGTTCATGGGTAGACAATCCCAAGTAGTGTGCACAAGTCAGAAGTGAGTGGTGAGAATGCGGGGGGAGTGGAGGGGAAGGCGGCAGGTGGGTCCGGTGCTTCTGGCACACGAGGACCGGTAAACCAGCTTTCTGCCTGTGGTACCTGGGACCCCACTGTGAGGGATTTTCTGAGTCCTTGGACATGGCCTTGAGCGGGCTGACTGTGGTGCAGGGAAGTCTGTGTTCAGAAACCAGGCATGACGCTGATGTACTCACCACACAGCTCTCGAGGGTGTGTGTGTGCAAACCTTCACATCTTGGGTCTGTATGGGGTGCACGCACTTGTGCCCACCAAGAGGGCAGGGAAGGAGTGAGGGGGCTACACCCGCTCTTCGCCCACGCTGAAGAGAGTGGAGGCACACAGAACGAGCCGCGATGCCTATCAGAACCCCGTCTGACTTGCACACCTGCACTTTGCCTTCTTTGCAATCCGGTTCTATAGTGACTATCAGAAGAGAAGCCCCTGTTGTATGCTTGCTCAGTAAAAAGCCAGTTTGAACATTTTGTGGTGGTTGACAGAATTTGCCCTAAAACACACTAATTCAGATTCTTTGACACTCGTGTGTGGTGCACAGGGGGTGAGGGCTGCGGCACCGGGCACCGTGAGACAGCACGGGATTGAAGCGAGAACATATCCGTCGTGGTCACTGCCGGTGTTGTCAGGTGTTTGTTCTTAATCGTTATTGTAATATATTTTCAGTCGTTTTGTTTTTCTAATTTAATTCCTTCACTCTGTTGTCTGACTGTGAACTGCTAACAGTGTTAAACTTGATGTAAATAAACGATGCCCTTGAAAGGGACTGCTAGCGCCGCCTGTCTCACAAGGTTTGCCAAGTGGTGTTTTGTTTTAAATAAAGGTTGCAATATTTTATTGGCACCACAGGCTCTTGAGATTGGAGTGTTTCTCTCCCCTGACTTCCAGTGACGAGTTGATTCCTCCTCTGTGTACAGTAGGTGTGTGTGAGGGCAGGAAGCTGACTCAGCAAGCAGCCCTCCTGCGTCTTTAGGACACCCTCTGAGGGGCGTGTTCTTCCTTTGATGGGTGGCATCTTTGGAAATGGGCAGAAAGGCATCGCCTGGATCCCGGACTGGTGTGCGTCAGGTGGGTATCGTGTGTGAGTATAGACCCTCCTGAGGGAACAGTCTATTCCACCCCCCCCCCCCAAAATATTTAAATATCGTCGAGCTCTTTCATCTGCTGGCTCACTGGAATGCCTGCAGAAGCTGGGGCTGGGCCGGGCCAAAGCCAGGAGCCCTGAACTCAGTCCAGTTCTTTCGCGTGGGTGGCGGAACCCAACCGCTGGAGCCATCACCGGCACTCCCATACAGGATGTGGGAATCGCAAATGTAGTCTTAACCGCTGAACCAAACACCCTCCCCAGCTTTGCTAATTGACGCGTAGTGATCACACGTATTTACAGAGTACAGTGTAATGTTTCAATGCATGCATACCTTGTGGAATCAAGTCAAGATCATTAGTCTGTCACTTCATGCACTGGTCATTTCTCTGTGGTAAGAAGATTGAAAGTCCTCTCATAACTATTTCAAAAATCAGTAGTGTTAATCACAGTCACTCTACTGTGCAATGAACTACCAGAACTTGGTGTGACTTTGTGCCCACTGATCAGTCCTCTGTGTTCTGCCCCCACCCTCCTCTTCTACGCACTACTTCTTCAGAGTCTACATGAGAGAGGTACTGTGGTATTTTTCTTTCTGTGACATGCCTATCTAATATGTTGTTGTCACAGGTCAGGGTTTTATTTTTATGGCTGAACAGTATTCCGTGATGTGTGTGTATGTATAATATCTTCACCCACCCATTGATGGACACAAGTTGATTCTGTACTCTGGCCGCTTTGAGGAGTGCTATCAGAAGTATGGGACTATGAATGTTTCTTCATTCTGATTTTTTAAAAAATTTTCAGTGAAATTGCTTTATTTATTAGACTTATTGATTTATTTCAAAGGTAGAATTACGGAGAAAATCGGGTTCATTCCCCAAAGGGTCACAATGGCTGGGGCTGGGCAGTCCCCCACAAGGGTGCAAGGGCCCAAGGACATGGGTCATCTGCTGCTTTCCCAGCATCAGCAGGGAGCTGGATTGGAAGTAGAGCAGCCAGGACTCGAACCAGTGCCCATATGGAATGCCGGCACTGAACGCCATGGTTTAACCTAAAGAAGATTTATTTGAAAGGAGAGTGGGGTTGGCGTTGAGGCACAGCCAGTTAAAGCCGCCGCCTGCAGCGCCGGCATCCCACGTGGGCGTTGGTTCGGATCCCAGTTGCTCCACTTCCGATCTAGCTCTCTGCTGTGGCCCGGGAAAGCAGTGGAAGATGGCCCAAGTGCTTGGGTCCCTGCACCTGCACGGGAGACCCGGAGGAAGCTCCTGGCCCTTGGCTTCGGATCCGCTCGGCTCTGGCTGTTGTGGTCATTTGGGGAGTGAATCAACGGAATGGAGGACCTCTCTTTCTCTGGCTCTACCTCTCTCCCTGGGACTCTGTCTTTTATATAAATAAAGTAAATCTTTAAAAAAAAATAAAGGCAGAATGACAGAAACAGAGGAGGAGATGGAGAGAGGGCTTCCATCTGCTGGTTCACTCCCCAAGTGGCTGCAGCTGGTGAGGCTGGGCCTGGCTGAAACCAGGAGCCAGAAAATCCATCCTGGTTTCCCACACTGGTGGCAGGGACCCAAGTACTTGGGCCATTTTCCGCTGCTTTCCCAAGCATGTTAGCAGGAAGCTGGATTGGAAGCCAGGACTTGAACCAGCACTGCAATATGGGATGCTGGATCACAAGCTGTGGCTTTACCTGCTGCACAACACTGGCCTAACACAGTGGTTTCATTCCCTTTGGGTATGTACCCCATATTGGGATTGCTAGCTCAGATGGTGGGTCAGTTTGCAGTTTGCTTAAGGAAACTCCATACTGTTTTTCCATACACGAATTTACCTTCCCAGATATGCCTAAGAGCATATTTTTGTTCTTTTTTAAAAAACTACTTGTTTGCAAGGCAGAGTGACAGAGGGGGATGGGGATGGAGATAAAGAGGGGACAAACAGCTTCCGTCTACCATCAACCAGTGCTAGAGCAGGCCAAGCCGGGAGCCAGGACTGCATCCAGGTCTCCCGCATGGGCCGTCGCCTGCTGCTTCCCAGGCACGTTAGCAGGAAGCTGGATGGGAAGTGGAGCAGTCAGGACTTGAACCAGGCACAGATGTGGGTACCCTGAGCAGCAGCTTAACCCACTGTGCCACGATGCCTGCCCCAAGCTCCTCCTCTTCCCACATTCACATCAGCTCTTGTTACTTTTTGTCTTTTTGATAGCCATTTTAATTAGAAGAAAATACCTCATCGTGGTTTTGATTTGCATTTCCTTGATGACCAGTGACATTAAACATTTTTTTCCCTAGACCTGTTGGCCATCTGTGTATTCTTTTAGAAATTTCTGTTCATGGGGACAGCGCTGTGGCATAGTGGGTAAAGCCACCACCTGCAGTGCCAGCATCCCATGTGGGCACCGGTTCAAGTCCCGACTGCTCCACTTCCCATCCAGCTCTCTGCTATGGCCTGGGAAAGCAGTGGAAGAAGGCCCAAGTCATTGGGCCCCTGCACACAGGTAGGAGACCCAGAAGAAGCTCCTGGCTTAAGACCAGTGCAGCTCTGGCCATTGCGGTCATCTGGGGCATGAACCAGTGGATGGTAGACCTTTCCCTCCCTCTCTGCCTCTCTCTGACTTTCAAATAAATAAATCTTTAAGAAAAAAAAAAAAGTTCAGATCTTTTGAATTTTTCAGCTATTGAGTTCCTTCTAAATTTTGAATATTGATCCTGGTGTCGACAGGTCTGAGTCTTCGCCTTTCCGGTTTGATTCTTGTGCGTGTCTGGCTGCGGGAGCTCAGAGTTCTTCACTGGAGCTCACTCGTCAGCATCCTCCTCCTCACCTTCCTCTTCGTCATCTTCACCTGCAGCAGGCTTTGTTTTTTTCTCCTCTTCTCTTGCGCCTCTGCGTCTCCCCCACAGCCGCTGAGCGCCGTCCACTCCTGTGCCGCCCCCAGGGGGCCCGCGGGCCAGGACTCTGCCTCCCCTGTACTGCTCTCCCCGGGCCCGCACCTGCGCTCCGTGTGTCCTCTCCCAGGACCCACTGGACCCACTGAGAGCGATCCCCTGTGTCGGCCTCGGGTTCACAACCGAGAGGACGGTGCTAGAGCCCGGGGGCCAGGGGCGCGTGTCCATGGGCTCCAAGCCTTCCATGGGATGCACATGGGCACAGCGGGCACCATGGAGCGCGGGTTCCTAGGTTTGCACTTGTGTTACATGTGCGCCCTGCGCTCCTGTCCAGTCTGGCCCCATCCAGCGAGTTCAGGCGTGGTATTTGCTCTAAGGTTCAGAATGGTTTGCGTAGAACTGGCGTTGGTTTCTCTTGTGGCGTGTGTTGGACATTAGCAGCAAAGCCAGAGGTCCTGGACTTTTTTTTTTTTTTTTTTGACAGAGTGGACAGTGAGAGAGAGAGAGAGAGAGAAAGGTCTTCCTTTTTTTTCCATTGGTTCACTCCCCAATGGCCGCTGCAGCCGGCGCACCGCGCTGATCTGAAGGCAGGAGCCAGGTGCTTCTGGTCTCCCATGCCGGTGCAGGGCCCAAGCACTTGGGCCATCCTCCACTGCACTCCCAGGCCATAGCAGAGAGCTGGCCTGGAAGAGGGGCAACCGGGACAGAATCCGGCGCCCCGACCGGGACTAGAACCCCGGGTGCTGGTGCCGCAGGCGGAGGATTAGCCTAGTGAGCTGCGGTGCCGGCGCTGGACTTATATTTTGAGGGGAGACATTTCTGACTCATTGGCTCAGCTTTTCTACTCCTGATCTAATCTTGCTGTGGCCAGGGCTCACCCACACCTCTTAGGTTGCTCACAGTGCCCTGTGGGAGTCTTCGGATTTCTGTGGCAGCCATTGTAGCATCTCCTTTCTTTCTTTCTTTCTTTCACTTCTGCAAAAGGTTTGATTATCTTAAAAAAAAAAAAAACAACGCAGTTCTTTGTTCTTGTTTCTCTTTCTGCTCTCTGGTCTCTTAAGAGTTACAGAGAGAAAGGTCCTTCCATCTGCTGGTTCACTCCCCAAATGGCTGCAACAGCCAGAGCTGGGCCAGGCTGAAGCCAGGAGCTTCTTCCAGGTCTCCCACACCGATGCATGGGGTTCAAGCACTAGGGCCATCTTCCACTGCTTTCCCAGACCATTAGCAAGGAGCTGGATTGGAAGAGCAGCAGCTGGGACATGAACTGGCACTCATGGGACGCTGACACTGCAAGCAGAGGCTTACCCACTACGCCACAGCGCCAGCCCTGGCTTACATGGTTTAGATCTAATTCACATGATTTTTGTCTTACCCACATGATTAACCAATTGACAAGAATTTAAGTGACATTAATGGTTTCTGAACAAGAGTGTTTGTTAGAGAAATAGTAATATGCTTTGGATTTTGGTTGGGTCTAATCTATAAATAATCAGTAGTGTTTTCTAATGACGGTATATTTTTAAGTTCTTATTTTATGTTTTTATTTAAAATATCAGTCCTTTTTGTTTAATTTGAAAGGCAGAGTTAGAGAGGGAGAGACATAGAGAAAGGTCTTCCATTCACTGCTCCACCCTCCTAAATGGGCCACAATAGCCAGAGCTGGGAGCTTCTTCCAGGTCTCCCATGTGGGTACAGGGGCCCAAGGACTTGAGCCATCTTCCACTGCTTTCCTGGGCCTCGCAGAGAGCTGGATTGGAAGAGGAGCAGCTGGGACATGAACCAGCGCCCATATGGGATGCAAGAGCCGGTTTTTTTTGGGTTTTTTTGGTTTTTGTTTGTTTGTTTGTTTGTTTGTTTTTGACAGGCAGAGTTAGAGACAGAGAGAAAGGTCTTCCTTTTCCATTGGTTCACCCCCTAAATGGCCGCTTCAGCTGATGCACTGTGCAGATCCAAAGCCAGGAGCCAGGCGCTTCCTCCCGGTCTCCCAAGCGGGTTTATGCTCTGCTGGCTTCCGTTTGCATGGGCATCACTTTCCATCCCCTCACCTTCAGTCCTGTGTGCCCTCGCCTTGTAGGTGGCATATCCAAAGTGGGTCTTGTTTTTTTAAGATTTGAGAGAGAGAGGTCTTCCATCCACTGGTTCACTCCCCAAATGACCGTAACGGTTAGAGCTGAGCTGATCTGAAGCCAGGAGCTTCTTCTGGGTCTCCCATGTGGATGCAGGGGCCCAAGCACTTGGGTCATCTTCTGCTGCTTTCCCAGGCCACAGCAGAGAGCTGGACTGGAAGAGGAGCAGCCGGGACTCGAACCAGTGCCCTTATGGGGTGCTGGCACTGCAGGCAGCGTTTTAACCCAGTGCACCACAGTGCCAGCCCTATGGGTCTTATTTTTGAACACATTCAGTCATTCCGTCTTTTAATTGCAGAGCTTAATCCACTTACATGCAACGTGGTTATCCATATGTAGGCACTTCCCCCACTGCTGCTGTTGGTTTTATTCACTGTTTTCTGGTTTCACAGGTGTGCATGTGAGAGGCCTGTGCGTGCAATGCCCAGTGAGTTCCAAACAGGTTCTGAGTAAATGTAGCGCTAACAGAGAACGCGCGGGCCCTCTCGAGGGCACATGCTGTTTCCTCGATATTTTTTTAAAAGTGGGTGCTTTATGCATAACCTTCATTAGGAAGGAGCAGGTCACACACAGGTGCACACCCGGCCCGTCCGCCGCCTGCAGCCCGCTGCTGTCAGCTCAGAGTCTTCGAGGAGACTACCCCCTGTGACCTTCCCACTCCACGCTCTCCTTGTACTGCTGTCCACGCCCAGGACTGGGGTCAGACACGGGAGCTGGGGCCTGGCGTTCAGCTGCAGTTGTGTTAGGTTGGTACCTTACTGCGCTGCGCCACCGCCCACCTGGTGTAGGGTGGAAACTCCTCCAGTGTGGACAGGAACCAACTTCCTTTTTATGTCTGCAGCTCTGTGTTCTGAGCACTGGTAGGTACAGCTGGGCTCAAGTGGAAACGAGGATGAAAGTGAGGTTAGCTCCGGGTGGAAGGTGACCGAGGCGACTCCTGCCCAGGCAGCCTGGCTCCAGGGAACTGGCCCGCAAGTGCTGTGGTGTGCCTGCGGCTTGCAGGTGGACAGCACACCATGGGGGGGGTGGGGGCACGTGCTAGGATCAGGTGGCCTGCATACCGTCTCCAGACGCGCTGAGTGGACGGACTAAAGGATGGTGAGTGGCAGCCATGCCCACCTGGGCCGCATGAGTGGTGTGAAACTGGGCTGCTTTATTTACTGGCCATTTGTATGGAGGACCCGCGATGGCTGTGCTCGGTACTCCCTAACCCTAGGGCAGCACTTGAGTAATGGAGTGCAACAATGTGTGTGCCGGGGTTGGAGGGACAGAGGGGTTCCATTTCCCGGGGGCTCAAGACGAGAGCTTTGGGAAGAGACAGAGGAAAGACCTGGGCTGTGCCTGTCACTGTCTTCCGCATGCTGCCACGCCCTCCTCCATCCTGTGTTTGTTTTTAACCTGGGTGCTGAGAGGTAGCACTGTGCAATGGCAGCCCATCTCCGCCACGGCCCGCAGGAGTCCCCGAGCCTGGCTCTCAGGCAGAAGGCTGGCCGAGGTGGTAGAAAGCCACATTTTAATCTTGGCCAAGGCAAGGCTCCTTCTTGCATTGTTGTGTTTGTCGTACAAGCCACCACCCCCATGCTTTACAAACACACACAGGCTGTCCGCCCCCTCGGCCACAGAGCGGCAGTCTCTGCTTTGGCACCTGACGCCCACCGCGCCCCCCACCCCACCCGCTGAGGTCTGCACACAGGAGCTGCGAGCCCAGGGAGGCCCGTGCAGAGTCCTGGCAGCAGGCGCCTCTCACTGGCGCACCTTGTGGAGTGGGAGTTGCTAAGGCACCTGGTGTCGTTCCCACGAGAGCGGCGGCTGGGAGCCACGGTGCCCCTCCCGTAGCGCGCTCCCTTGGCCCAGTCTTGGTCTGAGTGCTCACGGCAGGAAGTAGTGAATTCTCTGGGAAACAGACTTGCAGCCCTGGGCTGAGAAGCGCTGCCCCTCCTTGGGGACGTAGACCATGAGCCGGGCGATGCTGTCCAGGGCCTCCTCTGTGTACGCGAGCCCTTGGCTCAGGAAAGCGTCCCGTGCGCACAGCCGCACGTGGCCGAACTCCAGGGGCAGGAAGGGGACGAAGGCGTCGATCAGGTTTTCCTTCACCAGGCGGCTGGCGCCGAAGCCGCTGTCTGAAACCAAGACGCAGAGTTACATTCAGGGCTGGGGCTGGCGGCTGCGAGGGCCGGAACCGTGCAGCTGTGTGCATCCCCTGCAGGCAGGGTGGAGCACGCCAGGGGCCGGGCCCGGGGCCTCAGTAGCCACCGCTCGTATTCCCTGGGCTGACCGGGTGGGCTCCTCGTGTCTGCACCCGCCCTGGCTCCCTCCAGCCCTGGGTCACTCACCCGTGGACGCCGCGACCTCAGCCCGGAGCTGGGGCTCCAGCTGCTCCGCGGTGATTTCCTCCCGGGCCCTGCCAGCCTGCAGCCACTCCAGGACCAGCTCGTTGATGACATTGCCCCCAAGGTTACTAAGAGAGAGAGAAGCACCCGTTAACTCGGCTTTAAATTGAGCTTCCCCAAGCCTTACCGAAAGGACGGGGACGAGGCCCGCTCTTCCCTCCCAGGAGCTGCTGTCGCAGCCCAGAGGCCACGGCCACGCAGTAAGTCACGGCTGTGCTTTGCCGGCCATGGTCCCGTCCTTACTGAGTGCTGCCGCTAGGGGGCGCGGGGCAGTGTGGCCCCAGCCGCACTCCAGTAAGGATCTCCCTGCTGAGACACCCCCCGGCGGAACAGCTGTTCCCACCCCAGCCACCTTCCTGGGAGCCAGGGGAGAGACCACAGTGTCTGCCTTTAGTCAGAGAAGACAAGACACATGCAGAAGGGGGAAGGAGAGAGAGGCCCCCTACCCCGCTTCCTCCCGGCCCGAAGCAGCTGGATACGGGGAGAGGTGTCTCACGGCCCGCCCGAGCGTACAGCGAGGGAACCAGCACGTGGGCTTCAAACAGAGACCACCCCACCACCCTCCCCCCAACCCCTGGAGATAGCAGGTGCATAAGCTCTGGGAGTGCCAGGCCCTCCGCGACGAGCCCCAGCACCAGATAAAGCCCAGAGAGTCCCCCTCCCCAGGCAGGGACGGGTCCACTTGGGGATTGCTTCGGCCATGCTGGGACTCAATCCAGCACCAGGCAGACCCTAACGGTGCTCTCGGCTCAGGCCACCACCTGCAGCACCCACGGCCCCAGTTGATAGATTCCTGACCGCACAGTGGCTGCTCACGGCGGCCCCGGGCCTGAGTCCACCCCAGTAGCCCCTGGTGTCCCTGTACGGAGACGCCCAGCCTTCCGACCCTGGTCGTAGGAAGAAGCTCCCAAGGATGAGCCAAGCCCTTCTCCAGTTCATTCTGAAGAACATGCCCACTGCAGATCTGGGCCAAACAGGCACGGGACCCCCGGCAGTAACACACCAAAGCAGGGGCGTGGCACGCACTGACTTAGGGCGCCGTTTAGTGCAGAAACAGCAGAAGTGAGAACCCAAGGCTGCTTAGGACTTCTGCATGGGGGTTAAGACACCCACCTTGCATCCGAGTGTCCGGCTTTGCACCCTGGCTCCACCCCCGATTCTAGCTCACGTGCGCCTGGGAGGCAGCAGGCGATGGCTCAAGTAGCTGGGTCCCTGCCGCCCACACGGGAGGTTTGGATTGAGGCCTGGCTCCTGACTTGGGCCTACCCCAACTATTGCAGGCATCTGGAGAGTCACCTAGAAGACTGGTTTGTGGCGGAGCAGGGTAAGCTGCCGCCTGCCTCCCCTAGCAGAGCACCGGTTCGAGTCCCAGCTGCTCTGCGTCTGCTCCAGCGCCGTAATGCTCCAGCGAAGGCGGCAGCAGAAGGCCCAAGGTGCTTTGTCCCCTGAAAACCAGATGGGGCTGGGCCGGGCTGAAGCCGGGAACTCCGCTGCTCGTGGCCATTTTGGGAGTGAGGTGAATGGCTGGAGGATCGATCTCTCACATTTTCAAATAAATAAATCTTAAAACTTTTTTAAGCTCTGTTTTTAGGAAATACCTGTCTTAAACTCAGAGAGCAGCAAGTGAACGTAGAGAAATGATTCTATTCACTCACAGAGATGGAGTTAACCTTGAAATCAAACCTTTCAGAAAGGAACAGTAAGCAAAAAACTTCCAAGTGTGGCAGAAGGTAGCAAACCAAAATAGGTCAAAGGGAAGAGAGGAGGAGTGAGTTCCAGGCAGGCTAACCAGACCTACACAGCTGAAGGGGAAGAAATGAACCAAGAATGAAGACGGCTGGAGGGAACTCGGGGAGCGGGTTCAGAGCAAGTATCTTACTGAGGTTCAAGAGGGACTTGAGAGGGCAAGAAAAGCATATTCCAAGAGAATATCGGGGCCGGCGCTGTGGCGTAGCGGGTAAAGCCACCGCCTGCAGCACTGGCATCCCATATGAACTCAGGTTCAAGTCCCGGCTGCTCCACTTCGGATCCAGCTCTCTGCTGTGGCCTGGGAAAGCAGTGGAGGATGGCCCAAGTGCTTGGGCCCCTGCACCCACGTGGGAGACCCAGAGAAGCTCCGGGTCTGCCCAGCTCCATTGCAGCCATTTGGAGAGTGAGCCTGTGGACGGAAGATCTAACTCTGCCTCTCAAATAACTCTTAATAGCAGAAGACACCCCTGCCCAAGATAGAACAGCCCAGGTGCAGGAAGGCTGGTCACACCGTGCAGATTCAGTTCAACCTAGTTGGTCCCAGGTCGGGTTGTAATCATGCTCTCCAAGGTTACAGCTAAAGAGGATTGTCAAAGCATCAGGGTGTCTCCCTCTGCCTGGCTGCAGCCACAGCAAAACGCTAGGCGAGCAGCGGAAGCTTGCCAGCCAGGAATTCTGTGCTCAGCAAAGCTGTCTTCTGGATAGGAGGGAGAAAGGACATCTCCAGTCCAAAGCTGAGAGAGTACATCAGACCATCTAACAAGAGATACAAGAGCGGGGCTGGCACTGTGGCGCAGCAAGTTAAAGTCCCAGCCTGCAGCGCTGGCATCCCACATGGGCACCAGTTCTAGTCCCAGCTGCTCCACTTCCGATCCAGCTCTCTGCTGTGGCCTGGGAAAGCAGTGGAGGATGGCCCAAGTCCTTGGGTCCTTGCACCCATGTGGGAGACACAGAGGAAGTGCCTGGCTCCTGGCTTCGGATTAGCGCAGCTCTGGCCGTTGCAGTCATTTGGGGATTGAACAGGTGGATGGAAGATCCATCTCTATATATATATATAACTCTTTCAAATAATAATAAAAAAAATACCAGAGGAAGTTTTCAAACTGATAGACACAAGAGTCAGAAGACAACAAGAGAGGTAGAAAACTCACTGGTATGAGTAACAATACAAGTTCACAGTGATCTAAAATACAGCAACCATGATGCATAAGCCATTTAGTTAGAATACTCAGTACAGGTGTTCTAGAAAAATATGAAATAGGACATCAAAAATTCCAAATCTGGGGAGTGCAAGTGTATAGTTCATTTATATTTCTCTAGTCTTCATTTCTGTCTTTATATAAATAATAATGGATCTTTAAAATAACGATCCTCTTATTTTTAAGGGGCAGAGTGGGGACCAGTGCTGTGGTGCAGTAGGGTAATCCTCCATCTGCAGTGTCCGCATCCCATATGGGCACTGGTTTGAGTCCTGGCTGCTCCACTTCCCATCCAGCTCCGTGCTATGGCCTGGGAAAGCAGTAGAAAATGGCCCAAGTGCTTGGGCCCCTGTACCCACGTGGGAGACCCGAAGAAGCTCCTGGCTTCAGCCTCACCCAACCCTGGCCATTGTGGCCATGTCGGGAGTGAACTAGCAGATGGAAGACCTCTCACTTTCTGTAACTCTGCCGAATGAATGAATGAATATTGTTTAAGAAAAGAAAAAAAGCCAAAGGTCGGCAGCGTTCAGCATGTGAACCAGAGATTCTTGCAGGGGGAACAGGTCTACAGTCCCCATGGTCTTAGAGCCTGGCTGGGTGGCTACACCCGCAGACTCCCAGAGTCAAAACACCAAGGCAGCTCTGCCTCTCTGCTGATGGACAGACTGGCAGGGCGGAGAGACACCTCTGGCCCCTGCGACTGTGCGACTATTGTGTACTTGAGACCTGGGAGACTGGCAGTCACACGAGAAAGGGGAGGGGGTAGCTGGGTAACGAGCTCCACCACGCCCAATTGGGCGTTACCCTGGAAACCTGTCCCACCCTAGAACTCCCAGGCCACACCCACCACCACCTCCTGGTACTCACTGAAAAAGCAGACATGGACTGTGCCACAGAGGCTGAGCCCCAGGAAAAAGGCATCAGAAGAAAAATCAAAACAAAACAACTCCACAGACACCTAAAAATAGAGCCAGAAATTCAGGAAACAAGAGTAAAGAACACAAGAATGTTTCAGTATTAGAATGTGAAGATGAAGAGACTGAGGAAATACCAGAAATGGAATTCAAAAAATTATTCATATGATTACTCAAAAGCAAAGAGAACCACATTTACAAACTAGATAACCACACATGACATGAATGAAATTTTTCCACATGAAATTTTTGAAGAGAAATCAAAACGAAATATTACAACTGAAGAATTCAATAGACCACATAAAAAATGTGGTGGAAAGTCTTAACAGCAGAGTTCGCAAGGCAGAGAAAGAATATCTAAACTAGAAGACAAATCATTGGAAATCTTATAATCAGAAAAAGAAGAAAAAAAAACAAGAAGAAAATAGAAAACTTAAAAACAGTTTTGGAGACCTATGGGATACTATTAAATGACTCAACATATGAGTCTTAGGGGTTTGAGGGTGCAGAGAGAGTGAACTAGAAAACCTAGTTAGTGAAATAATAACAGAAAACTTCCCCTATTTGGAGGAAGAAAGGGATATCCAAGTAGAGGAAGCACATAGAACCCCTAACAGACAAGACAAGACAAGATCTTCACCACGCCACACTGCAGTCAAACTCTCCATAGTAAAACAAAGATTCTAAAATGTTTACGAGAGAAATGCCATATTACTTTCAGAGGATCTCTAATTAGACTCACAGCTGACTTCTCATCAGAAACTACAGGTTATAAAGGAATGGCAAGATATAGACCAAGTCATAAAAGAAAAAACTGTCAACCCAGAATACTAGACCCTGCAAAGCTCACATTCATGAACAGAAACTGAAAGAATTTGTCACCACTTGTCCAGCCTTACAAAAGATGCTTAGGGGGTGCTACACACAGAAACACAGGAAGATAGCCATCATTACAAAAGAATGAGATGGCAGAAAACCCCCCAGTACAAGTACAAAAGAAATCTAAAGTACACAATAGGAATAACTAGGGAAAAATGGCAGGGCCAAGTCATTACTTATCAACAGTCACCTTGAATGTAAGTGGCCTCAACTCTCCAGCTGAAAGATGCAGTGGCAGAATGGATTTAAAAACAAGACCCATCGATTTCCTGCCTACAAGAAACACGTCTCCCCGACAAAGATACACGAGCCTGAAAGTGGAAGGATGGAAAAAGATAGTCCATGCTAACAGAAACCAAAAAAGAGCTGGTGTTGCCATCCTAATACCAGATAAAATAGACTTTAACATAAAATATATTTAAAGAGACAAAGAAGGGCACTATGTAATGATTAAGGGATCAATTCAATAAGTGGATGGGACTATAATAATGTATACACACACAACCACAGGATGCCTGGCTATTTAAAAGAAGCACTAAGGGACCTAAAGGAAGACAGAGACTCCAATACAATACTAACGGGGGTCTTCAATATCCCACTCTCAACAATGACAGATAAACCACACAGCAAATCACCAAGGAAACAAAAGAGTTAACTGACACTATAGACCAAATGAGGCTAACAAATATCTACAGAACGTGTCACCCCACAGCGGCACAGTACACACTCTTCTCATCAGTGCATGGAACTTTCTCTAGGATACAGCACAGCTAGGCCACAAAGCAAGTCTCAGCAAATTCAAAAAAAATTTAAATCATTTGCTACATCTTCTCTGACCACGATGGAATGAAGCTGGAAATCAACAACTCAAGAACCGCTGGATCATACAGAAACACATGGAGACTGAACAACATGCTCTTGGGGCCCAGCGCCGTGGCTCACTTGGCTAACCCTCCGCCTGCAGCGCCAGCATCCCATGTGGGCGCCAGGTTCTAGTCCCAGTTGCCCCTCTTCCAGGCCAGCTCTCTGCTGTGGCCCAGGAAGGCAGTGGAGGATGGCCCAAGTGCTTGGGCCCTGCACCCGCATGAGAGACCAGGAGAAGCACCTGGCTCCTGGCTTCAGATCGGCGCAGCACACCAGCCATAGCAGCCATTTGGGGGGTGAACCAATGGAAGGAAGACCTTTCTCTCTGTCTCTCTCTCACTGTCTAACTTTGCCTGTCAAATAAATAAAGAAATAAATCTTTTAAAAAAAATGAAAAACATGCTCTTGAACAAACAATAGGTCAGAGAAGAAATCAAAAAATTTCTAGAAACAAATGAAGATGACAACACTTCATATGAAAATTTAAGGGATACAGCAAAAGCAGTGCTAGGAGGGAATTTTATATAGCAATTGGTGCCTTCACGAAGAAACTGGTAAGACACCAAATAAAAGAACTGTGACTGCATCTCAAGGACCTAGAAAAACAACAGCAAGCCAAACCCAAAACTAGTAGGAGGAAATAAATAATTAGAAGTAGAGAATAAGCAAATTTGAAACAAAAAAAATACAAGAAAAAGTGAAATGAAAAGCTGATTTTTTGAAAAAATAAAATTGATAAATTAACCAAAAAAATGGGAAAAGACCCAAATCATTAAAATGAGATGAAAAAGGAAATGTAACAACAAACACCACAGAAATAAAATGAATCATCATTACTACAAAGAGCTGTTTGCCAACAAATTAGGAAACCTATAAGAAATGATAGATTCCTAGAAAAATACAACCTACCAAAACTGAGTCATGAAGGTACAGAGAACCTAAACAGACCAATAACTAAGACGGAAATGGAATCAGTACTAAAGGCCCTCCCAACAAAGAAAAGCCCAGGACCGGATGGCTTCACGGCTGAATTCTACCAGACATTTCAAGAACTAACTCCAATTCTTCTCAAGCTACTCAAAACAATTCAAAGGGAAGAAATCCTCTCAAACTCCTTTTATGAAGCCCGCATCACCTTAATATAGATCATACAGAAATGAATTCCTAAACCTGAAAAGGATGCAACAGAGAAAGGAAACTATACCCTAATATCCCTGATGAACAAAGATGTAAAAATTCTCCCCAAAATTCCAATTAATTGAATCCAACAACACATCAGAAAACTCATTCACCTGGACCAAATGGGATTTATCCCTGGTATGCAGGGATGGATCAACATTCACAAATCAATGTGATACACCACATTAACAAACTGAGGAACAAAAACCATATGGTTACCTCAATAGATGCAGAGAAAGCATTTGATAAAATACAACACCCTTTCATGATGAGAACCTTCAGCAAATTGGGTATAGAAGGAACATTCCTCAACACAATCAAGGCAATGTATGACAAACCCATGGCCAGCATCCTATTGGATGAGGAAAAGCTGGAAGCATTCCCACTGAGATCCGGTACCAGTAAGGGATGCCCACTCTCACCACTGCTATTCAATAGAGCCCTGGAAGTTTTAGCCAGAGCCATTAGGCAAGACAAAGAAATCAAAGAGATACACACTGGAAAAGAGGAAATCAAACAGATGACATGATCCTCTGTGTAGAGGATCCCAAAGGCTCCACTGAGAGACTATTGGAACTCACAGAAGAGTTTGGTAAAGTGGCAAGCATACAAAATTAACACAGAAAAATCAACAGCCTTTGTATACACAGACAACATCACAGCTGAGAAAGAGCTTTTAAGATCAGTCCCATTCACAATAGTTCCAAAAAGAATCAAATACCTTGGAATAAATTTAACCAAGGATGTCAAAGATCTCTACGATGAAAATTACAGAGGCCAACGCAGCGGGTTAATGCCCTGGCCTGCAGTGCCAGCAGCCCATATGAGCGCCGGTTCAAGAGCCGGCTGCTCCACTTCCAATCCAGCTCTCTGCTATGGCCTGAGACAAGTCCTTGGGCCCTTGCACCCACGTGGGAGGCCCAGAGGAGGGTCCTGGCTCCTGGATTCAGATCAGCGCAGCTCCAGCCATTGTGACCAGCTGGGGAGTGAACCTGTGGTTGGAGGACCTCTCTCACTCTCTGCCTCTCCTTCTGTGTAATTCTGATTTTCAAATAAATCTTAAAAAAAATTACAAAAGACTAAAGAAAGAGAAGACATTAAAAAATGGAAAACTCTACCATGTTCATGCATTGGAAGAATCAACATCATCAAAATGTCTATATTACCAAAAGCAATTTATAGATTCAATGTGATCCCAATCAAAAATACCAATGACATTCTTTGCAGATCTAGGGAAAACTATGCTGAAATTCATATGGAAACAAGAGACCCCGAATAGCTAAAGCAATCTTATACAACAAAAATAAAGCCATAGGCGTCACAATACCCAATTTCAAGACATACTACAGGGCAGTTATAATCAAAACAGCCTGGCACTGGCACAGAAACAGATGGATAGGGGCCGACATTGTGGCACAGTGGGCTAAAGCCTTGGCCTGTGGCGCTGGCATCCCATACAAGCACCGGTTCAAGTCCCAGCTGCTCCTCTTCCTATCCAGCTCTCTACCATGGCCTAGGAAAACAGAAAATGGCCCAAGTTCTTGGGCCCTTGTGCCCACATGGGAGACCTGGAGGAGGCTCCTGGCTCCAGATCAGCTCAGCTCTGGCCATCACAGTCATTTGGGGAGTGAACCAACAGAATGGAAG
Organism: Oryctolagus cuniculus; assembly: GCF_964237555.1. NCBI lineage: Eukaryota > Metazoa > Chordata > Mammalia > Lagomorpha > Leporidae > Oryctolagus > Oryctolagus cuniculus. The sequence continues at coordinate 7,286,777 of NC_091438.1, read as the reverse complement.
ACTTCTCTTTCTCTCTCTCTCTCTCTGGCTGTACCTCTCTCTGTAACTCTGTCTTTCAAATAAATAAAATAAATATTTTTTTAAAATAGATAGACCAATGGAACAGAATAGAAATGCCAGAATCAATCCATGCATATATAGCAAACTTATTTTTGATAAAGGAGCTAAAATCAACCCTTGGACAAGGACAGTGTCTCTAACAAATGGTGCTGGGAAAACTCGATCTCCACATGCAGAAGTATGAAACCAGACCCCTACCCTAAACCTTACACAAAAAGCCACTCGAGATGGATCGAAGACCTAAATCTATGGCCCAGTACCACCAAATCATTAGAGAACATGGGGGAAACTCCACAAGACACTGACATAGACAAAGACCTCTTGGAAAAGACCCCAAAAGTACAGGCAATCAAAGCCAAAATTGATAAATGGGATTATATCAAGCTGAAAAGTTTCTATACGGCAAAAAAACAAAAAGAACAACAACAAAAAAAGTGGAGAGACAACAAAATGGGAAAAAATATTTGCAAAGTACGCAACTGATAAAGAGTTAACATCCAGAATATATAAAGAGCTCAAGAAATTCAACAACAAAACAGTCCAGTAAAGAAATGAACGAAGGACTTAAACGGGCATTTTTCATAAGAGGAAATTCAAATGGCCTAGACACTTGTGAAAATGCTCAGGATCATTAACCATCAGAGAAATGCAAATCAAAACCACAACAAGGTGTCACCACACTCCACCAGTGAGAATGGCTCGCGTACAGAAATCATCAAATGACAAACGCTGGCGAGAACGCGGGGAAAAGGTACCCTGGCCCACTGGTGGTGGGAATGTGAACTGGTCCAACCACTGTGGAAGACCTGAGAAATCTGAATACAGACCTCCAAATGACCCAGCCATCCCACTCCTGGGAATCTACCCAAACCAAAATGAATCAGTATACAAAAGAGTTATCTGTACCCCCAATTTTAACTGCAGCACAAGTCACAATAGCTAAGATATGTAAACAACCCAGATGTCCAACTGTTGACTGGATAAAGAAATTATGGCATATACGCACTATGGAATACTATTCAGCCGTAAAAACAAATAAAACCCTGTCTTTCGCAACAAGCTCGTTGCAAATGGAAACCATCATACTTGGTGAAATAAGCCATTCCCACAAAGACAGATATGTTTTCCCGATCCACTGTAACTAACAGAGTACTTGACAAGTAATGTACTGGACTGAAACAGACTTCCCGAGATTCCATGATTGTTCACAGCCTTTGTCTCTTCATAGAGGAACAGTGTTTTGTTCTGTTTTTTTCTTCCTACTATTTGTTGAGCGCTATTACTTAATGTAGGGTTAACCACATGATCATTCAGTGTACCGAAAACAGAGCGTGCTAAAGGTTAGCAGTGGGAATCCGAGAGGGAGGGGGAGGAGGGGCTGGAGTGGGGAGGAGTCCCACTATGTTCCTAAATCTGTATATACGAAATACATGAAACTTGTACAACTTAAATAAAATAAAATAAAAAGGCCAAAGACAACAAGGGCTGGCAAGGATGAGGAATGACGGGAACGGCCGCCTAGGCTATTGAGAACGGAGCACAGCCATTGTGCAGAACAGTCCAGGGACCAAGCCACAGCCCTGCGCGGGAACCAGGAGACAGCCACATCACCACAGCCCATCCACAACACCCAAGACCTGGAAACAACCTGTGTCCACCCACCGAGGCCTGGACAACGCGCCACAAATCACAACAGAGCCTCTTCAGCCACAGAAGGCGATGCTGTCTTGTCATTTGGGCCCACACAGACGGAACTGGAGGTCATTACGTCATGCGAAATATGACAAGTCCCATGTGATCTCATTCACCCATGGAATGTAAAACAGCGACCCCATAGAAGCGGACAGCAGAATGGTTCATGCACACCACGTCAGAGTCAGGTTCTACTGACTCTAGATGGTGATAATGCACTGTTAATGTCTCTGAAAAAAACCGAAGGACTTTGAGTGTGCTCACAAAGAAGCGAACTTAAATGTGGGAGGAGCCAGGTGCGTTTGCCCCGATTTGGACAGCACACGGATCGGCACATCACATGGGCCCCACGTGAACAAGGACAATGCTCATGTCACTTCTAAAAAGAAAGAAAGCCTTAGACAAAACATTTCGTTCAGGAGGCTCCCCGGACAGGAGCCCGGGCCGGGCCAGCAGGTGGGGCGCGGGGCCGGCAGCACTGTGGGGGTTTGCCTCCGGCTGCTGGCTGCTCCCTCCCCACCGTGACACAGGGGAGCCGAAAGCTTGGTTTCACACTCCGGAGCGATTTGTACTTCCTGTGGGCTCTCCAGGGTTGGTGATGGCTTCAGGCAGCTGGAACAGTGATGGAAGCCCGGGAAAGAGGAAGGAGGATGGGCTAAGGAGAAGAAACCACAGCGCCCCTACTGAGATGGCCGGGGCCGGTGCTGTGGCACAGCGGGTAAAGCTGCCGCCTGCAGTGCTGGCTTCCCATATGGACGCTGGTTCGAGTCCCGGCTGCTCCACTTCCGATCCAGCTCTCTGCTATGGCCTGGGAAAGCAGTGGAAGATGACCCAAGTCCTTGGGCCCCTGCACCCACGTGGGAGACCCAGAGGAAGCTCCTGGCTCCTGGTTTCAGATCGGCACAGCTCCAGCTGTTGTGGCCATCTGGGGAGTGAACCAGCGGATGGAAGACCTCTCTCTCTCTCTCCCCCCTGTGTAACTCTGGCTTTCAAATAAATAAATAAATCTTAAAAAAAAAAAAAAAAGCCAGGATTGGGGTGGCAGAGACCTGGGGCTGGAGCACCCCCTGCAAGGACCCCTCCCCTCTGCCCCAGCTCCCTGCGCACGGCTCTTCCACCCCACCCACTGCACTCACCCCTCCCCCGCCCCCTTCAACAGCCCCAGCCCTGGCCGTTCCCTAGCTCTGCACATGCCCTTCCCCCTGCTCCTGCCCAGGCCCTGCAGAATGGGGGGTCCATCAGCAGAACCATGGGGGGAGGCAGGCGGCAAGTAGGGAGTGCGGCCCCCACACCTCCATCTCTGTCCTCAAGAAGCCCTGAGTGCCTCTGACACGGCTGTGGGCGCCTGGTGCATCCTGCGCCCGGATTCTATGGGGCTCCTGGGACCCAGAAGGGGAGCCGAGCCGGTGCTCTCGCAGCCTGCACAGCAGGCGGGGCGAGGCAGGGGGGGTACATCCTTCCTGGCTGAGCACCTCAGTCGGGACCGCCCAGGCGGCTGCGTGGTCCAGCGCCGCCTTCCCTTGGGGCCGGAATCTGCCCCCAGCTGCAGGGCTCCTGCAGGAGCAGGGGGCTGGTGTCGGGGGAGGGGCTGTCGCAGGGCCGCTGGGCTCCCAGTGACCCCAGCTCAGGCAAGACAGGAGATGGCCCCAAGAGACAGGGCAGGCAGCCACGTGTACACTGGCACGGGCTGCGGGGCCGGCCATCACGGGGAGGGGGAGCCGAGTGGGGCTCAGTCACCCAGGGCCAGGGGCAACCACAGGCTAAATGCACGTTTGTCGGAGCCTCCTCTGAGCCCCCTCCGGAGGGTGTCCCTGTCCCCTCCCCCAGCCAGCGCCTCCTCCTGTGCTGTTATGGTTTCCGTGAATGGTTTCCATCCGTCCGGAGCTCTCTGACCGCTCTGCAGCCTGCCTGTCCCCCTGTCGCCGCCAGCTCGAAGCTCTTGGCTTCACACCCCCAGCAGCCAGAGGACAAGCGGCTCTGATCTCTGCAGCTGCACTTGGTACAAATGGACGAGAGCTGCCGACGCTGATGTTTCCAGTAACCCGCCAGCGGGCCCCTCGTGGCTCCAGCCCAGATAAGAACCTGCTCTGACCGGCACCCCCAGCTGTGGCTCCCGGCTCCTGCCTGCTCCTGTCATCCCATGCCACCAGGGGGCAGGCCTGCAAGCGCCAGGTGCATCATTTCACACAGGAGGTTTAGGGGTGTTTCAAGATTAAACCCGGGCCTCACCCTAGGTCACACTGACCTGTTGGATCAGCTGTGCTTTCCTTTCAAACAAGAATCCTCCAGGGGCCAGCGCTGTGCCAGGGTAGGCTAACCCTCCTCCTCGGTGCTGGCATCCCTTACGGGTGACAGTTCAAATCCCAGCTGTTCCACTTCCGATCCAACTCCCTGCTTATGGCCTGGGAAAGCAGAAGATGGCCCAAGTGCTTGGGCCGCTGCACCCATGTGGGAGACCTGGAAGAAACTCCTGGATTCAGTTAGGCCCAGCTCCAGCTGTTGCAGCCATCTGGGAGTGAACCAGCAGGTAGAAGATCTCTCTCTCTTTCTAACTCTGCCTCTCAAATAAATAAAGCTTAAAAAAAAAAATCCTCCAGGCTGGTGCTGGGGCATAGTGGGTGAAGCCACAGCCTGCAGCACTGGCATCCCATATGGGCGCCGGTTCAATTCCTGGCTGCTCCACTTCCGATCCAGCTCCCTGCTAATGTGCGTGAGAAGGCAGCAGCACGTGGCCCAAGTGCTTGGACCCCTGCCACCTCAATGAAGCGCCTGGTTTTGGCCTGGCCCACCCCAGCCGCTGGAGAACCACCTGAGGAGTGAACCAGTGAATGGAAGACCCCTGTCCCCTTCTGTAACTCTTTCAAATAAAATAAATCTATAAATTTTTTTTTTAAAAAAAGAAAGCCCACCACAGAGGGGCAGTGAATTGCAGCTCAGTGTAGAAGTCCAGTCCAGAGACTCAGCGGTCTCCCCCAACCCATCAGAATACCTGTGACCCTCAGGGCCTGGGGGCAGCCACTTCTGGGGCCCCTGGGCCTGGGGAGGGGAGCACTGGTAGCCTTGGATGTCCATGGCCTGGGGTGCACTAGTGGACTATGACAACGCGACCTGGCCCAGGCCCACAGCGGAGTCCCTGGACCCTGAGACCACAGGTTTGTACATGGTCTTCCACGTCCCTGTCCCAGTCACACGGCTTCCTCCTCAAGGGCTCAGAGGCTCCCGGGGAGCAGACACGGCCTCTGCCCAGCAGACTCAGCCCGGGGAGGGCCGTCCCAGGCCCTGCCTACACATCCTGAGACCTGAGACCGCACATTCCAGCGAGGCTGGGTCACTGGGGGAGGGGCAGGGCTGGCGTGGGGACAGCCCACAAAGCCTGAATACTACCAAGGCAAATATCTGCCCAGAGACGGCAGGGTCACCAGGTCACGTGGGCAGCTGTGACCCAGACAAGGGTGTGGGCTTCCCAAGCGAAGCAGCAGGTGGGAGAGGCCAGCGGGGTGCAGAGCTGGGAGGAGGGGGCACGAGGGGAAGACGGCGGCACAGGTGCAGAAGTAGAAGGGGTCTCTGCAAACGTGGGGGGCACCCCGAGCTGCCGTCCCCATGCTGCACCCCCTCTGAGCAGTGGTTCAGAGGGGCCCCCAAACTCCCACCCATCAGCACCACATGGGAGGGCGGCGGTGGGGGAGCCATGGGGTCACCTCCATTCGGCCACTTCTGCATTTGGGCTCCTCCACTTAACTGGCTGCCCAGGGGCTCTGCCTTGGACAGTGGCCAGCGGCCCGGGCCCTGGGGACAGGACTAGAGCCCGAGGCTTTGTTGTCCTCACCTACGGAAGGTGAGCACTCTGGTCAGGCCAGGAGGGAGTGCTCTGGGACACCCCCGTGCCCCCCCCCCCATACACTGTGGTTCTGTGCGCACCTGCGAACACAGCAGGGAGCATTTGCCATCAGCACGCGGGAATCCCAGCCCAGCACCGTTCACACCTGCTCCGTGCACGCCAGGGCCACACCTGCCTTCTGACTGCCCTGAGCAGGGCACTCTACACTTGCAACGCCCACTAGAGATGGCGCTGAACAAGTTCAAGTTCACATGCCCCAAAGCCGTGGCCAGAGCAACAGAAGCCCAGGAAGCCGCAGCCAAGTCCCCGGGGGCAGTGTGGCAGACCCAGCGCGGCAGGTGCTCACTCGAGGTCAAGGTCAAGGCCGGCCACTTGCTTCAAGGCCTCCCAAGGCTGCAGGAGGAACCGGCTGCGCTGGCACTCAGGGTGGTGCTCCCTCCCCGAGCAGGCTCCGCTGTACCTGGGGGTCTCAGCGACCCTAAGCGAGCCCCTCCACCGCCCGCCCGCAGCCCCTCGGAGCTCACCTGAGAAAAACGAATATGCTCCTCGGTGGCCCGGCGCGGGCGTCCCCGGGCGCGCGGCGCTCCAGGTGCGGCCCCAGGAGCTCCAGCAGCTCGGGGTGCAGCTTCTCGGCCTCGTCGAAGATGAACAGGGTCTGGCGGCAGCGCTGCTGAGTCTCCCGGATCTGGGCCATCAGCTGCTCCTGCACGGGATGCCAGGAGCTCCTGGGGGCCTCGGCGCACCTTCCCGCCCGCCCAGGTTTCCGGGAGCATGCGCAAGAGACTCCTCGGGCCTGCGGGCGTGCACTCCACGCGGGGGCGGGGCGAGGACCCTCGCCTCTAGCAAGCTCCCCAGGCGATTCTCCCGCGCCCTTGGTCTCCCCTAGCCCGGCTGTCAGAGCGGCCAGGGAGGGGAGGGCCAGCTCCCGGTCTGCTCTCCTCTGGCCCTAAGCAGGTGCCACCTGCAGCCTGCAGGATTCGGGCTATACCAGGCGGGGGAGGCTGGCATCCCAGCAGTGCCCCCACAGTTGAAGCCCACAGTTCTTCCTGGGAAGGCCCACCTGAGCAGCCACTTGCTGGTAGGACAGCTGGGGCTCAGGTCACCGAGCTCTCGCCCTCCAAGGCCGCAGGGAATCTGCCAAGTGACCCCGGCAGTCTGTGTCCTCAGGGGCTACACAATCCTTCCGGTTGGCACACTTGAAGTACCAGGCGGAAAGCCAAAGACAGGTGCCGTCACCTTGGCCAAGTCGGGAGGAGGGGCTGATCATCTGGCCGACTTTAAGGACTTGTCCCTGGGGCCGCAACACCGGCATCCCACAGCAGAGTGCTGGCTGTAGTCCCCGCTGCTCTACTGTCAGAGCTCCCTGCTGATGCACCTGGGAAGGCAGCGGACGACGGCCCCAGTGCGTGGCTCCTGCTACCCACATGGGAGACCCAGCTGGAGTTCCAGGCTCCTGGCTTCCATATGGGGAGTGAACCAGCAGATGGAAGATCTCTCTCTATCTCTGCCTTTCAAACAAATAAATAAATCTCAAAAAAAAAAAAAGAAAAGAAAAAGAAAAAGAAAAAGGACAGGCAGTGCTGTGGCATAGTAGGTTCATCCTCCACCTGTGGTGCCGGTTCCAGTCCTGGCTGCTCCTATTCCGATCCAGCTCTCTGCTGTGGCCTGGGAAAGCAGTGGAGGATGGCCCAAGTGCTTGGGCCCCTGCACCCTCATGGAGAGACCTGGAAGAAGCTCCTGGCTCCTGGCTTCGGATTGGCCCAGCTCCAAATGCGGCCATTTGGGAAGTGAACCAATGGATGGAAGACCTCTCTGTCTCACCCTCTCTCTGTAACTCTCTATCTCAAATAAATAAATAAATCTTAAAAAAAAAAAAAAAAAAAAAAAAAAAAAAAAAAAAAAAAAAAGACAGAGCTCAGGAGTGGTGTGGGACAAATCAGTCTTTCCCTGAGACACCCAGGGCTCCTGGGTGACTGCATGGAGCAGGCGTCCCTGCTCCAGGGGGAGCCTCCCCCCAGCCCTGCAAGGACCGGCTGCTCTCGGGGGCCCTCTCCCGGCCTCGGCGGGCCTCACCTTGTACAGGTCCACGTACTTGGGGTGCGGGAAGTGGATCGTGGCGATGAGCATCCTGACACAGGCGCTCCTCTGCCCGTCTCGATACAGGTTCTCAGCCAGCATCCGGGCCACGAAGTTCTTGCCAGTGCCCGACCAGCCGTGGAAGGACAGCGCCAGGGCCTTGTCGGGCCGGGGCACTTCCAGGTAGCCCTTCACCGTGCGCAGGACCAGCTCCCGGGCCAGATGCTGGCCATGCAGTCGTCCACTCAGGTCCGAATCTAAGCCTGGGGGCGGGGAGAGCAGGCCACGTGAGCCACACCCTCGGCAGCCCCTCCCCCCAGCACCTCTGGACACCTCCAAGGGGGTCAGCTGTTCACCCTGGCTGGCCTCACAATGACAGGCCATGGGCAGGTGTGGGGAGCAACCCGGACTAGACTGAGTTACTGGAATTAAGACTTATTCTGTGCATCTGCTCTCCCACAATATGGTGCTGGGAGAGAAGAAAACAGCTTCTACACAGCTGCCTCCAGTTCAGCCAATAAACAGCAGGACCTGCTCCTGATTGGAGGAGAGCAGCGTACTCGGCGTGTGGGCAGCCGAGTTAGGATTGGCGGAGGAGGACTATAAAGGAGGAGAGAGACGGCATGCACCAGGAACATCTAAGGGGAACATCTAAGGGGAACACCTGTGCAGCCCCCGAGAGAGCCGGCCGGCGGTGTGCCGCTCCCCTGCGGAAGTGGGGAATGTGGCCAGGGGGGGCTGCCCTTCCACGGAGGTGGAAGGGATAGTAGCCAACCCGGGAAGAACCAGCAGCAAACCCGGGGAGGGCCGAGCAGACGAAGGAACAGCGCAGGGTCCTGTGTCGTTCCTCCATGAAGAGGGGGAGCGACAGGCAGGACTTCAGGGCTATTCTCATTAGAGTCTGAAGCCAAGGAGGGGCAGGTGTCTGGGGCTGTGGCTAGGTCCCTGCTTGGGACTCTCACACATCCCCTATCTAGGGCCTGGGTGCGAGTCCTGCCTCCACTTCCTGCTACCGTGCACCCTGGGAAACAGAGGGTGATGGCTCCAGTACGTGGGTCCCCACCACCCACGTGGGAGACCTAGATGGAGAGAGAAAGACTGCACTCCGCCAGGGCTGCAATTTAGCAAACATTGTTGCGATGCTGTGGCACACACCAAGCCCTTCCTCTTAGCATGAGGACAGGAGGGCCGTGTTGCCTGCTGGGGTGAGGGCCAGGCCGAGGACAAGTGACCCTGGGAGAGGACTGCCCCGAGTCTGGCAGCCGGGGGAGGCGAGACAAGGAGCCCAGCACAGGTGCACCTGTGCCCCAGCCAGAGCAATTTGGACGTCCGAGCCCCCAGGGGAACAATGGGCATGCTTCGGACAAAGGTCACCGGTCGGCTGACCGCCCACAGCTTATCCTGAGTTGGCAGAAATCCTGACCTGCACCAGTCGATATTTTGTTCTGAGCCACACCATGGCCCCTAGCTACACTGTGTCATTGGCATCTGACACATTTGTCATTGACATTAAATGACCTTTTTCTGTGGTTGTTGAAGATTTATTTTATTTGAAAAAGAGAGTTCGCGAGAGACAGAGAGTGAACCGCTGGTTCACTCCCCAAATGACTCCAATGGCTGGAGCTGGACCAGGCGAAAGCCAGGAGCCTGGAACACCATCTGGGTCTCCCACATGGGGGCAGGGGCCCAAGGACTTGGGCCATGTTCTGCTGCTTTCCCAGGTGCACTAGCAGGGAACTGTATTAGGAATGGAGCAGCCAGGACCGAACTGGTGTCCTTGTGGGATGCTGGCGTCACAGGCGGTGGCTTTACTCTGTTGTGCCAGAGCACCGGCCCAAATGACCTTTTTTTTTTCCAAATAACCTTTATTTAGGGTGGCCCTCACTTAAATAAGAGACTGCTAGGAGTGCACAGTTAGTCTAACGGTTACGACACCTGCGTCCACACTGGAGGGTCCTGCTCAATTCCTGTTCTAGCTCCTGGTTAACTTCCTGCCAGTTCAACCCTTATAGCTGATGGCTTGCTTTCTCTTCTCTAAAATAAACTAAAAAAAAAAAATTTTTAGGCAAGAAACTGCCCCCTGGAAAAAGAGGAACCTTTTGCACCAGACTGAACCAATGGTTTTTTATCAGAATAAGAGTCAAGATGCAAATCAGCTGTCCTATGCAAATTAAGCCACCTGAACTTAAATAAAACAAAACACCGGAAGAGGGCAGGTGCCGTGGTTAAGATGCCACCGGGGATGCCTGCCGGTGTCTGGGGTCAGCTGCAGCTCTGCTTCCGACGCCAGCTTCCTGCCTGTGTACACCCGGGGAGGCAGCAGGTGATGGATGTAATAATTGGATCTCTGACGCCCAGGGGGGAGACCTGGATTGAATTCCTTCCTCTTGGGTATCTGGGGATGAACCAGCAGATGTGAGTTCTCTCTGCCTCTCAAATAACAAAGTGAAAACAGATATAGGGGCTGGCGCTGTGGCACAGTGGGTTAACTCACTGGCCTGAAGCACCGGCATCCCATGTGGGCACCAGTTCGAGACCCAGCTACTCCACTTCACATCCAGCTCTCTGCTATGGCCTGGGAAAGCAGTAGAAGATGGCCCAAGTGCTTGGGACCCTGCACCCACGTAGGAGACCTGGAAGAAGCTCCTGGCTCCGGATCGGCGCAGCTCCAGCCGTTGCAGCCAACTGGGGAGTGAACCATTGGATGGACGACCTCTCTCTCTCTCTCTCTCTCTCTCTCTCTCTGCCTCTCTCTGTGTAACTCTCACTTTCAAATAAATAAATAAATCTTTAAAAAAAAGATATAAATATTTTTAAAACATGGGAGGGAGGCTGTTTAGTCGTGACAGACATGCAGCTGGATTGGAGGAGAGAAGGCACAGGTTCGCTGGTATGGGCATTTTCTTTTTCTTTTTCTTTTTTTTTTTTTTCTTTTTTTTGACAGGCAGAGTGGACAGTGAGAGATAGAGACAAAGGTCTTCCTTTGCCGTTGGTTCACCCTCCAATGGCCGCCGCGGCCGGCGCGCTGCGGCCGGCGCACCGCGCTGATCCGATGGCAGGAGCCAGGAGCCAGGTGCTTCTCCTGGTCTCCCATGGGGTGCAGGGCCCAAGCACTTGGGCCATCCTCCACTGCACTCCCGGGCCACAGCAGAGAGCCGGACTGGAAGAGGGGCAACCAGGACAGAATCTGGCGCCCTGACCGGGACTAGAACCCGGGGTGCCGGCGCCGCAGGTGGAGGATTAGCCTAGTGAGCCGCAGCGCTGGCTATGGTATGGGCATTTCAACCCAAGTGACGGCTAGTATTCTGCACTGGTTCATAATCAGAAACAGCTTCCTGTTTCTCTCAGGGTGGAGAGCCGCCAAGGCATCCTCACTGATTCCGGATAATCCAGGAAAGCCACGTTTGCTGACTGAAGGTCAGAAAGGGACACATCGGCGGTTAACGCTCTGGCCTGAAGCGCCGGCATCCTACATGGGCGCTGGTTCTAGTCCTGGCTGCTCCTTTTCCCATCCAGCTCTCTGCTGTGGCCTGGGAAAGCAGTGGAGGATGGCCCACGTCCTTGGGCCCCTGCACCCACGTGGGAGACGTGGAAGAAGCTCCTGGCTCCTGGCTTCGGATCAGCACAGCTCCAACCATTGTGGTCAATTGGGGAGTGAACCAGTGGATGGAAGACCTCTCTCTCTCTCTCTGTAACTCTTTCAAATAAATAAATCTTAAAAATAATAATAATAATATAGGGACACTTCTCATCAGAACCCAGGCTGCCAATCAGTGACCTCACCTGATACTCCAACCACCCTCTGAGGGTGGCGTTCCCAGGTACCGGGAGACGAGGTACTCTGGCCTGACCCTGAGAGGTTACCGGCTAGGTCAGACTCATCCCTGCCAAAACTCCCAGCACATTCCTGCACACAGTAGGGGCTTAATAGATGCCAGCTCTTCCTCTTCCATGCTCCCAGGGATGGCGGGACGCAGCGAGGAAACAGGTGGCTGGGGGGGAAACTGTCAGTCTGGGTGACAACCCAGTCTGGCCCTCACCCAGCTATTTCCTCTCCGGCCCGTGTCCTACTCCGGCCCATGTCCTAGCTGGGGGTGCTTGGCCCAGAGGATGGATGGGCGCCTGCACCCTCACATTTCCGTTGGTCTCCCCAGCTCCTTGAGGCCACAGGGGGTCCCACCTGTATAGTTGTTGGAGATCCTGCAGTCCCCGGTGTCGCAACAGGCCTGGACGCTGCAGTACCACGTGGCCAGGATTTCCAGGTACTGCTGGCCCAACACGGGGAGGCTCCAGCCTGGAAAAGGAGTTGCTGTGAGATGGGGGGACGGGATCCCCTGGCCCATGACCGGGAGGCGACAACTCTGCCAGCCGGTGTGCCGAAGCCAGACCCCGAAGTCAGCTCCGGGGCGCAGCGCGAGCTCACACCGGGCCTCCAGAGGCCGCAGCGGGGCAGGCACCGTCGCGTCCATTGCTTCAAAGCCATCAAGGCGGACGACAGACCAGCACCTTAGCCCCCGGGCGCCAGGTCTGCCGGGGTCACGGCCGGGGGGTTCGCAGGGGCTGCGACTCCGCTGGGCTCCTGCCCAGGCCTGGCAGGGGAGGGAGGCAGGCGGTGGGCGGCGGCACCGGCTCTTACCCGGGGGCGTCGCGGCAGCCTCGGCCTCCTCGCAGTCGCCGGGCCACACTCGGCAGCTGAAGAGCGCCCAGTACCGCCTGGAGAGGGCCCCGGCCGCCTTCAGCCGCTCGGGCAGGCGCTGGAGGCCCCGCCAGAGCCACGCCGAGCCCGGCTCCTCCGCGGCGCCGGGGCCCTCGGGCGCGCCGGGCAGCGCCGGCGGCGGCAGCAGCAGCAGCAGCAGCAGCACCTGCAGGAGGCCTCGGCCGAGCGGGCCGCGAGGCATGGCCGGGCCCGGGACGTCCGCGAGCGCCGGGCCGGGCGGGGCGCGCACTTCCCGGGCGGGCGCCGGCAAGGGCGCGGGCGGCGATTGGTGCGCCCTCGGCGACCGCCGCGCCGGCCGCGGGGCAGAGGGCTATTCCGGGGTGGTGCCGCTGCCCGGGGGGCAGGCTAGGCGAGCTCGCGCCCGGGGATGGCCCCTGCCGGGCCCCCTGCTGCCCTTCTGGGGCACCTCCGACGCGCCATGCCTGTGAGCGCGCGGGATCCGGCTCTCTGGGCCCGGAGCCTGCCCTGCGGATGGGGAAGCGAGGGCTCCACGGCTCCAGCAGCTGAGCTCCGGGCCGGAGGTACTTGGCTCTTGGAAACCCCCGAGTCATGGGGAAATCACAAGGGTTCCCGTCAGTGAGATTCTGTAACGGGGAAATTGTTAGCTCGGTTCTTTGTCTCACACGGAAGAAGCGTTCCCAAGCGGACAGCAGAGAGATTGAAAGATTTATTAGTAAGTGTCAAAGCCCTCCAGCCAGAACCACATGGAGGTGGGCTTCCAAGAGAGGAAAAACCCCAGAGGACCTGGAGCACGGGGTTTTTAAGTACAATTTCAGAGGGAAAAAAAAAAAAACTTGACAATCAGACCAGACTGGAATACCAGGCGGGGAGGAGAACCCATCAAAAGACCTGATTTGCAATTCCTTACCCTATCTGGCTCGCACAGGAGAAAACAAAAAAACCCTCCAGAAGGGTGGCTAGGTGACTGGCTTTCACAATGAGCTGTGAGTGCAGGAAGATGGACATCACCAACCCCTTGCTATGCTCCTGGTACATTTGGAGGGCGGCCTGTTTGTTCTTGCTAAAGATAACCTTTTCTGGGGGAAGGAAGCAAGTATTTTACACCTCGAATTCCATCGGGACCACCCGACTACCTATTTATCCAGCCGTCTGACCCCTCACAATTCTATCTCATGAAAATGAAGTTAGGGTGGCTCTGTGTGCACTTTCTTGACTGGGCCTGCCGCTTGCTCGTGCAAGCCCAGCGGAAGCCACAGGCAAAGGACTTCAGGGCCTCCCTTGCCTTGGAGTCCCTTAAAAAAATTATTAAAAAGGCAGAGTGACAGAGAGATCTTCCATCCGCCAGTACACTTCCCAAAGGGCACAACTGGGGCTGGAGTCAGGAAGTCCCCCCAGGTCTCCCCCATGGGTGGCAGGGACCCAAAGACTTGGGGCCATCTTCCGCTGCTCTCCCAGGCCCGTTAGCAGGGAGCTGGATCGGAAGCAGAGCAGCCTGGATTTGAACCGGCGCCTGTATGGGACGCCTGTGTCCCAAGTGGCAGCTTCACCTGCTCCGCCACAAGGCTGGTCCACAGAGTGCCTTTTTCCAGAACACGGAGCGTGGGACAAGGCTGTCAGAAAATCGTCAGTTACTGAAGTCGAGGGCCAGCGTGTCCTAGACGGACACAGCTGATGCAGGGCACATGCCTCATGACCTCTAGTGGCTTTAAGGGTGGGTGCGTCAGCCGGTCAGATGCACCCTAGGGCCAGGTCTCACGAGCACCACGGGCTCATGTAACTCTTAGCTTGCAGTCACGTCCAGGGAGTAGCACAGTCGTCCCTGTGGTTAACAGGGTTAACGTCTCAGTGGCGGCCTCAGATTCACTCGTCGCTCCTACAGCTAACAGCCTCGTTTTACGTATGTATTTATTTTTCTGGGATCTCAGAGGCCCGCACGCACTTAGCCTGCTCATCCCTCAGCTCCGAACTACAGGATTCACTGCCTTTACTCCCGGGGTGTCTGGGACCTGAGTGACAGCCACCCAGCCCCTTGCTCTGTGCACTGCAATACCTAGTTGGTTTTTGTTTTTTTGGGACAGGCAGAGTGGACAGTGAGAGAGAGAGAGAGAAAGGTCTTCCTTTTGCTGTTGGTTCACCCTCTAATGGCCGCTGCGGCCAGCGCATCGCGCTGATCCGAAGCCGGGAGCCAGGTGCTTCTCCTGGTCTCCCGTGCGGTGCAGGGCCCAAGCACTTGGGCCATCCTCCACTGCCTTCCCAGGCCACAGCAGACAGCTGGCCTGGAAGAGGGGCAACCTGGACAGAATCCGGCGCCCCGACCAGGACTAGAACCCGGTGTGCCGGCGCCGCAGGCAGAGGATTAGCCTAGTGAGCCGCGGCGCCAGCCTTGCAATACCGTCTTTTCTACCCGCCTCCCGCCATTGATTGGCTTCCTACACGCTGGGTTAAACAGCAACTCCTCCGGTTCTGATACAGGTGGGTAGGCAGGCAGCTAGCGAGCACAAGGGGCTGAGGACTGCCAACGCCTAAGCCGCGTGCACAGAACTGGTGCCGATTCAACACGGCTGAGGGTTCCTTCAGCACACCTGCTCCTCTCCATGCAGCTAAGCCCCGCCTTCCACCTGGAACTTCCTGGAACTCAGGATCACTGCATGCAGCACCCCCCCGCCTATTTTTTTTTTTTAACTTTTATTTAATGAATATAAATTTCCAAAGTACGGCTTATGGATTACAATAGCTTCCCCCCCATAACGTCCCTCCCACCCGCAACCCTCCCCTTTCCCACTCCCTCTCCCCTTCCATTCACATGAGGATTCATTTTCGATTCTCTTTATATACAGAAGATCAGTTTAGCATACATTAAGTAAAGATTTCAACAGTTTGCTCCCACACAGAAACATAAAGTGAAAAATAATAGATGATTTTTAAATGATGATGAAATCAGATCAGACCTATTGTCATGTTTAATCCCAGTGAGAGTCAAGTTGAGAATTGATAATTTCTTCTTTTTTTTTTTTACAGATCAGTTTAGTATACATTAAGTAAAGATTTCAACAGTTTGCACCCCCATAGAAACACAAAGTGAAATATACTGTTTGAGTACTCGTTATAGCATTAAATCTCAATGTACAGCACATTAAGGACAGAGAGCCTACATGAGGAGTAAGTGCACAGTGACTCCTGTTGTTGACTTTACAAATTGACACTCCTGTTTATGGCATCAGTAATCTCCCTATGCACCAGTCATGAGTTTCCAAGGCTATGGAAGCCCCTTGAGTTCTCCGACTCTTATCTTGTTTAGACAAGGTCATAGTCAAAGTGGAGGTTCTCTCCTCCCTTCAGAGAAAGGTACCTCCTTCTTTGAAGACCTGTTCTTTCCACTGGGATCTCACTCACAGAGATCTTTCATTTAGTTTTTTGTTTTGTTTTGTTTTTGTTTTTGTTTTTGCCAGAGTGTCTTGGCTTTCCATGCCTGAAATACTCTCATGGGCTTTTCAGCCAGATCGGAATGCCTTTAGGGCTGATTCTGAGGCCAGAGTGCTGTTTAGGACATCCGCCATTCTATGAGTCTGCTGAGTATCTCGCTTCCCCTGTTGGATCACTCTCCCCTTTATTTATTCTATCGGTTAGTGTTAGCAGGTACTAGACTTGTTTATGTGCTCCCTTTGACTCTTAGTCCTTTCATTATGATCAATTGTGAACTGAAATTGATCACTTGGACTACTGAGATGGCAGTGGTACATGCCACCTTGATGGGATTAAATTGGAGTCCCCTGGTATGTTTTTAACATTCAAGCACCACCCCTTATCCTACAGGTGGGGACAGTTTTCTCTACTGAGGTTGCCTGCACTCAAGTCTTGGTACTATCCCTTTGCCTTTTTCTTAAGATTTATTTATCTGAAAGGTAGAGTTACAGAGAGGTAAAGACAGAGAGAGAGGTCTTCCATCCGCAGGTTCACTGCCCAAATGGTCACACTGGTTAGAGCTGAGCCGATCTGAAGCCAGGAGCCAGGAGCTTTTTCCGGGTCTCCCACGTGGGTGCCGGGACCCAAGCACTTGCGCCATCCTCCGTTGCTTTCCCAGGCGAATTAGCAGGGAGCTGGATCAGAAGTGGAGCAGCCAGGACTTGAACCAGCGCCCACATGGGATGCTGGTGCTGCAGGCCAGGCCTTTAACCAGCTGCATCACAGCACTGTGCCCCTCCCTTTGCCTTTTATTTTTTTTATTTTTATTTTATTTTATTTTTATTTTTTGACAGGCAGAGTGGACAGTGAGAGAGAGAGACAGAGAGAAAGGTCTTCCTTTGCCGTTGGTTCACCCTCCAATGGCCGCCGCGGCCGGCGCGCTGCGGCCGGCGCACCGCGCTGATCCGATGGCAGGAGCCAGGAGCCAGGTGCTTTTCCTGGTCTCCCATGGGGTGCAGGGCCCAAGCACCTGGGCCATCCTCCACTGCACTCCCGGGCCACAGCAGAGGGCTGGCCTGGAAGAGGGGCAACCGGGACAGAATCCGGCGCCCCAACCGGGACTAGAACCCGGTGTGCCGGCGCCGCTAGGCGGAGGATTAGCCTAGTGAGCCGCGGCACCGGCCCTCCCTTTGCCTTTTAATAAATCCTGATGCCCTGCTTGCTTTTAGTTACATCTCCTGGGTGTGTTCCTACACACAGGAAGACAAGAACCTGGACTAAGTCTAGACGGGCTGCCTGATCCTTAGGGCATACTTCAGGGGTCCCGGTGGTCACCATGGTCTCTTCACATCCGGCGCTGTAGGGATAGGAGAATATAGGCAGGGATAGGCGTGCTCCGGGAAGAACCTGGCTTTGTTCTCCCACTCCTCCGATTAAGGCCTCCCACTCTGCAACCCAGTTTTTTTCTTTCCTTATTTCTGTAGTAAAAGAAATCAAGCACCAGGTCGCACTCGCCTGCCCCTACAATGGCAGGTTCACCCCATCATCAGCCCCAAATTTGCAACCTCCTTTTGTTCAAACAACCACAGAAACCCCACTAGCGCCTTTGCCAGGATGTCCTGAGAGTTCAGCTGAATGTTATTTATGTATATTGAGCCTTAGCCACTCGCAGTGATGTCAAAGTTAAACCCAGGGATGGGAGTGTGCTTAGCGGGTAGACACCTATGTCCGACCTCATGGTGCCGGGGTTCAATGCCTGGCTCCAGGCCCTGAGTCCAGCTTCCTGCTGGTGCAGACCCTGGGAGGCAGCCGTGATGGCTCACACAGCTGTGGGAGACCTAGACTGAGTTCCCCAGCTCCCGGGATCAGCCCTGGCCTGGCCCCAGCTGTTTGAGGCCAGCAGATGAGGGCTTCCCCTCTTCTCCCTCTCTCTATCTGCCTCTCGATTTTCTTTTCAGTTGGTAGAAAATGGAATTAGAAGGACATGTGCGTTTCCACAAACAACACAAGGAACCCAAGCCGTCCAGGGCAGCAGCCATGGCACAGGTACACACTGTGCAGTCAAGGTCATGGATGCCCTCAGGACAGTGAGACCGTAAGCAATGAACACACCACTATGCTGATCTGCAAGTTGAAGACGTGAACTCGGTCACCAACAGGGCATGAATGGCAACCCAGCATACCGAAGAATCGCAGGGCCCTACCGCCCATCTGTGTGACCTTGGGTGTGACTTACCTGCCCTGTGCCTGCTTCCTCAACTATAAAATGGGTAGCACAGCCACCTCAGAGGTGGTGCACTGCGAACACACGTGTTTATATTTTACATCCTTGGGCGGCCTTGGATGGCTTTCCTTTGTGTACATGTGAACTTATGGTAATGAAGTTACTAATAATGAGCCGTGTCACCCGTGTACGTGGAAGAACAGTGAAATCTGTGGACTGGGCGTGACTGACTTCATGGCAGGTGCAGACGCTGATGCCCAGTTGCGGAGCGCTGGAATGAGGAAGTCTCTCGCAGGCAGAATGAACTGCGCCTGGCCTTGGCTCTGCTGAGCCTGTTCTTCAAGTTCAACCCTGATACAATGACCCAGCGTGAAGCCACAGGAGCTGGAAGCTGTCTGTGCTTCAGCTATGACGTTCCCCTGCCTGAATAAGCTAACGTCAACTCAACAACTCAATTCGCCCAATGAATTATGGATCTGGAAACAAAAGTGCTAATAGGAAAAAAAAAAAAAGCTTATGAAAGCCGCCCCAGTTCAAGGACTTTGTTGGGAGAAGTCTCCCTCCTAGCAGTCACGGACGACTAACTGCTAATGTCTACAGCGCTCCAGTGTGGACTTAGCACTTCATGGTAATGGGTACTGGGGAAGTTCTTACACAGCCAAGGAAATATTTCCCTGATATAAGTTTTTTTTTCCCACCAAAGGGTCAGTTCCACAGAGAAACGGCAAAGCCAAACACCAGTCTCTCATTTCAATAAACCCCAGCTTTGGAGGCTGCTGGTTTTAAGCCTCCCAGGAGCAGGGTCCCCCTTGGGTGATGGGGCCATCTAGAGGCTGACTGTGAAAACTACAGGCAGCTACTCCTGTGTGGTCCAAGGACCCACAGCACTGGAATCTCCCAGGAACTTGTTAGAAGTGCAAAACTCTTGGGCCTACTGAATCGTGCAAACCTGCATGTTAACGAGTCTTCCCAAGGGAGAATGGGCACACGACACCTTCACTGAGGCCACACGGGCAGGACCTGGCTATACAAGCCAGCTTCCCAGCCCCGCTGAAGGCAGGCAGAACCATCTGCCGGAAAACAATCCTTGGGCGAAACTCAGAACCAACGAACGCACAAACAGGCCTTGCATGTAAAAGGACGAGCTCTGAGCATGTGACCTGTGCTTCCCAGCGCCTCCCGGCCCCGGGCTCCCTTAACACCTGTGCCATCTCCGCTTCCTCAGGGTGGGGCCTGCCTGCCACTCCCCTGCCGCCCGGGCCATGAATCTGTCCTGCTCCTCGGCGCCACTGTCCTCAAATTACATCGCTCTGGCAATGGTGCCTCTCCGGCAGTCCTCTGCCACCAGGGCCAGGCCACAGGCCCTGAGAGGGGACAGCTACCACCGCCCTGGTGGCACCCACAGTCACAGCACGCCCAGCTGTCTCACATGCCGAGACTCACCCCACTCACGGAAACCCAGGGCGTACACCCACTGCCGTCCAGTGTACAAAGTAAGGCCTGTGAAATCTGTGTCCCAGGGCGCGCCACCCTCCCCGCCAACAACTGCTTTCTTCAAGCTCTGACACGAGTCCTTCAGACTCTCCCAAAAAGCCGATGGACGCCGAAATCTCCCCCCCGGAAAAGGACTTATAGATGGTAAGTCAGCGAGGAGTGCACACGGCTCTACCTTCCCACACATATTCAAGTGCACGACAAAACTGGCACAAATATGCAGCCAACCACGGAAAAATCTTTAGCACTTTGCTGTTTCCGTTTGCTGAGTTTCCATTTTAAAAGTTAAACTTGGGACCAGCATTGTGACGTGGAGGGTGAAGCCGCTGCCCGCCGTGCCGGCATCGCATATGGGCACTGGTTCATGTCCTGGCTTCTCCACTCTGATCCAGCCCCCTGCTTATGGCTGGGAAAGCAGTGGGTATCTGCACCCAGTGGGAGACCTGGATGGAGTTCCTGGCTCCGCCCTGGCCAGCGTGGCCCCCTGGGCAATGAACCGGCAGATGGACGCTCTCCCCCTGTCTCTCCTGGTTAGTCTTTCAAATAATAATCTCAAAAAAAAAAAAAAAAAAAAAGTTAACATGTGGGTGTTGAGAACTGTGGTAAAGTAACTGAACTTCTCTTCCTGCCTCCACAGTTGTATGCTGCCAAGTGCTCCAGGATTCAAAATTCTTTACCTCTAGGCCTGCGCCGCGGCTCACTAGGCTAATCCTTCGCCTTGCGGCGCCGGCACACCGGGTTCTAGTCCCGGTCGGGGCGCCAGATTCTGTCCCGGTTGCCCCTCTTCCAGGCCAGCTCTCTGCTGTGGCCAGGGAGTGCAGTGGAGGATGGCCCAGGTGCTTGGGCCCTGCACCCCATGGGAGACCAGGAAAAGCACCTGGCTCCTGGCTCCTGCCATCGGATCAGTGTGGTGCGCCGGCCGCGGCGGCCATTGGAGGGTGAACCAACGGCAAAGGAAGACCTTTCTCTCTGTCTCTCTCTCACTCACTGTCCACTCTGCCTGTCAAAAAAAAAAAATAATAATAATAAAATAAATAAAATAAAAAAAAAATTCTTTACCTCTAAGCAGCTACAAGGGGCCGGCGTGGTGGCACAGGTTCCACCACCACTTACAACCCGGCTGCTTCCAATGCAGCTCCCTGCTAACGAGCCTGGGCAGCAGCGGATGACGGTCCAAGTACGTCTGTCCCTGCCACTCCTGCGGGAGACCTGGAGGGGGCTCCTGGACCCTTGCTGCAACCTGGCCCAGCCCCAGCTGTCGAGTGAACCAGCAGATGGAAGATTTCTGTTGCTTGGTCTTTCAATCAACCTTGGAGGGTGGGGGAAGCAGCTGCGAGCTTGGAGCGAACCGCTACATAAAGAAAAAGCACCTACGAAGGATGCTGTGGGAGGTTTTGGATGGGAGAGTTCAAGGTCTCCTCCCTCGAATACTGTGACGCAAGCCCTGTGGAAGTGTGTGCAATATGCAGTCTTCTGTCCCTGAGAACACAGGTAGAATGAGGCATCCCACCCTTCCGATGGCTCTGTTACCATGAGTAAGCCATGCAGGGCGAATACGATGACCAATCAGGTCTTTGGGTGGGTTTTGTCCCCGCCTTGTAACTGAATGTCACGCTGGCAAGTTTTCTTCTTCCCCAAAATTGTGCTTAAACACCCCAGAATCACCAAAAACCTTTGGGTTTTGCCTCTTGGAGCCCCCTCCATGCCACTCTGGCTGAAGGTCTCTAACTTAGATAAATCTGGCTTCTAAACCCTAAAAACAAACCACAGGAAACTAGAATGGGCTTCCCTGAGAAGCAGAGAGAGGGTGGGGTGGAGACGGAGAGGAAGAGATACGCCCGTATTTATTAAAATCTTTATTCATCTTTTTGTCAGAATCGAAACCCATGGAACACATTAGAAATTTAGGTGCATATCTGTCTCGTCTGGGGTCTCACCAAGTACAACCTCTATTTGCGCAGAAGCTCCCAGAGGGAATCCTTGGCGGATCAGAACAGAGGGCAGTGGTTCCTACCCCTCCCCTGTAAGCAAATAAATTAGCTTCCCAGTAAGCGCTCCCCGGTTCCCCGACATTCTGTGCGCGAGGAACACCTCGGTTCTGAAAACCCGGTGGCAGCACAGCGTCCAGCCCCTACTTTCCACCGAGACGTGCGCAGTCGAGGGAGGACGGCTGCCGCCCCGGGAGAAGCAGCTCCTGGCTCGCGGGCCGGGGCTGGCGCGGCGGGCTCGCTGCAGGCGTGTCTGCGGGATGCACCGTGGTTCTGTCCCTCGGGGTCCACTCCCAGGGACTGAGGAGAGAGCCTCTTACCAGCGACATAAAGTCAGTGTTTCCCTGTGTCAAAATAAATATGTTTTCCTGCAAGAACACATACATGACTATATACACACACACACACACACGCCTTTAGTGCTGCTGCCTGCGGCCCCGGCGGCTGCTTTACCATTAAAACCGAATTCAGGGAGCACACACAGGAGAGGCTGCAGGGGAGGCCAGGGCTTGCCTGCCTTTAAGAACAGAGGGATTTCTTTAGAAAACAGCGCTGCCATCCGGTGACACTGAGCAACTGTTTCGGATGGGATTCAACACAAAGGAACCCACCTTGAACTTCAACTCCCTCTGACATTCACCCCGGCACAAACAGGGAGACACATTACCCAACAACCCTCTGAGCGAGGACGACTCCACTGTCCGGAATCACTGTGCCCCTCCCGGCCCACACTGCAGCCTCAAACCAGCCAACGGCTTTAGAAGGAAACCCTGTAACTAACCTTCCTTGTCCAAACGGCAGCGCTGACCCCTACCCCCCAGCGACCTGCCTGTGATGGCCTTAGATCCTAACGACTGACTCACAGAGGGCAGGGTCACAAAACGTTGCAAAAAGGAGTCTTCCTCTTTTTCCCAAATAGATCTCTGCGTCTGTGAATTTTTAGGGCTATCAGCTTTTTTCCCTCCAAGATTTGCCTACACAGAGTCTTCCAGCTCCAGCCCATTCTGACTGAAGACACACATTTCTGCGTTCAGCATCATGCCGCACCACTCTAACTTTAACCACTTCTAGCATCATCAGTTAGGAAACTGCAGGGGCGCGAATGATATAAATTTTCTGCAAATGCGCTGAGGAAACGGGGAGACAGTGTGCGAGGCAGAGCGTTCTCTCCTGCCTTGTTGCCTAGCAGCCTCTGCCGCTTGCAGGGCGATGACCGGAGTCCCCAGGCGGAGGGCAGCTACGGGTTCAGTTCGGCGTGGCACTCTGAAGGCATCAGGTCTGAAAGCACACCAAGCCCTACGGGGTTCAGCGAGCACTAAGGAGGGCAGAGCCGCCGTCTCTCCTCCTGCCGCCCACCAGCTGGGTCCCAGCACTCTGCAGCACCACTACCCTAGGTATCCTTGAACTGAACTGTGAAGGCCTCTGGCCACGCACAAGCAGGGATGAATGTCTCCTGTCAACTCTTAACTTCAGTTTGGTGTGCTGCTATCTATCAGCTCATCTCAGAATATAAAAGTAAAAAAAGCTGCTTAATTTCATGCTGCTTAAAGTAGTTACAGGTTACTCATTGTTCTTTCAAAGTGAGAAAATTGGGGCCCGAGTGTTGATGCTGTTTTTGAAGGGGTGGCTGCCCACAACTGGTCTCCCATGGCTGGCACTTAGTTTGTGTGGCCACAACGTTTAAAAGAAAGCAAGGCCTGTGGCTCTGAGTCCACGTGGGAGGGGCCGCACCAGGCCTGTGCTCCTCTGGCCCTGTAGTCTACAGGTGTCACGTGTCACAATCATGTTGCCAGAACACGGAACTCAACCATGTTTCAGCCAACTCGAGAGCGCTAAGCAGAGCTGGGAGGACACCACGAGCTCGAGTTCAGGACTCCACAGTGAAGGCGGATCTGACAGGGGTCACACCTTTAGGCTCCGTCCTGCCAGCGTCCTTGATTTTCAAAGGCTCAGGAGGCTTAACCTTCTGCTTCCAGGGCCCTGCACGGCCCGAGTCGCAGGTCAGTCTGGCTACCGGCAAGGGGAACGCCATCACCTGCACAGCGCGCTGCCTCTCCGCACGGGAATGGCACGAACAGGGCTGCCGACCTCGTGGGAGCAGCTGCTGTGGTGACCAAACGCCTTGAAGGCGGAGGGGGGACTCACTTCAGAAGAGCAACAAGGATGGCCGAGGTCACAGGCGGCCGGACAGGCTCCTGCCCCAGTCCTACTTCAGTCTGCTTTGGTGGCCTGGGGAAGGTTTGCTTGCTTTAGGCGAGAAGAAAAAGAAATGAGTTTCCCTAAGAGATTCATGTCGGGCCCTAACAATGTTTTCTTGAGAAAAATTTTTGGGTGAATTTGGATTCAACTGTGGAAAGAGCAGCAGAAGCAGGTGCGAAGTCATGTTTGGTGTTTATACAGCGGTAAGATCCGGAACAGAACCTGTTTCTCACCGGCTGAATCGCTTCCATTCTGGCTCTACCAAGTGGCTCCCTCCTCCCCTTCCTAGTGACTGCTGAGTCACAGAAAGCCTGACCACCCTCCTGCTTGGGCCTTCCCCTCCGATTCTATCCAGTTCCATCCCTTCGACAGCGCGTGCTGCTCCGGCTTGACAGAACCCAGGTTTTATTTGCCACCGTTCCACAGGAGGCGGTAAGCTTTCCAATTTGACTTGTTAAAAAAAAAAAAAAAAAAGATGCAAGAGGTTGCAAAGTGTTTCCATGAAATCCACAGGCGTGGACACAGGACTGCGAAGTTCAAACTAACAACACACACTCGAACCCCAGAGCGGTTCCCGCATCCGCCTGTCCACATGCCACACCTCGGTCTGTCCTTTGCCACGGAGCGAGGACTGACCAGCTCTGAGGCCCACGGCTGGGCGGGGCGGCTGCGGGGGCGGGCCGGCAGGCGGTGACTCGGCCAGCAGCTCGCCGTGCTCCGCCCCCTGCGCGCCCTGCCGCCGCCTGTACTGCACACACGCCACAGACGCCCGGGCCACCCTGAGCCCGGCGCGGAACTTGCTGCTGGCCACGTCCAGTCCGTCTCGGCCCACGCGGAATGGATTGTGCTCTTTCTCTATCTTTGTAAAAAGTGTGGAGGGTTACAAGTGGGAGAGAGGCATCCTGTCTTCCACCAGCACAGTGTCCATCCCAAACTGGTCGGTGCACTGCTTCACGGTGGCCAGGACGCTGAGGAGCCGCTGGTCCATGGCGTCCAGGTGAGGCTCGGACAGCACTGGCGAGATGGGGTCGTGGGCCATGGCAGAGTGTAAGGCAGACTTCAGCACGCCATTCTTCAGGTAGTTCAGTCTGTTCCAGGTGGAAACCCGAATGCTGGAAGAAAGTTTCATGACGTGTCACACAGAACCTCATCTCAGATGGAGTTAAAAACAACAGAAAAATCCATGCAAAGTGTTTTCCGTTACCTCTCTACTACGAGTAGCCACGCTGCTACAGTTTGGTATTTGGGGGAGGAGGGTAACTAATCAGACACATATATACATATTTGCGCATGGTCACTGTAGTGTTACTTACGATGCAAAATGTGAAACTACCTGAGCGTGCAACAGTCGGTTGGCAAATACTTAAATCATCCACCCAAAGGCAGCCCGGGAAGCCGGTAATGACCGGTTTGAAGGGGAGATGTCGTGCACAGTAGTCACGCTGCCCCGAAGAACGCGGCCTTCCGTGTCCGAGTGCCTGGAAGAGCCTGCTACACCTTGATCCAGCTGCCTGCAAATGCACCTGGGAGGCAGCAGACGACAGCCCCAGCACCGAGGTCTCTGCATCCACGTGAGGGACACGGAGGGAGCTGCTGGCGTCTACCTTCGGCCTGGCCCACCCCGATGCTGTAGGCAGTTAGAAGTGAGCCAGCAGACAGAAGAGCCCTCGGCCTCCTTCTCTGTCACTCTGCCTTCCACAAAAATATAAATGAATAAACATTTTAGAAACCAGTTTTGGGGCCAGCACTGTGGCATAGTGGGTAAAGCCACCGCCTGCGATGCCAGCATCTCATATGGGCACCAGGTTTAGTACCAGCTGCTCCACTTCTGATCCAGCTCCCTGCTGTGGTCTGGGAAAGCAGCAGGAGAAGGTCCAAGTCCTTGGACCCCTGCACCCACGTGGGAGACCCGGATGAAGCCCCTGGCTCCTGGCTCAGGTCTGGTCCAGCCCTGGCAGTTTGGCCCATTTGGGAAGTAAACCAGCAGATGGAAGATCTCTCTTTCTCTCTCTCTCTAATTGTGTGTGTGTGTGTCTATGTCTTCCTCTCTGTAACTCTGCCTTTCAAATAAAATAAAGTTTTAAAAAGACACACAGCACCCTGTTTTGAGGAGCAGGCACCAGCTAGAGGGTGAGAGGCTGCGTCCGCAGTGGAGTGCTGGGCGTGACGCCTGGCTCTGGCTCTGGCTCCTGACTCAGCTTCCTGCCAGCACAGACGCTGGGAGGCGGTAGGTGATGGCTCAAGTAGCTGGGCTCCTGCCACCCGTGTGGAAGACCAGGATTAAATTCCTGCTTCATGGCCCCAGCTACTGGGAGCATTTGGGGAGTGGAGAGTGGATGGGAAAACACTCTGTCTCTCTCTCTCCCTCTCAAATTAAAACAAAACAAAAAACCTTTTAAAATTCAGTGGCACAGGAAAATGCCCATTATATACGTTGAGTATGGGGAAAACGTTGCAGGAAAAAACTGTTTAACTCAAAATCTGTAGGGAGGGCCGGCGCTGTGGCGTAGTGGGTAAAGCCACCACCTGCAGTGCCGGCATCCCACATGGGCGCCAGTTTGAGTCCTGGCTGCTCCACTTCCGATACAGCTCTCTGCTATGGCCTGGGAAAGCAGCAGAAGACGGCCCAAGTCCTTGGGCCCCTGCACCTGCATGGCAGACCCAGAAGAAGCTCCTGGCTCCTGGCTTCGGATTGGCGCAGCTTCGGCCATTGTGGTCAACTGGGGAGTGGACCGGCAGATGGAAGACCTCTCTCTCTCTCTCTTTGCCTCTCCTTTTCTCTCTGTGTAACTCTGACTTTCAAATAAAATAAATAAATCTTTAAAAAAAAAATCTGTGGGGAAACAAATATGGGCATACACAATAGGATGAAATAAGCAACACGTTAACAGAAATTATTCTTAGGTGTAAATGGGCAGTTTACATTTTCCTCAAAATGTCTGAATTCTAAAAAAATTTCTTGGGTTAATATTAGTATTACAAAATTTACTTATTTACTAAGGATTTATTTATGTATTTGAAAGGCAGAGTGAGAGGAGATTGATTGATCTTCCATCCTCTGGTTCACTCCCTAGATCGCCACAATGCCCAGGGTTGGGCCAGGCCAAAGCCAGGAGCCAGGATCTTCATCCGGGTCTCCCATGGTGGTGCAGGGGCCCAAGCACTGGGGCCATCCTCCACTAATAGCTTTCCCAGGCCACAGCAGGGAGCTCGATTGGAAGTGGAGCAGCTGGGACTTGAACCGGTGCTCATAGGGGATGCTGGCGGTGCAGGCGGCAGCTTAACCTGCTGTGCCACGGTGCTGAGAGGTGGGATCTTGAAGAGGTGGTTAGGCCAGGAGGCTGGCTCTGCCCTCACAGGCGGAATCGGTGCTCCTGCGCCAAGGCCAGCTCAGTGCCCCCTTTTGCTCGCTCGCTCGCTCTCTCTGCCTTTCCGCCTTCCACCTTGTGGTGATGTAGCAGCAAAGCCTTCATCAGACACCAGCCCCCTGGTCTCGGACGTCCTGGGCGCCAGAACTGTGAGCCCGTACATTCCCGTTCATTTGAAATGACCCATTCTGGATATTCTGACAGAGGCACAAAAACTGATGAAAACGCCAGCCAGGGCCGTTGCTGGGGCACAGTGGGTTAGGCTGCCACCTGTGAAGCCAGCATCCCATACAGGCGCCAGTTCCAGTCCCGGCTTCTCCACTTCCCATCCAGCTCCCTACTAATGCACCTGGGAAAGCAGCAGAAGATGGCCCAAGTGTTTGGGCCCCTGCACCCACAAGAGAGACCTGGATGAAGCTCCTGGCTCCTGGCTTGGGTCTGACCCAGCCCTGGCTTTTGTGACCATTTGGGGAGAGAATCGGTGGATAGAGGATCTCTCCCTTTCTCTCTCTGTACTTTGCCTTTCAAATAAAAATAAATGAATTTATATATATATATATACACACACACACACACACACACACACCCCAACTGAAGGTGAGAAACGCTCTTACCTTCCTGAGGGCTCTGTGGAAAGGACTAGGCATGTGGAAATGTCTGGCTCTGCAAGAGGGAGCCTGTTCTGCAACTATCTAAAAAGTAAGGGAGGAGCCAGTGCTGTGGCACAGCAGGTTAACGCCCTGGCCTGCAGCGCCGGCTTCCCATATGGGCACTGATTCGAGAACCGGCTGCTCCACTTCTGATCCAGCTCTCTGCTGTGGCCTGGGAAAGTAGTAGAGAATGGCCCAAGTCCTTGGGCCCCTGCACTCATGTGGGAGACCCGGAAGAAGCTCTTGGCTCCTGGCTTCGGATCAGCGTGGCTCCTGCCATTGCAGCCAACTGGGGAGTGAACCAGCAGATGGAAGACCTCTCTTTCTCTGTCTCTCTCTCCCTCTCTCTGCCTCTTCTCTCTCTGTGTAACTCTGACTTTCAAATAAATAAATAAATCTTAAAAAAAAAAAAAAAAGGAAGATCCCTCTTTGCATCAAGCATTCTGAAAACTGCCACGAAGCCCAGAGCATGAGAGCTTCCTGTGTGACCGAGTTACTGCTTACTGCACGTCAGCTCCAAATTCACTCTTACACAGACACTCTGCAAGAATGAGCAGAATTCCTCTAAGCTTCTCCTCTCCTGAGCTTTCCAAGTGGAGGATGCTGGAGGGACACGACAAGAGGCAGGCGCAGAGAGCTTCCGGCCACGACAGCAGGTCTGTGGTGTGGAGGCAGGTCATCTGGCGGAGCTCTTACCAGCCACAGTCCCAGGAGGTGTAGGCCCTGGGAGACGCTCAAGCCCCAGGGTGGCTGGTAATAACATCCTAAAGCCTTCTCAAC
Source organism: Oryctolagus cuniculus (assembly GCF_964237555.1). Taxonomy (NCBI): domain Eukaryota; kingdom Metazoa; phylum Chordata; class Mammalia; order Lagomorpha; family Leporidae; genus Oryctolagus; species Oryctolagus cuniculus. Next base: position 7,258,328 of record NC_091438.1, on the reverse strand, counting down.
AGGGAGATGCAAGCCTAAAAGGCCGTTTGCCCAGGCCGTACCCCAGGTCCCTCTGCAGGGCCCCAGGCAGCCTTGCCTGCAGCCCCGAGGATTCCGAGCGAGTACCTAAGCTCTCCGGCCACGACAGTATCTGCTGAGTGACTGCACCCCACCTGCGAACTCCCCTATCTTCTCCGTCCTGGGGACAGACCCTACCTCTCCACTGAGGCCCACACTCCAGCCTCGGGTACTCGCCTTCACCCCGGGCTTTCTTTTCTTCTTTTGTTTTTTTTCAAAGATTTTGTTTACTTATTTGAAAGGTAGAGTTTCAGGCAGAGAGAGGGAGAGAAAGATCTTCCATCTGCTGGTTCACTCCCCAGATGTCCACAGTGGCTGGAGCTGGTCTGATCCAAAGCCAGGAGCTTCTTCCAGGTCTCCCACGCGGGTGCAGGGGCCCAAGAACCTGGGCCATCTTCTACTGCTCTCCCAGGCCATAGCAGAGAGCTGGATCGGAAGAGGAGCAGCCAGGACTCGAACCAGTGCCCACATGGGATGCAGGCCCTGCAGGCGGCGGCTTTACCCACTACACCACAGCGCCACTCCTCCTGGTTTTCTTTTAGACCCCTCTTAGGTTAGAATTTAGTAATTCTTTAGATATTAAACTTTCCTATATAATATGCTATGCCTCTTCTGTTTCTTGATTGGACCAGACTTTTAACACTGACGATCAAAACAAAAACATTTTCCTTCCAAGATACATAGAATTTTTTAATTGTGTGTATCACTGCTTTCCAGTATTAATGAGGACAATTAGGGTTGCCTGGGTAAACTCTTAATTTCTTCAGAATTGTGCTGCTATCTTAAAAAGAAAAGAAAACCATTTCTAGGAGGGGACGTCTGACGTGGTGTTCGTGGGAGTTGAACAGTCCTAAGTGGCGCTCCTGGCTTGCTTTGTTTCTCTGTGTAGCCCAGAAAGGTGGACCCCAGCTTTCCTGATGTGCATGTTGAAAAGTACAGTAAGAGGGGCAGGAGTTTGGCACGGCACGAAGATGCTGCGTGGGATGCCAGCATCTTCATCAGAGTGCCTCGTTCAGGTCCTGGTTCACGTTCCGGCTCCTCCCCTTCCAGTCCGGCCTCCTACTGACAAGCACCCTGCAGAGGCAGCTGAGGGCCCCAGGACCTGGGTCCCTGACACCCAACTGGGATACCTGAATGGAATTCCAGACTCCCTGCCTCAGCCTGGCCTGACCCCAGCTGTTGCAGGCATCTGGGGAGTGAACCAGTGGATGGAAGATCTCTCTGTCTCTCTGCCTCTCAAAGAATAATAAAATCAAATTAACTTTAAATTATATTTTAAAAATTCCACCGAGAATGATGATCTGAGAAGTTGGTCCTTACGGCACTTCTTTATTTCATTTTCTTGACTTACTTTTCAATTTCTTTGTTCTCTAATAAAGACTTTAAAAAAATTATTATACTTTGGGGAAAAGGTACTTTTGATTTAGACAATTTCAAACCAAGACGTGCAAATTCCAGGTGGTGTGTGATAGGTGAGAGGAAAACCAGATGCAGCAACCAAGGTCGCACTTTACTGGAAGATTTTTTTTGGTAGGAAGATGGGGGATAATCAATGTTAAATCAAATATGGACAGGTATTACTGACAGATTACAAACTTCTACCCATCCAGGACTCACCACTGCCTCTGGGCTGTGGTTCCCTGCCTCCGTCTCAGGGCCTCCAGGGGCTCTGGCTGGAGCAGGGTAAGCAGCAGTCCCAGCACCAGCAGGGCCTAGGGCGCTCCCCGAGCCTGGGACGGCAGGCGGGGCGGGGCAGGCACCTATACTTCCTGTGCATAACTTACATGCAGCACTGATAGAGAGGGGCAAGGATGCTTCTCTCATCCAGCGAAGGGTTCCCAAAGCTGAAAAGTAAACCAAGACGAGTCAGTCGGAGGGAAGTGCCAGCGCCCCTCTCAGCGGCAACGCAACAGCCAGTTCTCTACCAAACCCAAACACGATCCTGGACAATGTCATGCTCTAGCAGCCCAAGACACTTACAATCAGAAACAACAATCAGATTTAGGATCCCTACCACCTACACTGAAGCATCGAACAGCAAACACCCTCAGCTGCCAGGACCCCCTGCCTGCCAAAATACTGCAAGGTGCTCACTTCACCACGGTGGCTGGTGGCGTTCCCAGAGCAAGGGAGACCCTGAGGACCCCCAAACCCCAATGGCCTCAGGGGCAGGAGGAAAACAAAGGCTTCCCTGCCAGCAGGGGGCTGTTACTAGAAAAACAAGTCAGGCACGTTTTTCTCCAAAACTACCAATATCCCAGTCTCTGAAAGTAAGTTTACAGACAGGATTCAACTTGGAAAAATCACTCACGGAGCAGATACCAAATGACCTCAGCGGTAATTCACAGTCAGAAAAGGAGAGCAGAAGCGGCTCCTGTTCTTTCCCTGCAAGCTCACCTTAGCAGCTCAGGACTCTGGGAGCCCTTGGTGCCACGCAGATGCTCCACTAAGAAAAGGCAAAGCTCGCCGGCGCCGCGGCTCACTAGGCTAATCCTCCGCCTGCAGCGCCGGCACACCGGGTTCTTGTCTTGGTCAGGGTGCCAGATTCTGTCCCGGTTGTCCCTCTTCCAGGCCAGCTCTCTGCTGTGGCCCGGGAGTGCAGTGGAGGATGGCCCAAGTGCTTGGGCCCTGCACCCCATGGGAGACCAGGATAAGTACCTGGCTCCTGGCTTCAGATTGGCACAGCGCCAGCCATGGCAGCCATTTGGGGGGTGAACCAATGGAAGGAAGACCTTTCTCTCTGTCTCTCTCTCACTAACTCTGCCTTTAAAAAAAAAAAAAAAAAAAAGGCAAAGGTAAATGCCATGTCTGAACGCTTGTGTTCCGAGACCCAGTCACCTCACGACAGCATTGGGAGTGGAGCCTTGGGCAGTGTGTACGTCACGAGGGCAGACTCTCTGCCAGCATTAGTGCCCTACAGAGGAGGCCAGAGGAAGCGTGTTCACCTTTTCCACCACATGAGGACACGGAGAAGGCTCGATTCATGAGAAACGGGCCCTCACTACACACTGAGTCTGCCAGCGCCTTGTTCTTGGACTCAGGTCTCCAGAACGGCCTGCGGGACGCCCACTGTTCAGAAATCACCGTCTGGGGTACTCTGTTGTGGACCCCATGGACTGAAACAGTGACAGTGCTGATACGCATGTGGAATGTCATGTGTATGGCGGCATGTCGGATCTTGTTCTGTAAGAAAGAAGGATCCTTTTTCACAAGCAAGGTTGAAGATTTCCAGGAACATGCGCACACTGTCCACCACCTGCTCTGCTGCGACAGGGTGGAGGGACTGCTGATGGCGCACCAGGTGCCTGAGGTGGCATCTTCTGCAAATGCTGCCCAAGCGCTCTGTGCTGAGGAACTGTCTCGGCTTATTCCTGGCAGCCAAGGCGGACAGCAGGGCCTTCTGCCTGGCCGGTTTTGGGCACCAGGGAATCAGTCTATTTAGCAAACACTTATTAAGAACAGTGAACCATGTGATAATGAACTGGCCACCACGTAGAACGCAGAAGACAAAATGGAAACACGATGTGCTCTCCAAACAGCTCAGGCTTAAATAAACAAGGATATTCTATTCATTCAAAAGTAAATAAAGTTCTGGGGTTGGTACTGTAGCGTAGAAGGTTTGGCCTCTGCCTGCGGTGCCAGCATCCCATAAGGGCTCCAGTTTGAGTACCAGCTGCTCCACTTCCAATCTCTGTTAATGGCCTGCAAAAGCAGTGGGGGATGGTCCAAGTGCTTGGACCCCTGCACCCATGTGGGAGACCTGGAAGAAGCTCCTGGCTCTTTCCTGGCCCAGCCCTGGCCACTGCAGCCATTTGGGAAGTAAACCAGTAGATGGAAGATCTCTCTTTCTCTCTCTCTCTGCCTTTCAAATAAATCTTAAAAAAAAAAAAAAAAAAAAAAAAAAAAAAAGGTCTGTGTTATTTAAGATAAAAGCAATTTGTCTTTATATGTAATCAGTAAGTGCCCACTCTTCTTTCCAAGGATAGCAGAAGTCTTGGTCTAACCTGCCATAAAACTAGCAAAACATCCTATCAAGTGAATTAACATTTAAAAATGGACAGAACAGATTTAGCTGGAAAACAATTTCATGTTCTACTAAATCTGTACTTGTCAAGATTCTAAACATCATGGCCAAGAAAGAATGATGAATGTCGTGACAAATTAAAAACCCAGGTTTCTAGTCGTCTCTGAAGAGGACAATTTCTACATTTTTTTAAAGTCCTGGGACCCCAGAGGAGAGAGGGAAGGACTCCCGGGGAGAAGGCAGGCCGCCTCCTCTCGGCCGCGCCCTGGTGCCATCCATGACCTCCCAGGACGTGTCCTCACACAGAGAGCCGCCCGTGACCTCCCAGGACGTGTCCTCACACAGAGAGCCGCCCGTGACCTCCCAGGACGTGTCCTCACACAGAGAGCCGCCCGTGACCTCCCAGAACGTGTCCTCACACAGAGAGCCGCCCGTGACCTCCCAGAACGTGTCCTCACACAGAGAGCCGCCCGTGACCTCCCAGAACGTGTCCTCACACAGAGAGCCCCACCTGCCAAGGCGGCGCCGCTGGCCTTACCTTTTGGCATTGTCGAGAAGGATAAGCATACTGGCGCCCTCGTCGTCCTGAAAGCTCTCGTAGTGATGGCGGTCGGCATTGCCAATCAGGTAATCGAAGACGGCTGTGTCAATGATGTCCAGGAGGCGCGGGCCGGAGTCGTAAGGGGACGTCTTCTTCACAGCATCACAGTAGCTCTCATCATATTCCCACCTGGAGGCCAGCGGCACCAACAGCGTGACTGAGTGCCAGCGTTTCACCTGGCACTGTTACAAGGCCAAGATACAGCCCCTGCCCAGTGAGTCTGGCCCCACCCTGCCCTTCTTTTATTCCTGCACAGAGCTTCGGGCTCCCACAGGCTTGGCCCCTTGCCTGGCTCCGGGGAGGGTTAAGGAGTGGCTCACGGCAGCATTACCTGGCCAATTTGCCTTCCCGATAGGTTCTGCCCCATGGGTGCCGGTGTTTCTGCAGAGGCCACACGTCCGGAAGCCACAGGGTCACAGACCCTTCCATCATGTCCCCGTCGGCACAAGCTGGCTCAGTTTCTCGGCAGTAATAACACTTCCCATAGAAACAAGTATTGTTCCCTGAAGGGCAGAAAAGACACGCTCAAGGAACAAAGGAGATTCCCAAATTCTCCCAATGCAGATGAAAGCAGCTACGTAAACAGGGACTGCGAGAACAAAGATCTTCAACTTCATCATATTTCTTTTTTGTAATTGACAGAGTTAGACAGTGACAGAGAGAGAGAGAGAGAGACAGAGAGAAAGGTCTTCCTTCCATTAATTCACTCCCCAAATGGCCGCCATGGCCGGCGCTGCGCCGATCCGAAGCCAGGAGCCAGGTGCTTCTCCTGGTCTCCCATGGGGGTGCAGGGCCCAAGCACTTGGGCCATCCTCCACTGCAGAGAGCTGGACTAGAAGAGGACCAGCTGGGACTAGAACCTGGAGCACACATGGGATGCCGGCGCTGCAGGTGGAGGATTAACCAAGTGAGCCACGGTGCTGGCCCCTAACTTCTTCATATTTCTAACAATTATTCTCCTGTGTAGGTGATGAAGTACACGTTGAAAAAATGTAAAAAGTGCCAAAGAGACATATACTAAGAAGTACACTGGCCATCGCCGCGGCTCACTAGGCTAATCCTCTGCCTGCGGCACCGGCACCCTGGGTTCTAGTCCTGGTTGCTCCTCTTCCAGTCCAGCTCTCTGCTGTGGCCCGGGAAGGCAGTGGAGGATGGCCCAAGTCCTTGGGCCCTGCACCCACATGGGAGACCAGGAGAAAGCACCTGGCTCCTGGCTTCGGATCAGCGCAGCGCCGGCCACAGTAGCGGCCATTTGGGGGGTGAACCAATGGATGGAAGACCTTTCTCTCTGTCTCTCTCTCACTGTCTAACTCTGCCTGTCAAAAAAAAAAAAAAAAAAAGTAGTACACCTCGCTTTCCTTCTGTGTCCTTTTAACCCACTCTCCCAGGAATCAACTACCATCACAATACCACAGCATCTTTCAAAACTCTAGGGAGAGGAAAGCGGTGTCCTAGTCTTCCTTTACCAAGCTGATTCTGGTCAGAATGTCCAGAGGAGGCTGGGAGGAGGCTGTACTGCTGCTTTTCCCAGGCCGTTAGAAGGGGGCTGGGTCAGCAGCCAGGACTTAACCCAGTGCCCTGTGGGAAGCCAGCGTGGCAGACGGCACCTTAACCCGTTACACCACAATGCCGGCCCGGGAGACACAGACACTTTAAGGAAGTAATGAGACAGTCACATCTGTGACCTGCTCTCAAATGGCTCGGCGGTGTTACCAGGGAGGGAGCTGCAGGCCTCTGGGGACTGCTTCTGCAACTTTCTGGTAAATTTAAAATGATCTCAGAATAGAAAAAATTTTAAGTAAAATTTATTAAATGATAAATAATGCTTCTGTTTGTCCCCCTACCTCTGTGAAACAGTCATCAGGTAAGCTAACTCCCTGTACCTAGAAAATCCCACACACTCCTCTAGTGACCGCTTTATATTCTTAAGAATGTGTATCCACGAGAAGACTGGCAAGATTCAGACTTACTCCTGTTTCCAACCTCTGCTGCAATACACAGTCAACAGAAACTAACCGACCACACGGCTACTCAGGAAGCTGATGACCCTGCTCTTCCTCACTGTAGCAATTCTTCTAGATCAAGAAGAACGAACTAACCGAAAGATACACCACATGTATGTTTACATTCGTCAAAATATAAAATTATAAATTTTACCTAATGCCACCAAAATATCGGAAGATTTTTTAGAGTAACTAGACAAACAGGAGAAAGAGAGAGCGATGTCTCTCGTCTGCTGGCTCACTCCCACAAATGCCTGCAACGGCCAAGGGGGCTGGGTCACTCCGAAGCCAGCAGCTCCAAATTCAATCCGGGTCTCCCATGTGGGAGACAGGAACCCGGCACTTGAGCCATCACCACTGCCTCCCACAGTATGTGGTTGTAAAAAACTGGAATCAAAAGTCGAGCCAGGGGCTGGTGCAGTGGCGTAGTAGGTTAAGCCTCCGCCTGAGGTGCCAGCATCACATATGAGCGCCGGTTCGAGTCCTGGCTGCTCCACTTCTGATCCAGCTCCCTGCTAATGCTCCTGGGAAAGCAATGGAAGATGACCCAAGGGCTTGGGCCCCTGCACCCACATGGGAGACCCGGAAGAAACTTCTGGCTCCTGTCTTCGGATCGGCCAAGCTCCAGCCTTATGGTTTCCACCGTGGGTGCAAGGGCCCAAGCACTTGAGTCATCTTCCACTGCTTTCCAGGAGCATTAGCAGAGAGCTGGATCAGAAGTGCAGCAGCTGGGACTGGAACCGGAGCCTGCATGAGATGCGGGTGTCACAGGCTGTGGCTTAACCTGCTGTGCCACAGAGCCACCCTTCATGCGCTCTTGACTATGGTCTCCTGAGCGGTCACGCTCTTTCCCTACTTCTCATCACCTCGCTCATGTCTGTTCTCCACCTGTGGCAACGTTAACTTGGGGCCTGAGAACTGAACAGAAATAAAACTGCATTTTTATTTTCAATAATCGCAACTTGAAATTTAACACTTTTTTCCATCAGAATGGCAGGGAGCAGACTACAATATTAGCATTGCCTGTGACTTTGCCATCAAAGAAAATCACAGATATTTCATACTTTATTATTATAACTGTTTGTAGATATCCCTAAATATCTAAATTATATTTCTTTTTTAAAAAAGATGTATTTATTTATTTGAAGTACAAATAAGACAAAGTACAAATAAGACAAATAAGTACAAAGAGAGAAGGAGAGTCAAAGAGAGAGACTCTTCTATCTACTAGTTCACTCCCCAAATGGCTACAACAACTGGAGCTGGGCCAGGCTGAAGCCAAGAGCCAGGAGCTTCTTCTGGGTCTCCCACATGGGTGCAGGGGCCCAAGCACTCGCACAATCCTCTGCTGTTTTCCCAAGTGCATGAGCAGGGGGGAGCTGGATCAGAAGTGGAACAGCCAGAACTCAAACTGGGCCCACATGGGATGCTGGCACTGCAGGCTGTGGCTTAAGCCACTGTGCCATGGCGCCAGCTGTCTAACTAATACTTCTAGTCTGAAATGATCTAGATCTCTGCTAGAACTTATTTAATATGTGAAGTAACAAAGCACATGTTATTATATCATCAGTTTTCCTTTTCCAAATTCTGATAAGGAAAGTATAGAACATTATTGGCTTCATTTCATTTTATGTATTTAAAAACATTTTGAGAAAGGCTCCATAAGCTTATCCAGACCACAAGCAATGCTGAGACCAAGCCTGGAACGTCCCTTTCCATCAGGGACTGCGACCCTCCCTTTGAGACTGGATTAACATATCTCTGAAAATATTCACATCACTTTCACCAGTGGAGCCCTCCCCACTCCAGTGTCTGGCTCCCCCATTAGACAAAATCCCTTGAGGACAGGAAGGTCAGTCAGCACCTAGTTCACAGCCTTGGATACGGAAGTGAAACCAACTTGTGTTGAATAAATGACTATGTATCAAAGAACACAAGCAGATGAAAAATTGGGGACCTTAGAATCTGGGTTTGAGCCCTGCCTAACAGTTAGCAGCTCTGTCTCTGGGAAGCTCCTTTACCTTTTCTAAGCCTCCTTTCTCAGGTATATGAAATGTGGGCAATACCTCCCTTACGTATTACTAACAAGAGGATCAATTAAGACAACAATGTGAAAGGGCTTTGTTAAGTTCAAGGGCTATGTATCATTATACCAACCTATTAGTTTAAAAATTTTTTAAAAAATGAGGGGCCGGCACTGTGGTGTAGTGGGTAAAGCTGCCGCCTGCAGTGCCAGCATCCCATATGGGCACTGGTTCAAGTCCTAGCTGCTCTACTTCTGATCCAGCTTTCTGCTATGGCCTGGGAAAGCAGTAGAAGATGGCCTAAGTCCTTGGACTCCTGCACCCCCATGGGAGACCCAGAAGAAGCTCCTGGCTCTTGGCTCCGGATCGGCGTAGCTCTGGCTGTTGCAGCCAGCTGGGGAGTGAACCAGTGGATAGAAGACTTCTCTCTTTCTGCCTTTGCCTCTGCCTCTTTTTGCTAAGAGAATACTCTTCCTTTCAAATAAATAAATAAATCTTTTTAAAAATTTTAAAAATGTATCAAAGGGCTGGTGTTGTGGCAAAGCAGGTTAAGCCGCTGCCTGATGCACTGGCATCCCATACGGGTGCCAGTTCCAGTCCCGGGTGCTCTGCTTCCGATCCAGCTCCCTGCTAATGCACCTGGGAAAGCAGTGGAAGATGGCTCAAATGCTTGGGTCCCTGCACCCATGTGGGAGACCTGGAAGAAGCTCCTGGCTTTGGATCAGCCCAGCTCTGGCTGTTGAGGCCATTTGGGGAGTGAACCAGAGGAAGGAGAATCTCTCTCTGCCTCTGCCACACCTTCTCTGTAACTCTGCCTTTCAAATAAATAATTTTTAAAAAAGCATCAAGAAAATGAGAAGACAAGTCACAGAGTGGGAGAAAGTATTTGCAAAAGACACATCTGACAAAGGACTATCACCCTAAATATGCCAAGAACTCTGAAATGTGAACAGTCAGGGCAGGTGTTTGGTCTAACAGCTACGAAACTGGCTGGGATGTCTGCAGCCCATGCCGGAGTCCCTGCTGTACTACCCGCCCCAGCTTCCTGGTAAGGCGCACCCTGGGAGGCGGCAGTGACGGCTCAGTGGTTGGGTCTCTGCCTCACACATGGTGATCTGCACCAAGCTCTTGCCTCCAGCTATGGCCTGGCTCGGCCTGGCTGGTACAGACACTGGGGAAGCCCTCTGTCTGCCTCAAAAAAAAAAAAAAAAAAAAAAAAAAAAAAAAAAAAAAAAAACCAGAAAAAAATTAAAGAAATAAAATAAAAACTAAACTCAACAGTAAGAAAACTGGCAACCTGAAGATTTTAGGACAGTGAAAATAGTCTGTGATACTATAATGAAGTACACCTGCCGTTATGTATCTGAGCATACTCACACGAGTATGCAACACTGAGTGAACACTCATATCAACTGCAGAGTTTGGGTGACTATGATCTGTCTCAGTTAACAACTACACCACCCTGATGTGGGCTGTTGACAACGGAGGGGCCAGGCCTGTGTGGGGACAGGAGGCATTTGGGAAATGCCTGCACTTTCCTTCAATTTTGCTGTGAATCTAGAAAAACAGACCACTACCACCACCAGAAACCTCACTTCCAGCCAAACCTCTCCACCCGCCCTATGCTGGAGGAGTACCCAGAAACCGGTCATCCCCCAAGTGCACCGACCTGCGTGACTTTCAGACCTTCCTACCTGGCTCCCTTTACTACTGCCTATTACTCCGCCCAACGTCCTTCCTCTCTGCTGCCTGGGTAACTTGTTCTGATTCCTCGATATTTAGTCCAAGTGCTAATAACCTCCTCTACCAGCATTTCTCTGGCCTCTCTGTCCCCTACACTTTACACAGTGTATGAGAGTGAGCTTTCTGGAAGTCCCTGAAGAGCAGGGACCCTGCCTTGTTTTTCCTGTTTTCTCTCCCACCCTCCCCCTCTCTCCATCCCATCACCTGCCAGAAACTCAAGGCTGCCAAGCATAAAACTGAACAACCAAAGGTGACTGAAAAAATAACAGAGACACCACATGCCTCTGGTTATCTGTGAGAAAGGCACAGCCTGAGCACTGCAAGTTTAAATTCTGAAAGCTGAATCCCACACAAGTCCTTTAAAAATTCAGTTTTACCCCATTCTAAATGTAACTCCTTTCACTCTAGCAGAAAGCAAGGTGAAGTTCACTTGCAATGTCTGTTTCGACAGTCACACCACCAGGTAGAGCACTGTGTCACTGAAAACGAGTCCCTGTGAAAAGGCTGAGACGAGAGACCACAGGATCCCTGCATTCTTCTCATGCCGGTCAGGAGAACAGGACTGAGGATTCGGGTCAGGTCCCTTATCGCAGAGGGGACATGGGAAACAGAGGCCGGGGGCCCCACGGCCAGTCTGCGCAGTGAGCTACGGGCTGGCCCGTGCAGAGTTGGGAGAGGCACTGCAGATCTTCCAGGCCCAGTGCAAGGCTACAGGGGGATTTCTGGCCCTTTTACAGAACTGCCTTAGGGTTTCCTCAATTCTCAGAAGACAGGAAGACGGTTCCCAAGAAAGCACACTTATATGAAAGGTCCCCCCAGGAAAATGAACGGTACGCGAGACAGCAACTGATTTCGGCCAAGTTCTGAGTTTGGGGATTAGCTGTAAAACCAGGCAGAAGGCAATGCAGCGCCAGCCGGCTTGCCCTGGCCGCCACTGACTTTCCAGGCCAACAGAGCGCGCGCTAGGAAACCTCTCTTCCCTTCCATCTGCCTCTACGGCCACCTCCCTCTGCAGCCGGCTGGTCAGTGAGGCCCCCCCCCCCCCCCCCCCCCGGCGGTGAACCTGAACCAGCTAACCCGTGATCTTCTTACCTGCAGTCAGGAAAGTGCTCAGCAGCTGCTCCGTGGCCACAGGCTTGATCTCTGTCCGCAGGTTGACAAACCTGCCAACCACCAGCGGCGCTCGGCGGAAACCCAGAATCCTGGATGGAAGGTTGGAAACAAGGGCAAGATCTCCAGGGATACATTTTAAGTAACAGTCTCAAAATTATGGTTAACCATTTTAAATGCGTAAAGGTGCAACCAGTTAGGGGTTCAGCGTTAGGAGGCGTAAAATCTACTGTGCACTTCAGCAGAAAAGATGAAGCCAATCTGGCAAAACAGGAACCACCGGTAAATCTAGGAAGTGGGTACATGGGCTCATTGTACTATTCTCTCCACTTTCATTGGACATTTTCATAGTACAAATGAAAAAATATATTAACAAAGCATTAGGAAAAATGGGCCTCAACACAAGCATGGGCTCAAAGCTCTGCATAAAACAGCACCCTGACAACACAGACAGATCCGAAAGAAGAAATTCTCAGTGCAACTCACAAACACACACACTTGAAGATCGTTCTCTCACTCCAATGGTTTGAAAGCACTACCTCACGGTTAAAAACGATCACTTTTCAGTGAATTTTCATGGCTAAAAAATACACACGGAAGAAAATTTGGACGGCCAGAGTCTGGAACACCCAGAAAATTTATAATGAAGAAATAAAGATCATCTAGAACCACATAGAAATAATTGCTGGCATCTGGCATATAAGCATTTTCTTTTTTTAAATTTATTTATTGGCTGGCGCTGTGGCGTAGCAGGTAAAGCTGCATCCCATATTGCCGCTTCGGGACCCGGCTGCTCCTCTTCCAGTCCAGCTCTCTGCTGTGGCCTGGGAAAGCAGTGGAGGATGGCCAGGTGCTCGGCCCCTGCACCCATGTGAGAGACCTGGATGAGGCTCCTGACTCCTGGTTTCGTATCGGCACAGCTCCGGCTGTTGCGGCCAACTGGGGAGTGAACCAGCGGATGGAAGACCTCTCTCTTTCTCTCTCTGCCTCTCCCTCTCTCTCTCTGTAACTCTGACTTTGAAATAAATAAATAAAATCAGAGCTACAACGAGAAAGAGAGAGAGAGAGAGAGGGAGACAGATCTTCCATTTGCTGGTTCACTTCCCAGATGGCTGCAACAGCCAGGGCTGGTCCAGGCCAAAGCCAGGAGCTGCATCCAGGTCTCCCTCGTGGGTACATGGGCCCCAAGCACCTGGGCATTCTCTGCTGCTTTCCCAGACACAACAGCAGAAAGCTGGATCAGAAGTGAGCAACTGGGACACAAACTGGTGCCCACAGCAGACGCTGGCATCACAGGTGACTGCCCAGGCCACTACTCTGGCCCCTGGGAAGTCATTACAGATGGCTATTTAGCAGAGCAGTGCTCCATATCAGAGTGCCTGGGTTCAATGCCAGCCTACAGCCCTGACTCTAGCTACCTTCTAAGTGCAGACACTCACAGGCAGCAGTAACAGCTCAAGTAATAGGGTTCCTGCCCCAGGTGGGCGACCTGGATTGGGTTCCCAGCTCCCAGTGTAGCCCAGCCATCGTGGGCATCTGGAGAGTAAACTAGTGGGTACGAGCTCCGTTCTCTCTCTTTGCCTCTCAATAAATAGAAATTTTTAACAAAATGAAAAAGGCCATGTAATAACTTATCCATTGCTTATGGCTGCTGATTCTGCCCTACACCTACTTGCAGCAAAGCCACACTAGCAAGGAAATCAACAGATCTGTCAAAACAACATAAAAATTGAGAGAGAACCCCCACAAGAGAAGGGGATTAAGTCTGACTGTGATAGAGAAAGAACAACCCAGAGCAGCAAGGTGTCAGGGGCCACGGATGAAAAACAATGTTGAGGGTTGGTGCTGTGGCACAGCGGGTAAAGTTGCCGCCTGCAGTGCCAGGATCCCATATGGGTGCCGGTTCATGTCCCAGCTGCTCCACTTCTGATCCAGCTCTCTACTGTGGCCTGGGAAAGCAGCAGAAGATGGCCCAAGCCCTTGGGCCCCTGCACCCACGTGGGAGACCCAGAAGAATCTCCTGGCTTCGGATCAGAGCAGCTCCAGCCATTGCAGCCAACTGGGGAGTAAACCATCGGATGGAAGACTGGAAGACCCCCCCACACCTCTCCTTCTCTCTCTGTGTAACTCTGACTTTCAAATAAATAAATAAATCTTAAAAAAAAAAAAAAAGAAAGAAAAAGAATGTTGAGAAGTATTTTTTCTCCCCACTGACTACTGCTAAGCCAAAGAACAGCCACTTTAGCACCGAGAGTCAGTGTTATGGTGGCACCTGAGCCCAGCTGGAGTGGCAGTTAACACACGAGGGAGGGGGACTGGCTGGAGGGTGTCATACTTGGAGGGAGGGAGGGAGGGACGGACTTCTCAGTACCAGACCTCTGAAGCTCAAGTCATAAGCACTAAGTAATTCACACCACAAGTAATTATTTTTGTATAAAGAATACTTCACTCTATAGTTAACCACAGGTGTTCTGCTGTGTAGAGCTAAACTTTGCCAGCAACTGAGGAAATATGAAATAACAATTGGATAGCATTTACATATATTATGCTAACAAAAACTAGAGTGTTAGATACTATAAAAAACTGAGCTAGAAATGGAAAAATAAGGATCTTTACGTCCAAGTGGTGTCCAACAAAGTGAAAACAGGATAGGGTTGAGGATGAAGAAAACAGGTGAACAGGAACCAAGGTCTCGGAAAGCCTGATTCCAGTCATGGAGGGCAGGACTTTTCCAAGGTCTTAAGAGGCAGCAAAAATCCACGCCACTTAAGGCTGAGACACTGCTCGGGACACCAGCAACCCCACCAGAGCTCCTGAGAGCCCTAACTCCGTCTGGCTCCAGCGCCCTCCTGAGCCGTACCCGGCAGGCAGCAGGCGATGGCTCAATGGGTTGGGTCCCGCAACCCAGATTCAGTTCCTGACTCCCAGCTTTGGTCTGGCCAAGCCGCCGCCTGCACAGCAGATGGGAGACTCCACCCTCCTACCTCAAACAAGTAAAATAAATAATTTTAAAAACTCCTGGGCATTGTAAACATCTGTTTAACCATGTCTCTGTCAGCAGTCTGCTACCAGTTTTTCACTACTCAGAGTGTTACAGCTAAAATGGTTGTACACATACCTTTGAATTTTTACTTCTTTGGGGTAATTCCTAGAACTATCTCACATATGTGCATAAAAATGCAGTTACTTGTTCGGAGGTTAGGAACAGTAAGGTTTCTGATACGTAATGTCAGAGTTAATAGACTGAACCAATTAGCAATGCCATAAGCAGCATATGATTCTTGATGTATTATTCCTCCCAAGAAGGTATTCTCTTGATTTAAAATTATCTTCATTTAAAATCTTAACCACTTTTACCAGGTGAAAATAGTATCCCAATGTCTCATTTGGATCTTTAAAAGTCTCCGGAAGAATGAACACACATCCCCCTGCCATATTTATTAGCAACTGATAACTGCTATTGAATTAACTGCTTGTGTTTTCTATTTATTTTTTGTTGGCATTTTAGTGTATGTATAAATTTGTACACATACTCAGAAAATCCTTCTCATTCCAGAAAAAGGACAAAAAAAATCACTTTATTATTTCAAGCTTCCTTACAGATTCATTTTAAGTACATATACTATGTGTAATTTCTGTCAATATGTACTACCTGTAAAGTCTGTCAAAACACCAGACTGAAAAAGCTGGTCAGAAAAGTAACAGGAATACTACAAGGTTCTCGACCAGCAACCTAATGAAGATAAAACATTCGTTTTTCCTAGCTAACCCATAAGCTCAGAATTCACACCTGCTGTTAGTCTGGAGTTACTCTGGCTTATGAGGCGGTACCGATTTTGTTGACAGGACACTAAAGCTCTCTATGTATGTCATGCTGTATGTTCCTAGCTTTGAGGTCAGTCAGTGCTACTTAAAACGGAAAACCAAACCGCAGAACTGCACACCCAATTTAAGACCAATTCAGTTCAGGGGTCTGAGTTCAAACCAGCTTTTCATCGGCCATATTGTTTGCCAGAGGACAGGCCAGGGATGAAATGACCTGGAAAGCCTGCGCTTAAAACATTCACTCTGGTATCTGCAGTGCCACCCAAATTACAAGGTGCTCTTACAGATTTCATGGCACGTCATCAGCAATCCACAAGCAACAAGGGTGACAAGCTATTAGTACTGCACCCTTTATTTCTTATTTTTAAAAGATTTTATTTATTTGAATGACAGAGTTAGAGAAAGAAAGAAAGAAAGAAAGAAAGAAAGAAAAAAAGAAAGAAGAGAAAAGAAAAGAAAAAAAGAAAGAGAAAGAGAGAAAGAGAGGAAGAGAAAGAGAGGAAGAGAGAGAGAGAGAGAGAGAGAGAGAGAGAGAGATCTCCCCCATCTGCTGGGTCATACTACCTAAATGGCCTTAACAGCTGGAGCTGGGCTGATCCAAAGCCAGGAGCTTCTTCCAGGTCTCCCACTTGGGCGCAGGGGCCCAAGCACTTTGGTCATCCTCCTCTGCTTCCCAGGCCACGAGTAGCAAGCTGGATCAGAGTGGAGAAGCTGGGACTCAAACTGGTACCCACGTGGATGCCAGTTTTGCAGGCGGTGGCTTTACCCACTACGCAACAACAACAGCCCCACTGTTGTACTCTTTAGGACAAGATATATAAATCATTTGGTCTGGCCCTGCCAAGGAAGCTGTTGGTGGGACCTGAAATTCAGTAAGTCTTTATCAGGCTAACTTTTAAGTTAGTAATTTTGTATGGCCCACAAATGATGTTATAACATATATCCAATGGCCCCTGGTGGAAAAAGTTTCCCCAGTTGAAGCAGGCCACAGGTCTTCTTCTTTTTTTTCTTTTTTTTTTTTAATTTTTTTTTTGACAGGCAGAGTGGACAGTGAGAGAGAGAGACAGAGAGAAAGGTCTTCCTTTGCCGTTGGTTCACCCTCCAATGGCCGCTGCGGCCGGCGCGCTGTGGCCGGTGCACCGCGCTGATCCGATGGCAGGAGCCAGGTGCTTCTCCTGGTCTCCCATGGGGTGCAGGGCCCAAGGGCTTGGGCCATCCTCCACTGCACTCCCGGGCCACAGCAGAGAGCTGGCCTGGAAGAGGGGCAACCGGGACAGAATCCGGCACCCCGACGGGGACTAGAACCCGGTGTGCCGGCGCCACAAGGCGGAGGATTAGCCTAGTGAGCCACGGCGCCGACCCAAGTCCTCTTCAAGGGAGATTTTTAAGAGAAAACAAAATGCACCCAGCATGGTGATTCCACATACCTGTCCAAATGAAAGGCTGCCACCTCTGCGTTGTGCCTATCGTAACCGGCGTACGGTTCCCCCTCCACCACATGGTCTCGGCTGTACCTGCAAAGGGAGCGAGAAGCACGCACAGACGTGAGCTACGGCGGCGCGGAGGGGACGGCAGCAGGGGCAGGTTGTAGACTGCAGCAAGCCCGATGCTGTCCTACAGACGCCTTTTCTGGGAGCCCTCGGCACAGCTGCGGCTCTGCAGGAATCGCCGGTGGACGGCGTGAAGGTGAGGTGGAGATGGAGACCAGCACTTTCTAGGTGCCTCAGCAACATCCCAGGAATAAGACCTGGGTGATGTCATTGTTACCCCTCTAAAGGGCTTTTAATGTAGCTTTTTTTTTTTTTTTTGACAGGCAGAGTGGACAGTGAGAGAGACAGACAGAGAGAAAGGTCTTCCTTTGCCGTTGGTTCACCCTCCAATGGCCGCCGTGGCCAGCGCGCTGCAGCCGGTGCACCACGCTGATCCAAAGGCAGGAGCCAGGTACTTCTCCTGGTCTCCCATGGGGTGCAGGGCCCAAGCACTTGGGCCATCCTCCACTGCACTCCTGGCCACAGCAGAGAGCTGGCCTGGAAGAGGGGCAACCAGGACAGAATCCGGCGCCCCGACCGGGACTAGAACCCGGTGTGCCGGCGCCGCAAGGCGGAGGATTAGCCTATTGAGCCGCGGCGCCAGCCTAATGTAGCTTTTAAACCCAATTAGAAGGTAATTTCCTAGACGATAAGGATCACTTTTGTACCGCCAACAGTGTTAAGGTACAGCTGGTACTTAATAAACGCCTACTAAACTGTTTATTAAACTGAAGTGAAACAACGAAGGAAAACGCGCTATAAAAACTGCTTACCAGACGGCTGTGCTAAGGTTTAGAACGGAAGTTTAAGTTTCTTGGGAAAACAAGTCTTGATACGCCTCAGTTTTTGTATTGTGAAGGAAAGGGTAGTTTTAAAAAAAAAATTCCCATTCTAGTTTTATCCTAAGTTGATAATGAGGCAGTGGAAGGAAACCTAGACCAGCAGCGACCACTGGGTGTGGCTCTGCCATTACCTGACGGAGTCACCTGGAGAAAACCCCTCTCTTCTCCGGGTCTCAGATTCTTTTTCTATTTATTTATTTGAAAGGCAGAATTAAAGAGAGAGAGAGAGAGAGAGTGTGTTAAAGAGATCTTCCACCTGCTGGTTCACTCCCCAAATGGTGGAAATGGGCAGGCCAGGGTCAGGCCCAAGCCGGAGCCAGAAGCTTCATCTGGGTCTCCCACGCAGGTGGCAGCGGCTCAAGCATTTGGGCCATTCCCTGTTGCTTTCCCAGGCACATCAGCAGGGAGCTGCATCAGAAGTGGAGCAGCTGGGACTCAAACCAGTACTCATATGGACTGCCAGCAAGGGATGCTGGCATCGCAGGTGGCAGGTCACCTGCTGCACCACAATGCTGGCCCTAGGGCCTAAGATTCTGTCCTCAATATTAGCAAATGACTAGAAGGGACTTTTTAAGGTATCTTTGATTTTTTTTAAAGATTTATTTATTTATTTGAAAGGCAGAGTTACAGAGAGACAGGTTTTCCATCCCCTGGTTCACTCCCCAGATGGCCCCAATGGCTGGAACTGTGCTGATCTGAAACCAGGAGCCTCTTCTGGGTCTCCCATGTGGGTGCAGGGGCCCATGGACTTGGGCCATCTTCCACTGCTTTCCCAGGCCATAGCAGAGAGCTGGATTGGAAGTGGAGCAGCCAGGACTCAAATTGGTGCCCATATGGGATGCCGGCAATGCAGACAGCAGCTTTACCCACTTAGCCACAGCACTAGCCCTGGTCTTTTTATTTTTATTTTTTTAAAGATTCATTCATTTTACTTGAAAGTCAGAGTTACACAGAGAGAGGAGAGGCAGAGAGAGACAGAGAAAGAGAGGTCTTCTATCTGCTGGTTCACTCCCCAGATGGCCGCAACGGCCAGAGCTGCATCGATCCGAAGCCAAGAGCCAGGAGCTTCCTCCAGGTCTCCCACGCGGGTGCAGGAGCCCAAGGACTTCAGCCATCTTCTACTGCTCTCCCAGGCCAGAGCAGAGAACTGGATCAGAAGAGGAGCAGCCAAGACTAGACTATGGGATGCCGGTGCTTCAGGCCAGGGTGTTAACCCGCTGCGCCACAGCGCCAGCCCCCGTCTTTTTTATCTTAAAAAATTTTGGTGATTTTATATCAAACATATGGCATAAACAAAGGATAATAAAAACTGTTATGTTTCTACTAACCATTTAAAAAGACATAATTTAGGGGCCGGTGCCGTGGCTCACTTGGTTAATCCTCTGCCTGTGGCGCTGGCATCCCATATGGGCGCCTGATTCTGTCCCGGTTTCTCCTCTTCCAGTCCAGCTCTCTGCTGTGGCCTGGGAGGGCAGTGGAGGATGGCCCAAGTGCTTGGGCCCTGCACCCACGTCAGAGAGCAGGAAGAAGCACCTGACTCCTGGCTTTGGATCAGTGTAGCTCCGGCCATGGCAGCCATTTGGGGGGTGAACCAACAGAAGAAAGACCTTTCTCTCTGTCTCTCTCTCTAACTCTGTGAAATAAATTAAGAAAAAAAAAAAAGACATAATTTTGGGGTGGGCATTGTGGCACAGTGGGTTAAGCTGCCTCTTGGGCTGCCTACCTCCCACACCGGATTGCCTGGGATGGTGTCCCACCTCCACTTCCCATCTAACTTCCTGATAATACACCCAGGAGGCGGCAGATGATGGCTCAAATTCTTGGGTTCCTGCCGCCCATGTGGGAGACCTGGATGGAAGTCCTGGCTCCTGATTTGGCCTCTCCCAGCCCTGGCCATTGGGAAGTAAACCAGCAGATTTACTCTCTGTCTCTCTCTGAGTCACTCTACCTTTCAAATATATATATATTTTTAAGATACAACTTAAGTCTGCTAATTGTGAAGAGGAAAAAACAAAACCAAACCTCAGTCTACCCATGACGTCCACTGCTCAGCTGCATTTCCTGAATGAAAGGAGACCTACTGGGCTGTACAAGGGAACTAAGGAACAGAAACAAACCAAGACAGAAGCAAGAGGAGCAGCTCCGCTGAGGACATGTAGGGTGAAGTGAAAACAATACATAAGAAGGGGTCTTTGGGACTGGCGCTGTGGTGCAGTGGGTTAAAGCCCTGGCCTGCAGTGCCAGCATCCCATATGGGCACCAGTTCTAGTCCCGGCTGCTCCACTTCTGATCCAGCTCTCTGCTATGGCCTGGGAAAGCAGTATAAAATGGCTCAAGTCCTTGGGCTCCTGCACCCGCATGGGAGACCTGGAGGAAGCTCCTGGCTCCTGGCCTCGGATCGGCGCAGCTCTGTCCATTGTGGCCATCTGGGGAGTGAACCAGCAGATGGAAGACCTCTCTCTCTGTCTCTACCTCTCTCTGTAACTCTGTATTTCAAATAAATAAAATAAATCTTTAAAGACCTTAGGATACAAAGGAAAATCATGTGCAGAAAACGTATCTTCAAAGCAAAACAATATGGCATTCGTGGTAGGAGACAGCCATCATGATCATCTGGTTGGGCACCAGTTCCTTCTTAGCACGGCCAGTATCTTCAGATGCAGTCTAATTCCTAGCGCAAAGCCTAGGCTTTCTAGGCTTATACTAACTACCTCTAAATTAAGGTCGATTTTTAAATACTGCAGCAAAAACGAACAGAACTCCTCTGCTGCAGGGGTGGGCTCTCTGTGCAGCAGGAGGGCAGTCCTTGACTGTTCCGGGCTCAGGACTTCAGTGAAACCACGGAGCACAGCGTGAGGATGAGGTGCTGAACGCTACCTTCAGGGCGGCAGTAGAGATTTCCAGTACAGCTAAGGGCTGCTCAGAGTGAAACGTAGAACCCTACACGAGTCTGGAACTCTGGACGTGGGCTAGAGCGGGAGGGAGGGAAGGAAAGGAAAACGGTGAGAATCACCATCAGTGAACGGCACTGCAGTCAGGTCTGAACCCTCAGCTCACGCTCCGGCTACGTGGAAATACGGAAAGCCAGGATTCCGGATCCCCTCCTTCTCGCCTGTAACACAAGCAGCCGGCTCGATGGTGTTCATGGGCCCTTTGAGCACATCCTAAGATCATTCACGCACTTCTGCCTACTCCTAGGACCCTGACTCCTTGCTCCCTTTCCATCATAACTCCAGTTTTCACCTGTGAAAATCAATTTACTTCCAGGACAGACTTGGCTACATTGGAAAAAAATCATTTTTATAAGGTAAGATAAACTGTGTTAATAAAAGTGTAGGAGCCAGCGCTATGGCACAGTAGCTTAATCCTCCACCTGCAGTGCCAGCATCCCATACGGGTGCCGGTTCTAGTCCCGGATGCTCCTCTTCCTATCCAGCTCTCTGCTGTGGCCTGAGAAACCAGTAGAAGATGGCCCAAGTGCTTGGGCCCCTGAACCCACGTGGGAGACCTGAAGGAAGCACCTGGCTCCCGGTTTGGATCGGCGCAGTTCTGGCCGTTGTGGCCATTTGGGGAGTGAACCAACAGAAGGAAGACCTCTCACTGTCTGTCATTCTACCTCTCAAATAAATAAAATCTTAAATAAAATAAAAGCGTCACCGCACCCCTACATATGTCACTCCCTATACATACCGTCTACCTCTGAGAGCAGGACGTGGACAGCCAGGCTACAGAAGCGCTGGAACCCCAAGTGGCTATCACAGGAAGGCACCATATTAGCTGGGCAGATTCTCCCCTTGGCAGACTGATTCGTGCTAAGGCACCCACGGAGCAGCAAAACTCACACAGTAACTGCCAATAAGTCAGCCCCAACCTCTGGTGAAGGACGTCGGAGTCTGACCACGGACATTAATCTGCACTTACACCAGGACTAAACAGCCTCTGAGGCCCTGGGGGTCAGAACAGCATTGTGCTGGGTGTTACGGACTGGAGTCAATTTCTGACATCCAGCTTCCCCAGCCCGGAACGGTGCCTGATACAACACAGCACAGGTCAGTGTGTGTGTGTGCTAAGAGTGCCCACTGACTGCAGGGGCCTGTCCGCCCTGCTGGGGTGAGAAGAATACCCTGGAGCTGAGAGCAGGCAGAGGTATTCAGGAGACGTGGGGTGGGGCCGGTTTGACACAAAGAGCAAAGGCAGGATAAAGCTGGGTAGAGAGATGAGGTCCGCCTGTGAGGGGCCTGACCATCAGGCCCTGGGGTGAACAGTGGGAAGTTCCTAGATGTTTTGAAGCTGGGGAGCACAGTGGAAAGAATGGAGTGGTTTTCAGGATGGTCTAGAAAGGGCAGGAAATGGAGAGGCTGCAGTGGTACTAAGAGATCTGAGAGGAAGCAAGTAGTGACTAAGGTTTCGGCACCATCTGTCGCTACCTCCCCTACGCATCAGTCGGGCTTCTCCTTCCTCCTCCTATACTTTTTCCAAACACCAAACGCCTGCCCACAGGGCACCCGGTCTACCACCGCACCTCTCAGGAATGGCTGCCATGTGACACTGCAGCTGTCCCATCTCACCCTCAGCTCCCGACCTACAAGCGGGAAGTGTGGCAAGGATCCAAGCTCCTCTGGCAAAACACAGAACTCACCCTCTTCCGATACAAACTTCATTTTGGTTTGCCTTAGTTCCATCACACCGCTTACACTACCAATCTCTGAGGCTATAAACCAAGAGGTCAAGGACCATACTTCAAAACCGAATCAGTGGTTTTTGACAATGAGTGCTCTACGCCATTACCCTTATAGGAAAGCAAGTAAACAAAGTATAGAAGTACACGTGTGGCAGAAGCTGAGCTGCTTCTATCCCTGACAGATGTGGGCTCAACCCCAGGTCTGCTGACTACTGCAATGTGCCTTGTGGAGTTAGCTACTCTCTCTAGGCTTCAGTTGCATATTCCAGAAACAAGAACTGAAACCGCCCAGGAAGGTTAAAGACATTAACAGGTACAAAAGTATTTCAGCTAATGCCTGATAAAGCTAATGATGACAAACGTGCAGTGCACAGAAGTCAGATTCCAAGGCCTCACAGCCATGTGTTTTCATGCTACCAGCCCATCAGACCACCCTGGTCCCCTGCAGGCTTGAATTTCACACTTTCTGCATTTTCCGTACATCATCCCTCCAGGTTCCAGACCCAACACTGTTCTCTTCCATTTCTGGGATCCCAACGCATTTACTCTTCGGCTGTCTTTTATCCACTGGTAATTGGGCAACAGAGAGAGCTGAATTTACCTAAGTTCCTTCTACTCTAGTGGAAATTCAAAGGTATAATATTCTCAAACTTTCCACTGAGGAATGAAAAATACACTCAGCACACTCAAAATTTCAGACATTATGAACTTTGAGAATAATCGCTGACAACTAACTTACAGCAAAAGAATACAAATAATTGCTATGTTAACCTGTTTCAAAATCACATATTCATAGAAAATTTGCTTTTTAGTTAACCATATTGTAGAAATGCCACACATATTATCCCTAAAGAAGTGCAAAGGGATCACTCACAACGTGGATGCCATTTAGTTCCTCCAGGAACCAAGGCGGCCCTGTTCTCGACTTGAGCAGCAGCAATGAAGGCAGAGGTGGCACGGCGGTTACACCGAGGCCTGAGCACCAACAGTCCACACCGGGGCGCTGGTTCATCTTCCAACCCAGCTTCCTGCTACTGGCCCCGGTAAGGCAGCAGATGATGATCCAAGCACTCGGGCCCCTGCCGCTCATGTGGGAGACCAGGATGGAGCTCCTGGCTTTGGTCTGGACCAGCCCCCAACTGTTGTGGCCTTGTGTGGGAGTGAACCACTGGATGGAAGATCTCTACCACTCCGCCTTTCAAATAAACAAATCTTCAAAAGAAAGAAACAGAGACACTACCACGTTCCTGTTAGAATGACCACCATCCAAACACTGACATCAAATCCTGGTGAGGAAGTGGAGCACAGGAACTCCCTCTCAGAGGGGCTGGGGTGTAAAAGGACACAGCCACTCTGCAAGAGGCTTCGGCCGGTTCTTACAGAACTACACGTGCTGTTACCACACAACTGGCCCATCGGGCTTCTTTGGTATTTACTCAAACACCAAAGCTGAAACCATGTCCACACACGGCAGTCTAGACAATGGGCTGATATTCAGTGACAGGGGAAAAAAAGGAGCTATCAAGTCATAAAAGGTACAGAGACCTTAAGGGCATATTGAGTGACAGAAGCCTTCGTAAAAGGCTACTTACCCTAATTCCAACTATGTGACAACTGGGAAAAAGCAAAGCTATGGAGACAGTAAACAGATCGGTGGCTGCCAGTGGTTCAGGACAGGAAGGAAGGATGAAAAGTTGGAACTCAGAGGATTTTTAGAAACTATGCTGTATTATACCACAATGATGGATACACGTTATTATACACTTGCCAAAACCCTAATTTAAACTGTGAATTTTAGTTAACAATCGTCATTGTGTCAATATAGGCTTACCACGCTAACAGAAGATGTTAAACAATAGGGGAGGCTAGGGGGAGGTAGGAAAACTCTCTGTACTTTCCTCTCAACTTTTCGGGAACCTAAAACTGCTCCCAAAAATATTAATCAAAAACAAAACAAAACCAAGAAACAAAAACCCAGGCGAGAGAATCAGTGCTTCGGCAGAGAGAGGGCCTCTGTCGTCCACTCCAGCTTCAGGGGACATCTCCTCCAGAGCACCGCACGTGCAGTAGTTACCCGGGAACTGTACATGTGTGGTGACGGGGTGCTTACGTCCTAACCAGTCCATTTTGTGTCTCTGCCACATGGCACACGGTAGAGGTCTGATAAAGCAGGAGTCAGGACAGCTCTGCCAAATAGCTCAGTGTCATAGGGAAAGAAGACGGGTCCTATAAACCCCTCTTACTGAGAGAAGCACAGGACGTCGGGAGCCAGCAGGGAGCTCGGCAGACTTTCCTGGTCTACCTCATTTTATGGGAGAGAAAACCAAGAGCAGTGGGTAGACACTCTGCTACAAACCCCCACCCAGAAGCAGGCAGAGCTTCTGCGATGAAGACTTACCGCTTAGGTTTGAACACGACCTTCTGGCCTCCTTCAAGGATCAGTAAGGCCTTCAGCTGTGTCCCTTTATAACCCACATCAGCCTTAATGATTTTCTTGGTGGCCATGGCGTGCATGATTGCCCCAAGCTCTGGTGTCTCTTCCGGGTACACTTCCCGGGGAACCACCCACTGGGCTGCAATCTCCCAGGGGGACTGCAAGGTGTGGTCCAGCTTGGGTGTCAGCTCCACCCGCAAGCCAGCCATCATTCGGTGAAAAGCCCTCTGGTCCTCCCGGTTGGCGGCTGACGTGTCTAAGTTGTCAATCAGGAAGACTTTGGTGAAGATAAAGATGACGAGGAGAATTGCTAACAGCACGACGCGCTGCTTCAGCTTCATGTTGACCTCGTTTCCCTCTCGCTGACCCCTCTCTCGCCCGCTAGCAAGGAGAGTAGGTGCTGCCGGCTAGCAAGGAGATTCCATGATGGCAATCACACCGGTCCGTCGTTTCTTCATGGAAGCCCCTCCCACAGTTCCTGCAAACCCAAGTGGAAAGCAAAATTTGATCAGAGATTCTGTCCAACCACCCTTGACTCTTTTACAAAGCTCCAATATATGACTTACCCTTTTAAGCCTTGCTAAATTTTAAGCTTGAGAAGATTCAATAATTTAAAACTAACTACTCTGTAGACGGACCCAGCAAGTAAGCATCAGGGACACCAAAAATCTTCCAGCAAATATTCCTATTTTAATTGGGATGCAGAGCAATCTCGGAGCCATTTGGCTGGCTACTCATACACAGTAACCAAAACAACAAGCAAAAGCATATTAAGAGAGAAAGATTAAGATAGGCAGGCATATTGACTAGCTTTCCATTTTACCTTTTAAAACCCACAAAGGACTTCTGAATATCTAAAACCGCTAGTACTTTGTAATTTTCCAGTAATTACCTTCTCCAAATATGTTTTATGACACCTTGTAAGACAGAAGTCCTAAAAATGCCAAAAAGGATGTAGAGGAGAATAACTCCGTCTCCAATCCAAACACCCAGAAACCTTGGACACGTCTATAAACTACTCACGTACTGAAACGCAACACCCTGACGCACATCTCTACTTGACCAGTCCTCTACTAATTATTTTTTAAAATTAAAATCCCTACAAAACACTGATAACCAAATCCGGGTAAATTAGGTAAATGAAAAACATGCCCCTATATCATGTGGTTGTGAGTAGAACGTGACCAGAAGACGAATGAAAGCTGGCCCTACAGCACCACTGCTAGTCTGCAACGGTAAGGTGAACAAGGGCATTACGCCACAGGCCCAAGGCAGCGCTGCTTCCAGGGTGGAAGTGACCACGCTCTGTTAATTCTAGAACTAGAAGATTCCAAACGCAAGATTTTTGCAAGGGTGTCAAAAACATACAATTCGGTCTCATTTGCATGCTGAGGACTTGGCTCCCCACTGCACAGGGCCACTTAAAAACACGTTCACGCTTGCTTTGCTATATGTACAGCATCAAGGTAAGACGAAGATGACAAGAAGATAACAGGGTGCTGCTTCACTCTCCAATTCGTTTAACAACTCAAACCATTAATCGGAGACATAAAACCAACACAGAAGATCGGGCAAACAATTCAGGCTGAGACACTCCCACCCAAACTTGAGACTGCCCCCTTGCTGACAGCTGCAAACATACTAGAATCCAGATTCAGAGCGAAGATGTGTTCCAAGGGCAACAGCTGGCCACAGCGAAGTGCATTCTCGGTGAGTCTACTCTTTTCCTAGCCATTTTCATGAAGGAAGCAGAAGCTGAGAGTTAAACTCAAATTCTAATTATCCCAGCCACCTGCTTTGCTTCATCATCACCTCCCAGGGAGGACAGAACACTGTGAGCGGAAACAGAGACAATTCAAGTGCATTTAATACATAATTGTGATGGTATCAAATTTGGTGTGGAACCCAGTAAAACAGTTCCCTGTGAATACTGATAACGGCACTGTTGCAAGAGTCAATTCAGAAATTTTTGCTAGTCCTAAGCCACAGAATTTTTTCAATTATTCGTCGAACAGTACGCATCTCAGACTGTGGGGCTCAAGGCAGCGGGGAAGTGCAGCCGTAGCAGCACTCACTTCCTGAGCCCCTCCGGTGCACCACAGTTCTGGTTCAAAGGGGTCGGCTTACCAGGCGTCCTTCCGGACTGAAGTCTGGTTAACCCACTAACTCCTAATGACGTTCACTTCCATTAGAATGAAGATAATCCTCTCTCAGGCTATATAAACACATCCTATGCAAACATTTAGCACGAAGGGTGAAGGGTGAAGCTGTGGGTCTGCTTAATCACTACTGCAATAGGAAGTGGTAGCGGCTCCCAAACTCAAACGGTACAGTCCTCAACCCTAGCTTGTGTGCTTCTAAGTTTTGAAATGTCATCACCTTTGGAAGAACATATTCCTCAATCCAGAGCTGCAAACAATCCACTTAGCTGGGCTAAAAGTTGATACTAAAGGAATTCAGGGGCTCAGTCGTTATCTTATTTCACTATTTACCTCTCCCAGCAAGGGCAGGTTGACAACGAGGCGGAAGGAGTTCTGTTTGTGATGAGTCACCACATCCTGGTAAGCGCCAGGCAGACCAGGATCTGGCACTGGTCTTTTACAACTGCCTTTCACCACCACAGCCGTGAGCTGACTTCCACCGCTCATGCCCTCCTATCAGGACAGAGCCCAAACTGACCACTTGGGCCTCCCGGTTCTCCTACCGTCTGGAGGGTGCAGCCACAATCATATTCTGGCCACTCTGGCCACTCAGCCACCACCTCTGGCCACACATTCTTGAGCACAGCACCGCAGCACTGCCCTAAGCAGCTCCAACAGAGGCGGCAGTCCCAGCTTCACCTAAAACGCACCAGCTGAACGCGCTCCGTCCTCCCGAGGGGCAGCTGCCTCCGCCTTTGTCACTACTCCCACTCAGCTCCCTCAAGCTTCCTCTTTGTCTTACCCTTTCTTCTGGTCTCCTTCTGATGCAAGCCTGGTCCTTTCAAGGCCAGCTTCAAGGCCATTCTGGTCTCTCCTCACCCTCCACAGTGACTTCTCCTTCCTTCTGACCGGTGCGTAACTGCATTCTGCCTCGGACGGAACCTCCTGTACGCAGTTCTTCACTCCGCTCTCGGAACGAGGCTCCAGAGAACGATGCCCTTTGTCCCCTCACCTGCAGAACAGGCAAGGACATTCCAGACTCCACGCTCTACTGCTGCCCTCCTCACTTTAGACAAGCAGCCCACTGTATACTCTGAAAACCAATGCAAGACCGCTGTTCACGAAAACCTCACCAGCTCTGCCAGAGGAGTGCGTCTGCTCTGTTTCACCGCCTCCTATAAATGCTTCAAACACGCAGCTCTGTCCAGTTACATGACGGTCATTTATTTTAATGTTTCTGTTACGCGCAACGGCCCATCTCAAAGAACAAATAGATTCAAAGTAGTATCATAACTCAACAAATGTGACATATACACAAGGCAGTGCATTTGTTAACAGTCTCCATGCTAACAGCTGGCATAAACTCTCAGACTGGAGTTCTGGAAAGGAGACCTTTTTAAGGAATTTTCCCACCAAAGCCTGGTTTCACCTCCGCTGCACCAGCCACGTGGGGCCTGCTAGAGAGGCTCATTTACTATTGTTCTTCACACAACAGCATGTGGATGCGCCACCACTCTGCTTGTTTGGTAAGTGTTTCTTAAGGACAAATTTATGACAATAAGGTTGTCTTGGGAGAAGAGAGAGACATGGCACACAAATGAGTGAGGGCCTGGTAGGAAGTTCTCTGTTCTAGAATCTGGCAGATGTTGGAGAACATATGTAGAAAAGCATGCCGGTGCAGAGGTCTCTAAGTCATGTCAACACTCACTATCTTCCTTCCTGTGGGGTCTGACGAGCCACCAGTGAGGTTCTGAGCCCCGTGAGCACAATGTCCTGATTAAGTTGACACCTTAACCAAGTACTGCCACTTCTGAAGTTACAGAGAAGAAATCTCAAACTTTGCTCATAGCTATAGAAAGTTTCAAAGTAAGCAAAAATTTTGTGTCTTTTAATGGTTAAAACAGGTTGTTTGTTTGTTTGTTTTAAAGATGTTATTCATTTGAAAGGCTGCAATGACTGGGGCTGGGCCTGGCCAAAGCCAGGAGCTTCATCTGGGTCTTCCACGTGTGTACAAGGGCCCAAGGACTTGGGCCATCTTCCACTGTTCTCCCAGCATTAGCAGGGAGATGGATCAGAAGTGGGGCAGTCAGATTTCAAACCAGCACCCACGTGGGATGACAGCATTACAGGTGGTGGCTTAACCTGTTATGCCACAACGCCAGTCCCAAAACAGATTCTTAACACGTAAGAACGTGAAATGCCCTGTGGGTGTGAAGCTTCAGTACAAACATTTCATGCAGAGGACCAGCGACAGGAGATTTGCTGCAAAGGCGGTGGGACTTACTAAATGACTGGTGAACAGGGTATATCACAGACATTTCTGTGGAGGAATAGGCATTTAGCCTCGTGTTTAAGATACCCACACTTATATCAGAGTCCTTGGGATTAGATTGGCAGGTCCAGCTTCTGACTCCAGCTTCCTGATGATGCAGACCCTGGGAGGCAGGGCTCATGGAAGTGGGTCCCTGTCACCCACATGGGAGACATGGACTGCGTGCCTGGCTCCTGGCTTCGGTCCTAGTCACCATGGCTATTTGGGCAATGAACCAATGGATGGGACTTCTCTGTGTCGGTCACTCTGTCCCTCAAAAAAAAAAAAAAAAAGTTTATAGAAAAATGGAATTAAAACACAAGCTAGGGGCTGGCATATGGGTAAAGACAATGTCTGCAATGCTGGCATCCCATATGAGCCCCAGTTCAAATCCGGTTGCTCCACTTCTGATCCAGTTCTCTGCTAATAGTCTGGGAAAAGCAGCAGCAGATGACCCAAGCCTGGAGACCCCTATACCCATGTGGGTGACCCAGATAAAGCTCCTGGCTCCTGGCTTCAGTCTGGCCTCGCCCTGGTTGTTGTGGCCATATGGGGAGTGAACCAGTGAATGGAAGCTCTCTCTCTTTCTCTTTTTTCCCTCTTTCTCTATAACTCTGACTTTCAAAGTAAATAAATCTTAAAAGAAAAAAAAAAAAAAAGAGAGAGCGAGCGAGCACTAGGATTATTTTGGTGCAAATGTTTTTGAAATCCAAGCACAGTTTTTCACAATATGCATGCATTTCAAGATTTTTTGCACCAAAAAAAGCTCATCTTTTAATTCCATTTTTCCATCAGTGTTTTGAAGTACCCTCGTATAATCATATTTGTGTACTCAACCTTTCCTGACAAGAAACCATAAGGACCCTTGTCATAAACTTCTTCCTTGGTAATTGCTGGTTTCAGTAAAACTCTGAAGATCTGGCACATGTAAGAAGAGGTGGGACCCGAATTTAATTAATTTTTGTTGTTGTTGACTGTCTACAAAGGCAGATACCAACAATTCCTTCCATCAAGAGCGAGAGTCTAGAATTCCTCCCAGAGTCCAGGCCGGCTCTGCAGCTCGCTTTGAGAAAGAGGGTACTGTGGAAGCAACTGTTTGCCAGTGCTGGGCAAACACCTTAAATCTAGCGGATGCCGATTGTACTCCATTGAGACCCAGCCACCACAGACAGAAGCTGGAGCCACATCATCAAATGAGGAGTGACCTACACGGAGACAGAGGCCTGGCCAGCCTGTCGCTGTTCTGGCCACCCCTTGTTAAGCAAAGCTGTCAAGGGCATTCTGGTTCTAGTTGAGCTATCAGCTGAACACAGCCACACACATGACCCGGGTCTATGCCATGTGGGCAGGAACCACACAGCTGAAATCAGCTGACCTACAGAACTGTAGGAAATAACAGGGGCTGCCATCATGGCTCAGTGGGTTAAGTCACCTGCAATGCCAGCATCCCATATCGCAGTACCAGTTCAAGTCCCAGCTGCTCTGCTTCCGATCCAGTTCCTTGCTATTACACCTAAGAAAGCAGTGGAAGGTGGCCCAACTGCTTGGATCTGGCCACTCACGTGGGAGACCTGCATGGAGTTCATGGCTCTTGCTTCAGCTTGGACCAGCTCTGCTTGTTCCTGCCATTTGGGGAATGAACCAGCTGATAGAAGGGCTCTCATTCTGTCTCTTTCTCTCTGTTGCTCTGCTTCTCAAAATAAATAAATAAATCTTTAAAAAAAGGGGGGGGGGCGGTGCTGTGGTGTAGCAGGTAAAACTGCTGCCGGCATCCCGTATGGGTGCTGGTTCGAGTCCCAGCTGCTCCACTTTTTAATCCAGCTCTCTGCTATGGCCTGGGAAAGCAGAAAATGGCCTAAGTCCTTGGGCCCCTGCACCCACGTGGGAGGCCCAGAAAAAGCTCCTGGCTCCTGGCTACAGATGGGAGCAGCTCCAGCTGTTGCAGCCAATTGGGAAGTGAACCAGTGGATGGAAGACCTCTCTCTCTCTGCCTCTCCTTCTCTGTGTAATTCTTTCAAATAAAAAAATAAATCTTAAAAAAAGAAAAAAATTAACAAATCATTATCTTAGGCTTCTGTATTTTGGGGTCACTTGTAAAGCCCAACATTTTCACATCTATCCTGCCCCTACCGACTCTTTCGGGGGTACCAGGGGGAAGGGTATAGGGTAATAAATTATGTGATTAAAATCAATTCTCTCAGGGAGGGGGGACATTAAGTTAGCTACTAGGTAGAAATAAACGTTGAACTGATGAATCATTAGGTCCTGTTTGTAAGCCGCTATTTTTTTTTTTTTTTTGACAGGCAGAGTGGACAGTGAGAGAGAGAGAGACAGAGAGACAGGTCTTCCTTTTGCCGTTGGTTCACCCTCCAATGGCCGCCACGGCCGGCACGCTACGGTCGGCACACCGCGCTGATCCAAAGGCAGGAGCCAGGTGCTTCTCCTGGTCTCCCATGGGGTGCAGGGCCCAAGCACTTGGGCCATCCTCCACTGCCTTCCTGGGCCACAACAGAGAGCTGGCCTGGAAGAGGGGCAACCGGGACAGAATCCGGTGCCCCGACCGGACTAGAACCTGGTGTGCCGGCGCCACTAGGTGGAGGATTAGCCTATTGAGCCGCTATTAACACCTTCTGTGGGGCAACGTACTCATTGTGAGGGTTATATGGCATTTCTATTTCTTTTCTGCCATCACTGTTGATGTTTAGGAAATGCATAATTAAGAAAGTCACTTAAAAGTAACACAAAAAGGAACAGATTCTTAATTAGGCTTCCACTAAAATCCACTTACATACTTTAGGACCCTATGTGGATCTACACAGTCCTTAAGGCTAGCCTCACGCATTTGCAGGACCGTACACACCCCATTTACAAAGCCTAACCTTTGCATTTCAATCAAAGTCTACACATCAGCAAAAATCGCAGCCCTTTGGCACACCCTTTCACCTCGGGCTAAGTGTGACACACGGCCATTTCTGACTGGCAGGAACAGCAGAGCACGGCGCTGCATTGTCATCAGCCGACAGGTGCGCACAGCCCTCGCCTCCCACAAGTCACTGTGGTCTCTCCTGATGGTTAGCGGTCGTGACTGTCAGTAAAATCAAGAGCATTCAGAAACCTTCCCACTTACCCTTGTGCCCTGCCATCCAGGAAGTCAAAACCATTATCTTGAACAGCAGCAAGTGTTACTGCCTGCACAAATGCACACATCACCCAGAAAAGGCCCACTCCTGCTCGGCCGCCTGCTGCTGCCACAGCGGCACATTATTCTCCCTTTTCACCTTCAAATGGGGGTCTTCAACTAAAAATAAAAACTAATTCCCATAATCCCATTAAAGAGCACCTACAGACACTGCTCCTTTCTCTGCTGCAGAAACAGCTTCTCGGTGCACCCTCTTATACTAAACACAGGCTCTCCCTCGCAGGAGTTAGGAGCTCCGGATTCACTACGCCTGGGCCTGAATGCCTGCCTTACCACCCAGTAAGGGACTTGCAAAGGATTCCTCGCCTCCAAGCTCTCTGCGCCTCAGTCTCTGCCTTAGAGAAATGAAACAAGAACGCTAACGCACAGGGTTGTTGAAAATGAACGAGTGCTCCACGCAGGACACTCACGTCAGGGACTGGACAACCCACACACGGTCAGTACAATCGCTTGTTGGTCATTATCGCCATGTCAAACACCAAAAGGGGACCTACCGAGCAGAGAGAGAATGACACAGAAGACAACGCTCACTGGAGTCAGTATCCCGGAATACTGTCTTCTCAGTCACATACCCAGGGCTAAATACACACACTGCAGTACTAAGCTTGCCAGCAGGGAGTAGTTCTGTATCCCCGAGCCACAGCCTTTTCTAAATCAGACTGGAAAAGCAGAGATTTGAGTATCATGTGACACCAAAGACTGAGGCCATGTCACCAATCTGACCAACCTACTTCTCTTCTCCGCAAAAGTATGTTCTGCCACTTCCAATGTAATTGAAACAGATGGGAAAGATAAACTTACTTTTTTTTTTCTTAAGGCTGAAATAATACAACTTTCCCAACAGTCTCCAGTTTGAAAAATTAGTTCTGGGTCCAGCACTGTGATACAGCAGGTAAAGCTGCCACCTGCAACACAGGCATCCCATATGGGTAGTTCTGGCTGCTCCACTTCCAATCCAGTTCCCTGCAGATGTGCCTGGGAAAGCAGTGGAAGATGGCCCAAGTCCCTGGGCCCCCGTACCCACATGGGAGACCTGGGAGAAGTTCTAGACTCCTGGCTCAGCCTGGCCCACACCCTTCCTTTATAGCCATTTGGGGAGTGAACTAGCAGATGGAAGACATCTCTCTTTGTGTCTCTCCTTTTCTCTTTGCAACTCTGCATTTCAAATAAACAAACAAGTCAAAAAAACAAAGAGGCCAGCACCGTGGCTCACTTGGTTAATCCTCCGCCTGTGGCGCCATCATCCCATACAGGTGCCAGGTTCTAGTCCTGGTTGCTCCTCTTCCAGTCCAGCTCTCTGCTGTGGCCCGGGAAGGCAGTGGAGGGTGGCCCAAGTGCTTGGGTCCTTGCACCCATGTGGGAGACCAGGAAGGGTACCTGGCTCCTGGCTTTGGATCAGCATAGTGCCAGCCATAGCGGCCATTTGGGGGGTGAACCAACAGAAGGAAGATCTTTCTCTCTGTCTCTCTCTCACTGTTTAACTCTGTCTAATAAAGAGAGAGAGAGAAAGAAAGATTAGTTTTTTTTTTTTTTTTTGCTAAATGCATATTCACTTCTTTTTTATCTTTTTTTTAAGATTTATTTTATTTATTTGAAAGACAAGAGTTACAGAGAGAGGGAGAGGGAGAGGGGGAGAGAGAGAGACAGAGACAGAGAGAGAGAGAGGTCTTCCATCTGTTGGTTCACTCTCCAAATGGCCGGAGTTGAGCTGATCCCAAGCCAGGAGCTTCTTCAGGGTCTCCCACATGGATTCAGGGGCCCAAGAACTTGAGCCATCTTCTACCGCTTTCCCAGGCCATCAGCACAGAGCTGTACTGGCAGTAGAGCAGCCAGGACTCAAACTGGTGCCCATATGGGATGCTGGTGCCATAAGCAGATACTTAATCTACTACATCACAGAACCGGCCCAGTTCATTGTTTTCAAGACGACAACTTGGTATGTCCTCAAGAACTAAGAAAAGCCTTAAGAGCACCTTAAAGTTACAGGTATAGAAAATCAAATTGCCATATAGCCCAAATTAGTCCTAGTGTTAAATTTCCCTTACTGATTCCATTTTCACTTAAACTTTTATTCCTATGGTATCTGTAACTCAGATTCCCTATGTGAACTCTTCTAACAGTTCCCTGTGAAGGAAGCCAACTAAAATAATCACTAGACATTAATGGAACCTTAATGTAGCCTTTCTTCCTGTGTGTGAGCAAAAATGAAATCGGCAAAAGTATCCCTTCTTTGAAAATGACTGCATTTCTGCAACCTGTCCTATTTAAACTTTGATTTAAGGCAACCCTTTCAACCCCCTCCTTGAAAAAGGAGAGGGAAAACATTCTAGCATATAACCACTAGCAGGATTTGTTCTTAAAAAAAAAAAAAAAAAAAAAAAGAACACAGGCAGTGTTCCCTGACCTACACTTTGCGGAAATGCATACGAATCTGCATGAATCTAACGAAGATTCCCAAGTTCCAGGTACTCCACCCCTCAACCGTCAGTATGGAAGCACTACTTCATGCCCCCATCACACAGAAATATGAAACTTCAGATAACTGACATTTGCCTTCAGCTCTTCATACACGTTGCATCTTTACTGTCCAATTCACGGTAGTTCTTAGAGTGGCATGTAAGTTTTATGTAACAACAGCTCTGTACGTTTGTACCCTTATGTTCCAGGATGCGTCAAGCTGACGGCCCACAGGAAATCACTCTCAGAAATAACAGGACCTCAAACAGGCCTGTGCTGAAACCCCAGCCGAGGGGCTCCAGCCACGGCCCTGTGTTACAGTATGAACACACACACACGGAGCGCCATGCCTGCCTCTCCTACTACGCTGAGAGTTCTCAGGACAGGGAACACGTGTTGCTCTTACCTCCAACTACTGTAGTGCCGTGTTGGGCATGTGAGAGACACGTGATACATGTCTGCTGAGTAAAAACATTGAAGAACAAGGGAGAGAGATCTCGATGGTTCTTGAACTGGCAACTCCTTGGCTTAAAGACGGCTTCTCTTACAGACAGGGGAAATAAGCCCTGCGGCAAGTTCAGATAGTTATCGCACAGTGAAAACTGCAGAAATATCGACTACAGATCCCGACTTAACACACCGGATTTTAATCCATGGTCTCCTGGATATCCTGCTTCCACATGTCAAGGCCACTGCTATTGCTAGCCTGGTTCACGGTTTTGGCTGAGTCCGGGAGTAAAGACAATCTGGAAACACAAGAGGAAAAATGGAGATGCTCCAAGACACTGCCCCAGAATGAGACAAGACAGAGCCGGAACCAGATCGTCAAGGATGACTGGCAATGTTTTCTGAAACAAGAACCAGCACTAGTACACCCACGGTATTTTCTTTTACCTACAGGAACACAAATGCACTTGTATAACATGCATGTTCACTATCTGTAAGAAACAAGAAATGAACCAAAAACCCTTCGGGGAGCTGAAACAGTGGCTACCAAGGTCACGCACTAATCCCCAGAGAAGAGCTGGCAGAACCTAAGTCTAGTCAGTTAGCTGTTCCACACTCAATTCCAGAACAGGGTGATGAAGCTGAGCGTTTACAGAGGACAGCAGCCGACAGTAACAGCACGACGGCGTAGCCTTCCTACCACGGAGCGAGCGGAGAGACAGACTGCACATCAAAGGCAGGTTCAACAATTCCAAAAGCACGGGGCGAACAGCCTACATTTTCAATCACCTCAAAACCGCACTGGACCACTGGCAGTGAGGGATACCAATAACCACATCCTTTTATTGTTTAAAAGGAAACAAACTATATATATATATATATATATATATATATATATATATATATATAAATTCATTATAAAATTCTTTCCACAAAAAGGTATGGCTAAAATAGGAATTTTCACGTGTAACTCTGTATTTGCCAGCACCACTAGATGTATGAGACAGTGCCATACCCACAAAGCAGAGCTGACAGCACGGAGGGGTGGACTTCACTGCCTTCCCTGAACTTGGGGCTGTCCTCCTTACACATTTCGTCACTTCATATTCCTTGACCTCCTTCTGCAACGTACCTAAGTTAGCACCCTCGCCTCTAAGGGGGGTGTGACCTCAAACATGCACCAAAGCTTGAGGTCTCTCTTCTGCATCAGCCCCACTTTTCATCTCGTGCTGGGGTGACTGATGCGCCTCCAAGACTCAAGGCCAGACACAGCCCTTGCTGCTTTTGGTTTTGGTGAGAGAGACAAGATCGGGGGTGAGATCTCTGTGTCAGTCTCTTTGGGGCAGCCCTGGTAGTCCTGCTGACACCGGAAGTTGGCCAGAGGCTGGCTTCAACTGCACGCAGTCCTCTTCCGTACCTGAGGCCCATGCTAAAGAAGTCAGCAGTCCCTGGGGTTGCACGCGCAGCCAAGGCCGGAAGAGAGGGAGGCTTCTATTTAGGTGTAGACGGAGAAGCTGCTGGAGGACTTCGGAGGGATAACGCCTGTCTCCCACCCCTAGTGTCAGGGACGGGGACAGTCAGGGTCAGTACTCCTGGCACAGGTGTTACCAAGGACACCAAATTTTTCAGTTAATACAGAAACACTGCCTACCAGTCCAACTGTTCCGCTAGCATAGCCAGAGCAGACGGAGAAGCAAGGCCAGGACGCACCTGGCCCGGGCCTGTGGAGGCTGCTCCCAGGCCGCAGGTGGCTACACCACCATCCGATCCCAGAACTGGATCCCAAGGCAGCTCCAGCAAATAAACGATGCCCTTCACAGAACACTTCAACATGAATGGGAATATTTTTCTTGGCTTTTATTTTCTTGTGACAAAGAGGAACGAAACAGTTCACGGGTACATGTACTAGAATACTTTTGCTTTCCTCATACTGTTTTCCTTCCTTCATTCCGCCAGCAAATATTTCCTGCACGCCTACTATGCACTAGGCACTGTTAAGTGCAGAGAGAAAAGTACACCGATTACAACTACTGGGCCTCATTGTAACTGTACTCTCCACCTCCATCCGTGAAACCACCGGGCACCTGGGCTCAGGGACCTGACATCCGCTTCGGAAGATTATCTCCTTTCTTGTTTGCCTCTAGGACCACAGATGGCACAGAGCAGCCTCCTGTTTCTATTATAAGAGCGTAGCAATCACCAAGTGACCACGACTGTGGTTAGCTATTTTAAAAAGTTCGCAATTCAGGAGTCGCAGGATCCGGCTTCAGGGTTCACACCACTGAAATGATAGCCACACCATGTAAGTCAAACTTCAGTCTGCCCGGACAGTGAAGGAAACAAGGAAAATTTCCCTCATGAATTCAAAATTCAGAGCCGTGCCAAAGAGCTGGAATCTACGCATGGAAGTCAAAAGAATGGACTAAAAGGCAAGGACTTAGCAACTTCACATGGAGAATCCTATGATATAAAGTATTATGGAAAAGGAAATACATCAACAGGGGTGTGTTTGTCCCCAGGAAGAAAAGCAGGGCCCGTGTTCTCCTTCCTTTAACAAAATGTGGCTAGGGTTCTTGGCAAATCCGTGTGTGACATTTTCATCAGGCAACAGAGATGGAAAGCCGCCAGCCCCACCAGATCCTGGTCATCTCTCACTATCACCCGTATCTACCACCGCACTTTATTGTGGTGAGACTGATTACTGGCCGTGCCCTTGGACTCTCCTTTGATAAGCAACTTCCAATGTGGAAGGGCCTCCTGTCCACACACTTCACTGGGCGGTTCCAGAAGTCACACTTCCACATCTTCAGAAACTTAGAAAAGTTACTGACGAAATACAAAACATTAACTTTAAATCGATCTTAGGAGGGCTCTGAGTGCAGGCATATGATTTAGCACTTCAACATCTGCACCTCAGCTTCTCAGCCGTGTTAGGATATGGGCATTCTACATCACAGTACCTGGTTTGAGTCTCGGCTCCTCCCCTTCAGATCCAGCTTCCTGCTAAGGCACACCTCGGAGGGCAGCAGGTGACAGCTCAAGGGCTGGGGTCCCTGCCACCCACCTGGGAGACCCAGCACA
Source organism: Oryctolagus cuniculus (assembly GCF_964237555.1). Lineage (NCBI taxonomy): Eukaryota > Metazoa > Chordata > Mammalia > Lagomorpha > Leporidae > Oryctolagus > Oryctolagus cuniculus. The sequence continues at coordinate 7,219,819 of NC_091438.1, read as the reverse complement.
GGATCCCAGCTCCCGACTGCCACCTGGCCCGTGGGGTCCCTGCCACCCACCTGGGAGACCCAGCACAGGATCCCAGCTCCCGACTGCCACCTGGCCCGTGGGGTCCCTGCCACCCACCTGGGAGACCCAGCACAGGATCCCAGCTCCCGACTGCCACCTGGCCCGTGGGGTCCCTGCCACCCACCTGGGAGACCCAGCACAGGATCCCAGCTCCCGACTGCCACCTGGCCCGTGGGGTCCCTGCCACCCACCTGGGAGACCCAGCACAGGATCCCAGCTCCCGACTGCCACCTGGCCCGTGGGGACCCTGCCACCCACCTGGGAGACCCAGCACAGAATCCCAGCTCCCGACTGCCACCTGGCCCGTGGGGTCCCTGCCACCCACCTGGGAGACCCAGCACAGGATCCCAGCTCCCGACTGCCACCTGGCCCGGCGATGTTTCCAATACACGTGCACGCTGGGATCTGGAGCCCAACTTTGAAGAAATCACCCTGGGGTCAAACGGACCCATGGTTTTCAACCCAAGGATTTTAGGCCATGGTTAATAATCGGCAATCGTAACTTCGCCAGGTTCCAGATGTATAGAAAGTCCTACAGTGGAAAAGCTAACAAGGCGCCCCACACGGCGACTTTCCAAGGTGAGCAATCAAACCTGCAGGAGCAGGCCGGCTGGGCGGGGGTGACACTGACACGGGGCCCCAGACCCAAGTCGCGGCATCAGGCGTCGCCTTTTCCAAAATCATCAACTCCCGGCCCACCCCGGTCACGGAGATCTGGACTACATCCCACAGCCATGCCCAGACCCTGGCGCCCCCTCGCCTGCTACCCGGGGAGCCCGGCCGCTGAGAGCGCGTCTCCTATCAGCCCGTGCGATCAAGGACGCGGCGTGACAGGCGCTCCCACTAATCACTCGCGGCCACGCTCCTGCCCGCTCGCTCGCGATCGCGGGGCCGCACACCCGGAAATGGAAGCTCCAGGCGCGGCCCCACTCCGGACGACCCCAGCATTTCCTCAAGCGGCGCCCACCGCGGGCTCCCGCCTCGGGCCTGCAGGTCACTCGCGCCTCCCGGCCACGAGGCGGGCCCCGCGGGGGGACCCGCGAGCGCGCGCTCCTCGAGCCACCGCAGCCGGCGCCCGGCCGGACACAGGGGGCGGCTCCGAGGCCGGACGCCTCCGGGCACCGCGCTCCGGCGCCCCAGCGGCTCCCCCACAACGACCTCCGGCGGGCCGGGGAGGCGGCGTCCGCGTCAGCCGCAACCCCCGGCAGGCACGCGCCGCACCGGCCGCCCCGTGAAGGGACCCGCCAGCGGCCACTCGCGGGAGACCGCTCAGGGCAGCGGCGCCCGGCCGGCCCCTCGGGGAGGCGCCCCGCCCGGGTCGCGCCACGCACCGCGCCCGCCCGCACTTTCCCGCCCGCCCGCCCGCCGCGCCGGGGGTCCCGCGCCCTCCGCCGCCCCCCCATGCCGCTCACCTGTCGGGCCCTAGGCTCGCTCCATGGCCGCCCGCACGGTGCGGTGCGGCGCGGCCCCGGCCGCCCCCGCCGCCTCCGGGGAGGGGCAGCCCCACGCCGCGCTCACCGCCCCCAGCCGCCGCCGCCGCCGCCACTGCGGCTCCCGCCCACCCCCGGTCCGGCCATTCCCTGGCCACCTCTCCCCGCGCAGAGCCGGCCGTCCCACACCCACCCCCCCGCCTCCGCAGGCCGCGGCTGTTGGTACGGTCCTAGCGTAACGCCTTCCCCGGGACCAATCCAAAGGCTCGCTCGGCGCGGCCCCGCCCGGGCCCCGCCCCACTGTGGGCGGGCCCTACCGGACTCGCTCCAGACGGCCCCCTTAACCCCTTTGGTTCCGGCCGGCCCCGCTTAACTCTATCGGCGCCGGTTCTTATTTCCACTCCTGCCTGCCTACTGCGCTGCTCCATCCCGTTGCCATAAACCGGCCTCTGGCTTCTTCTCCCTTGCCTTCGCTTGTTTCTTTGCTGCTTTTGTTGGACAGAGAAGCAGCCAGGCAGCAGGACTGGCGCTTTGCAATGCAATCCAGGTCAAGGGCTAGTTGTGATATGGAAGGTCCTCCCTAAGTTATCCTGACTCCTGCTTGGAGAGAGTGGATCCCCGCCTTGCCCCAAACTGGCCAGCGTTCCCAGTACGGAGCCAAAGCGCTCCTGCTCCGGACCAGAGCGCAGCTCCCTGCCGCTACGTTCAGAGAATGGAAAGCTCAGATGCCCAGCACCCAGCAGGCTCCTGGTAACCGAGGAAAGCGCCTCCCTGCCCTTGGCTTGCTCACTTTTTACCCTGGCTAGAGTTTAACAAATGCACCGTGCATTCATTCTCCCTATACTAAGCTGGGACTTAGCTGCCCTGCCCCTGAAATGGACAGCAGGCTGCCCGAGGAGCTAAGACAAGCGATGGGGAAAGGTTGACACCTTAAGGACCCAGCTGACCGTCTCCAGGACACCTGGTCCATTTCAACAGCAAAGGGTGGCAGGCCACGTGGCCAGCCCAGTAAGGTCAGAGGTCATCGTGGGACTCCATACACTGGTGAGGGTTAAATTCGGAAAGGTATGGGAAAGCCCTCCCAGATGGGAGGCTGGGTGTCAGCGGTTGCTATCCGAGTGTGTATTCAGTGAGCGCTTACTTTCAGGAGATCCTGGAGGAATTCTTGGGCTAGACACCCACCCAGAGCAGCCTGGCTAGGAGGCAGAGCTAATCCCCGCAGGAAGCATTAGTCACCGAATGCAGGAGGCCTCTGCCAGACTTGCACTGATGTCGTTGAGCCGGTTTGAGGGTCGCTGTGAGAGTACAGGATCTGGGATTCCTGGGGAAGCGAGCCGGACTGGGATGGTGTGAGAATCTGCACACAGGGGCGGTGGTGGGGTGCGGTCGGCTAATCTCCCTGAGGCTTCTTCTCTGCGGCAATGGACCGCAAAGCACCCATGGGCGCCCCCTCTAAGGGGCTTTCTTCCAAAGGACTCCTTTCTACCCTGGAACCCGACCGTGAGGGTGGACGCTCCATGTGTCATTGCTAGGGAAAAGGCCGGCTCGTTCTGCAGCCTCGGCTTCCGGAACAGAGGATCCCCCTGTGTTGAAGGGCTTTGGGGCCGGCGCTGTGGTGTAGTGGGCTAAGTCTCCATCTGCGGTGCCAGCATTCCATATGGACCCTGGTTCGAGTCCTGGCTGTTCCACTTCCCATCCAGCTCTCTGCTATGGTCTGGGAAAGCAGTGGAAGATGGCCTGGGTCCTTGGGCCCCTGCATCCACGTGGGAGACCTGGAAGAAGCGCCTGGCTCCTGGCTTTGGATAGGCTTAGCTCCAGCCATTACTGCCATTTGGGGAGTGAACCAGCAGATGCAAAACATTTTCTATTTCACAAGTAAATAAAAAAATTCTTAAAAAAAAAAAAAAAAAAAGACTTTCACAGAAGGGAGTGTGTGGCCTTTCTGGGCAAACCAACCCTGTGTTAAATTTCACATTCATGGGACACACACTTCTTCTTCCCCTGCCTTCAAAAAAGGCAAGGCCGTGGGGCTCAGGGTGAGGCTTTCAGACAGCCCCAAATCATCCTGCCCCAGTTTCCCTTCGCCAAGATCCATCGCCCAGCCACAGCACCACCTGACCAATCAACAGCCCACCCAGTCTCGGTGTCGTGAGAGCTGCAATCATTCAAGACAGGAATGTACATGACTGTCACAAAGGAAGCAGCTGTGAGGAACACACAGACTCTGTCACCGCGGAAAGAATCGGGGTCCAGGAAGCCAGCGTGGGCTGGGACCAGGAAGGGAGGGTTGAGGTGAGCCAGATACGGGAGGGAGCAGACAGGAACCGCAGGCTTACCGCGCTTTGTGAGCGGGAGGCCTGGGACTGCTCAGTCACCTGACAACGTCTCCCAGCCAGGCAGACACCTAGAACACCCGGTCCCCAGCCTGCGCGAGGGCCCTGTCAGGCTGATCTGAGTGCCTTGCCAAGATACCCGGGACACTCCTTGCTCCCCTCTCATCCTACCTGGGGTTTCCAGGTGCCTCTCCTCCCCTCCCTCCCCAAACCGAAAGACTCTTAAAGACATAGGACATGACTGTGTCCCTCCTGTGGAGTGCCCCTTGCTAAATACCTTCTCTGCACCCATGGGTGGCAGCGAGAGCAGGCTGCAGCCCCCTCCAGCCAAGGAGGTAGATGTCAGCTGGTTGTTAGCTTGGGGTGGGGGCGGCAGGGGGACACTCCCATGGGATCCAACAGCCTGGCCTCCAGGCCCATGCTCTGCTGGTTCCTTATCTCCTGCCTCCTCGAGGTCACTTGCTCTCCTCCTCCTGCCCCAGAGGTGTGATCCTCCGGACGCCCACCTGTAAAAATGCCAGATGTGCGTCTCTATCAATGCCACCTGTTCAACAGCCTTTCCAGTCAGTGGTTCTGAGGCCCGCGCTCTGTGCCTGCCTCTCCAGTGGCAGGGTCTGTCTGGAACTTTTGTGTGGGGGGGTGTCTGACCCTGTTCCCCTGGACCTTAAAGGCTTTGACAACAGTGTGGCCTCGCCCTCTGGGTCTTGTGTGGCCTCCCGCTCTGCAGGGCCCTCGGCAGGCAAGCGACCCTGGAAAGAGAAGTGGGAGGAGAACGGGGTTTTGTGCAGGCTGGGAGGCGGCACCAGAGGCTCATAGCTTGGCCCCATATCACTGTCAGCACTTTCCCTAAGCTGGTTCGGAATCCCCAACTCTGGGCTGAAGCCCCAGGACCCCAGTGGCAGCCGTGCAATCCCAAGGGCAGTGCTGTCTCCCATTGCCTGCATCCAGGCAGGCCACACACACACACAAGCTCTTAACCCAGTGACGGGGCCTCCTGAAGCTAGGTGAATTTGACGTCCAGCCAGGTGGGCGCAGCCCAAGGGAAGGTGCTTTAGCCAGGACAGGGACAGAGAAGGACAGTGAGTGAAGGGGCACACTGTACCTGCATCCGGGCCTGGGGCCTGTACCTGCCGTGGCTGCCTCCCAGGCAGGTGTGTGCTCCGGGCACAGCTAAGTCTGCGTTTCTTTCCCAAAAGGGGACACATTCCTTCCTTTCATTTGGCCACAGCTCTGCAGCTCTCCCCTGCTTACAGCACAGAGTTCTCTCTTAACCCTGCGCGTGGCACCTCTGTCCACGCCATGCGAGCCAGCCACGCTTGTCCCAGGGACAGCACGACAAAACACAGACACAGCACACAGCTCCCAGCCCAGACACGCCGGCTCTGTGTTCCGAAAGTGGTGGAAAACTTCCCCAAGTTTTTTCCACTAAAGCAATTTTTTGCATTAAAAATATTTATTTATTTGAAAGAGTTATAGAGAGAAAGGGACACACACACACACACACACACACACAGATCTCCCATCTGCTGGTTCACTCCCCAAATGGCTGCAATGACAGGGGCTGGGCCAGGGCAAAGCCGGAAGCTCCGGGTCGGCCACGTGGGTGCAGGGACCCAAGCACTTGGGCCATTTTCCATTGCCTTCCCGGGCACATCAGCAAGGAGCTGGATCAGAAGTGGAGCAGCCAGGACTCTCATAGGTGCTTACATGGGATGCCAGTGTCTCAGGCCCTGGCTTAACCCGCTGCACCACAAAACCAGCCCCTCTAGTAATATTTTTTTAAAGAGCAGCTTTTGTTGGGATATAACTTGCACACCAGGAAACTCATTTGCTTATAATGTACAATTTGGGGCTAGCACAATGGCTAGCAGGTAGAGCCACCACCTGTGACGCCAGCATCCCATAAGGGCACTGGTTCAAGTCCTGGCTGCTCCACTTCTGAACCAGCTCCTGCTAATGACTGGAAAAAGCAGCAGAAGATGGTCCAAAAGTCACCCCACATGGGAGACCTGTATGAAGCTCCTGGCTTCCGGTTTCGGGCTGGCCGAGCCCTGACCATTGGTGGCTAAATGGGAAGTGAATCAGTGGACAGGAGCTCTCTCTTTCTACCTCTCCCTCTTTCTGCAGCTCTGCCTTTCAAATAAATCAATAATATTTAAAAAAAAAAATAAGGTGCCATTTGATGCCTTTAAGTGTACTTCAAAAAGTTCATCGGGAATAGAATTAAGAGATGATTAGTAGGCCGGCGCCGCGGCTCACTAGGCTAATCCTCCGCCTAGCGGCGCCGGCACACTGGGTTCTAGTCCTGGTCGGGGCGCTGGATTCTGTCCCGGTTGCCCCTCTTCCAGGCCAGCTCTCTGCTGTGGCCAGGGAGTGCAGTGGAGGATGGCCCAAGTACTTGGGCCCTGCACCCCATGGGAGACCAAGATAAGTACCTGGCTCCTGCCATCGGATCAGCGTGGTGCGCTGGCTGCAGCGCGCCGGCCATGGCGGCCATTGGAGGGTGAACCAACGGCAAAGGAAGACCTTTCTCTCTGTCTCTCTCTCTCTCTCACTGTCCACTCTGCCTGTCAAAAAAAAAAAAAAAAAAAAGATGATTAGTTCAGTGCAAGAAATGTGAAATTTATGCCTATTTTTCATAATATATATTTTCCATGATTTTTGAAGATCCCTTCTATGCACTGATTTCAATATTTTTTGCACAAAAATGAATGTATCTTTTAAAAATTTATTTTCATTTTACTTTAAAGGCAGAGAGAGAGAGAGGGAGAGAGAGAGAAAGAGATCATTCATCTACTGGTTCGTTCCCCAAATGTTCCCAATATCCAGAGCTGGTCTGGACCAGAGGAGACCCAAACTGAGTTCTGAGCTCCTGGTTTCAACCTGGCCCAGTCCTGGCTATTGTGGGCATTTGGGGAGTGAACTAGCACATGGGAGACCCCTTTCTATCTATGCCTATCAAATAAATAAAATTTTAGGAGCTAACGCCATGGCTCACTTGGTTAATCCTCCACCTGCGGTGCCGGCATCCTATACGGGCACCGGGTTCTAGTCCCGGTTGCTCCTCTTACAGTCCAGCTCTCTGCTGCGGCCTGGGAAGGCAGTGGAGGAGGGCCCAAGTGCCTGGACCCTGCACCCACATGGGAGACTGGGAAGAGGCACCTGGCTCCTGGCTTCGGATCGGAGCAGATCCGGCGTGGCGGCCTTTTGGGGAGTGAACCAATGGAAGGAAGACCTTTCTCTCTCTCTCTCTCTCTCTCACTGTCCACTCTGCATGTCAAAAAGAAAAAAAAAAAAAGACTGGGCTGGCGCTGTGGCATAGCAGGTAAAGCTGCCGCCTGCAGTGCCAGCATCCTGTATGGGCACTGGTTTGAGATCCGGCTGCTCCACTTCTGATCCAGCTCTCTGCTAACGCACCTGGGAAAGCGGGGGAAGATGGCCCAAGTGCCTGGGCTCTGCACCCATGTGGAGATAGGGAAGACGCTTCCGGCTCCTGGCTTCCGATTGGCCCAGCTCCCGCAGTTATGGCCATTTGGGGGAGTGAACCAGCAGAAGGAAGGTCTGTCTCTCTCTGTCTCTCCCTCTCTTTTTCTCTGTAACTTTGCTCTTCAAAAAATAAATGAATCTTTAAAAAAAATGTTAAGGGGGAAAGTTCAGCTTCTTGAAATACTAAAAATGCAGTGGAATTATGGCTCTCAAAACTGTTAAACGTATGCATATAGTAATTTTTAAAAAAGATTTGTTTATTTAAATTTGAAAGAGTTACACAGAGAGGAAAGGAGAGGCAGAGAGAGAGAGAGAGAGAGAGAGAGAGAGAGAGAGAGATCTTTCATCAGTTGGTTCACTCCTCAATTGGCCGCATAACGGCTGGAGCTGCACTGATTTGAAGCCAGGAGCTTCCTCCGGGTCTCCCACATGAGTGCAGGAGCCCAAGGACTTGGGCCATCTTCTACTGCTTTCCCAGGCCACAGCAGAGAGCTGGATCGAAAGTGGAGCAGGACTCGAACCAGCACCCATTAACTTTTATTGATTTAATGCATGAAGGTATCGCATTTATTACTGTGTGAAATAACTGCAATTATATGGAAGTTCTGGGTTCTTCCAGCTTCTCTTTGCCCAAGCTCCTGCTCAGAAAGCCCGGGGGCTTCCTGCCTCCATGGAGACCGTGGTGGGCAGTCCAGCAGAGCGCTCTCTGAGTCTGCCTCAGGGCTGACCCGGGGATGGACCCCAGCTGCAGCTCTCAGTCCGGCTGGCGATGAAGTTTTACGCCAGCTGATGGCTCCAGTGGCATTTGGGTCCCTGTCATCCACGCGGGAGACGGGGATCAAGTTCCTGGCTCTTGACTTTAGCCTGGCCCAGCCCCAGCTTTTGCAGAGATGTGTGGAGTCAACCAGGAGACGGGAGCTTTCTCTTTCCCTCTCTCTGCCTCTCCCTTTCCTTCTGTCTCTCAAACAAGTAAATGAATGAATGAATGAATACTCTTTTAAAAGCTAAAAAAGATATTTTGGTGTGTAAAATTTTTATAACCCAATGCATAGTTTTTTAATAATAATATACATTTTCCATGAGTTTTTTGAAGACCACTGGTTTACGTAGATTTCAAAATTTTTTATGCCAAATTAACTTATGTTTTCATTCCATTTCCCTGAACTAAAATGGCCCTCGGTCCTGCGGCTCGTGACCCCGTCCTGTGCACTCAGAACTGTGGGACCCCTCACTGCCATGCCTCGGGTGCCCCCGGGGGCTCATGGGAGAAATAGGGGGGCATGACACCTGGGCAGGGAGCACAGGGTCCCACGGAGGGAGCATGCAAGGAGTTTCAGGGACGTTAGGGGTGCCTTGGCAGAAAGGCCAATAGGGGGCTGCCGTGTCTGCCATGAGAGATGGATGGGGGGGAGACAGGTGCTCTCCCCGCTGCGTCCGCCGCATGCTGCTTCTCATTTAGTGCAAGTCCCTCTCACCCAGACCGCAGGCACCTGCTGTTCTCCACGTACCCTCCTCACTCCACCTGCGACCCGTGCCCAGCGCTGCCCACTGTGGCTCCTCTCCTCCAACCACGCCCCTGCCCCCAAGCAAGCCCCCACTCGTGTCCAGGCACCACACTTTCCTTCTGGAGTATGACAATGGTTAAGTTTATGTGACAACTTGACTGGGCCATGCGGTGCCAGATTTATGGCTAAATGTTATTTCTGGGTGAGGATGCTTCTGGAAAAGTATTTTTAAAACATAATCAATTTTATTTATTTGAGAGGCAGAGGAAGAGAAAGAGAGAGCAAGAGAGAGTACTCCCAACAGCTGGTTGATTCCCCAAATGCTTGCAATGTCCTGGCCTGGGCCAGGCAGAAGTCAGGAGCCAGGAGTTCAAGCCAGGTCTCCTGCATGGTGGCAGGGACCTAGGTACCTGAGCCATCACTTGCTGCCCTCCTGGGAAACTGGAGTCAGCGGCCGGAGGCAGGTATTGAACCCAGGTGTAGGTCAAATGCCTGCCCGCAAGTTAGGCATCTGTCCCTTTGTGCACTGAGGGGGGACAGCTTGGGGCCTCTACATTGTAGCACCTGGGTTCCAAAACCTGCTCCGGCGTGATCCAGTTTCCCCAGGAGGGCAGCAGTGTCTCAAGGGGACAATACTACCCCTTATATGGAGAGCTGGAAAAACGGCTCCTGACCCAGCTCTGGCCATTATAGCCAATTGGGGGAGTGAACCAGTAGATGGAAGACCTCTCTCTCTGTTTAATTCTGCCTTTCAAACAAGTAAAATAAATATTTAAAAAAACTCTAGATTACTTATAATCACTAATACAATATAAATGCTATGTAAATAGTTAACTATGCTGTATTGTTTAGGGAATAACAACGATAGGAAAAATGTATATTTTCAGGATGGAGGGAATTTTTTTACGCATGTCTCCCCTCTGTGGGTGGTTGAATCTTCAGATATGGACACTACAATAGCCCAAGCTGGCTGAGACGGGGCACCTTCTGAGTTCGTCCTTAGAGGGCGCCAGAGAGTCACTGCCGGAGAAGTGGCTTTTCCTATTGGCTCTGACTTCCCTTCTTCAAGGGTCTGAGCTCATGGCCTCCAGCACCTGACTGCGCAGCGGCCAGGGCTTCCCCCAGCACCGGCCTTCCCACCCCTGGTGAGTGTCTCCCTAGCATGCTAGAGAGGGGAGTCTCTTAAAAAAAAAGTGTGGGTTTTAGAGTTGTTTAGAATTGGACTTACTTGAAATAGAAAGAGATTGAGTTTTCCATTTGCCGATTCACTCCCCAGATGCCAGCAACAGCCAGGACTGAACCAGGCCCAAACCAGGAGTCCAGAACTCCATGAGGTCTCCCATGTCGGGGGCAGGGACCCAAGGAGTTGGGCCATCACCGGCTGCCTCCTAGGGTGCACGTTAACAGGGAGCTGGACTCAGCAGTGAAGCTGGGACTGGAACCCAGGCCCTCTGTTCCCTGTGGGGTGTGGGCGTCTTGATCACTGAGCCAAATGCCTGGCCTGGAGGTGGATTTTGCACACATTTAGAGAATTCCAGCAGGTTCCGGCACCTTGGCACCACGGCCAGACCAGGACTGTGCTGTCTTGGGCCGTGTCTGCAGCTTGGCAGGGTTTCCTGGACCCTGGATCTCAGCCTACAGAGGTGCTGGCTACTCCTTCCACCTGCAGTTCTTGCACTCTACAGAGTGCCCGTCACCTTTTACTAATGCCTCCTTACTCCAACCACCACGATCGTCAGCAGTGCCCGATACTAGACAGCATCTGTTCAAATCACTGTGTATTCCCCGTTCCTGGTACTCCCCTGATTAATACTCTTTTTCTGACAACCTTTATTGGCCCTAGTTCTTTTTAGTTTATAGTTGTTTTTCTTATTTCACTTGTGTCGTCTTCTGTTGATGTTATTTCAATCCAAAAATCTCTGCTGGTGGACAATAGCTCCTTTGTATAACTTTGAGCCTGTTAGCTATTCTAACAGCTTCACCTTCTCTGGCAAGTCTCTTCTGAGAACTTCCTGGCTCACCCCACACTCTCGCTTGCCCTTTATACTGCGTATGACCCCCCAGCCTGGGCTCTGCCTTCCACGTTGTGTTGGGAGTCTCCTTGGACTCCCTCCTGTGGGATCCCTCGTCCATGCGCTCCATGTAATTTCCATTTTGGCTTCTCCTCCCTGCCTTTGCAGGTGTATGCCTTATGGAAATATCCTTTGGGATGGGCATTTGGTCCGGCCGTTGAGACGTTTTATCCCGTATCACAGCGCTTGGGTTCCATTCTTGGCTTCAGCTCCTGGCTCCAGCTTCCTGCTAATGCAGACCCTGGGAGGCCATGGTGCTGACTTAAGTAATTGGGTTCCTGCCACCCACATGGGAGACCTGGATTGAGTTCCTGACTCCCAGCTTTGGCCCAGGCCATTGTGGGCATTTGGGAAGTGAGTCAGTGAATACGAGCTTCCTCCTTCTCTCCCTCCCTCTCTCTCTCTCTCCCTCTCTCTCTCTCTCTCTCTGTCTCTGTCTCTGTCTCTCCCTCTCTCTCCTCCCCCTACCCCCACTCCATCTCAAATAAGACTTTTCTAAAAATAAAAAATGTATATAATTTTCATCATCATTTAAAAAATCATCTATTATTTTTCACTTTATGTTTCTGTGTGGAAGCAAACTGTTGAAATCTTTACTTAATGTATGCTAAACTGATCTTCTGTATATAAAGAGAATCGAAAATGAATCTTGATGTGAATGGAAGGGGAGAGGGAGTGGGAAAGGGGAGGGTTGCGGGTGGGAGGGACGTTATGGGGGGGAAGCCATTGTAATCCATAAGCTGTACTTTGGAAATTTATATTCATTAAATAAAAGTTAAAAAAAATGTATATCATTTGAAATCCAAGTTACAGGTTCAAGTTTATGTTTATTTGGTGTTACTTTAAAGCACATTTTACTTACTTGTTATACCTTATAAAGAATACACATATATTAATATCACTGCTACGATTCTAGCAGAGAGCTTAAAAATAAGGAAAAAAAAATCCTTTAGTTGTTGTACTGGGGTTTTGTATGGTACCATCCCGTTCCTGAACTCAATGTGTAGATCTTGTTGAAATCTACTTTTTATTTTTATATCAGGAACAACTTCCCATATCTTCTCGTATGCTTCATTATTGTGTAGTCATTTACACCTATTACATATTCTTTCACACATATTCTCGACATTTTCTTTAAGTCACTACAACATTTTAATGGAGTTTTGGTATTCTATAGCACAGACCTCATAAATCCTCAGACAGTTCCTCGAAGTGCATATAATGAGAAATCCATACATGGACTTCAGACATGTCCTGGACCCAAATAAGCTCATACTAACTTGTTGTCATGTGTCTGGACAGGACGTAGTTCCAGGCAGTGAGAAGATCCCATTTGAAAAGCACTCTCATCAGAACGCCAGGAGTTCTGCCTAAACTGGAGCCAGGGGAAACATCAAATCTCTAGGGAAGCTTGGGTGGAAGAATCATGAAATCAAATCATTGACATTTTACAAAAAGTTCATGGAGACAATGTCCTATAGAAGTCAGCAATTTGTGAATGGGGGGGAGACAATGTTGAAGATGGAGCCCACCCAGCCCACCCAAGGAATCCCCTCACCTTGCTCACACCCTCCTGAGGAGGAGGGCCGACGATTAAACAGCGGCCGGCCCCAGAGCCGTCCCGGCCGGCACAGCTGACGCCATGCTGACCGCTGCTCTCTGGTTATCCACGCTGTCGTGCCCAGATCAGCTTCCTTGGAACGGCAGCACGGCCAGGCCAGGATGGTGTGGGACACAAAGACCATGGCAGCAATGCCCAGCAAGACCTGCAAGCGGTCCAGTGAAAGTGGAAGCAGACGGGTCAAGAGCAAGGTCATGGCGATGGGTTTTTTGGGCCGCTCGATGGCTTTCTGGAGAGCCCAAGAAGGACATCTGCTTATGAGGAGGGTGTTTGGAGGAAGGTGCAAAGCACTAGCAGGAAAGTGTCATGTCCAGAAAGCTTCCCAGAGGGGCCTCCACCGTCACAGTGCGCCTGCTCGTTTCTTTCATCCAAGAACAGCAACTCTGCATGAGCTTCACAGGTATCATTCCACACGCACCTTGTGGTCTTGGTTTGACTTAAAGTCCTTGACTTCTTTCCTTTCCTTTCCTTTTTTTTTTTTTTTTTTTTTTTGACAGGCAGAGTTAGACAGTGAGAGAGAGAGAGACAGAGAGAAACGTCTTCCTTCCGTTGGTTCACCCTCCAATGGCTGCTGCTGTGGCCGACGCGCTGCGCAGATCTGAAGCCAGGAGCCAGGAGCTTCTTCCTGGTCTCCCATGCGGGTGCAGGGCCCAAGCACTTGGGCCATCCTCCACTGCCTTCCTGGGCCACAGCAGAGAGCTGGACTGGAAGAGGAGCAATCAAGACAGAACCGGTGCCTCAACTGGGACTAGAACCCAGGGTGCCAGGGCCGCAGGTGGAGAATTAGCCTAGTGAGCCGTGGCGCCGGCCTCTTTCCTTTCATAAACTTAAAACATCTCTAATGGCATGCATTTTTCTTTGGTGAATAATGTAATATAGGCCGGCGCTGCAGCTCACTAGGCTAATCCTCCGCCTTGCGGCGCCAGCACGCCAGGTTCTAGTCCCGGTTGGGGTGCCGGATTCTGTCCTGGTTGCCCCTCTTCCAGGCCAGCTCTCTGCTGTGGCCCAGGAGTGCAGTGGAGGATGGCCCAAGTGCTTGGACCCTGCACCCTATGGGAGACCAGGAGAAGCACCTGGCTCCTGCCTTCGGATCAGCGTGGTGTGCCGGCTGCAGCGGCGGCCATTGGAGGGTGAACCAACGGCAAAAGGAAGACCTTTCTTTCTGTCTCTCTCTCTCACTGTCCACTCTGCCTGTCAAAAAAAATATATAATAATGTAATATAAAAGAAGGCTGCACTGATATGAAATGCCAAGGGCTTCAGTTCTATGGAGATGGACTGAACAGCTGGTGCCATTGAGTGTCTTGAACTTGATGGATTTTATGTTGAGAAATAAAGTTTCTCTTTTAATTTCATTTCTTTTAGTTTCATTCTTCTACACACTTTTTAAAGTTGCTTTATATATAGCTCGTTTCCTTTTATGGGACATACAGGTGGTTAGTGTGGACTCACTGTTGAAGCTTTTTTTTTTTAAATATTACTTATTTGAAAGAGTTACAGAGAGAGGAGAAACACACACAAAGAAAAAGACAGAGTGAGAGAGAGAGAGAGAGAGAGAGAGAGTCGTCCATCTATAAGTTCACTCCCCCAGATGGCTACAATGGCCAGGGCTGATCAAGGCTACAGGCAGGAGCCAGGAGCTTCTTCCGGGTCTCCCACGTGGGTGTAGGGGCCCAAGGACTTGGGCCATCCTCTACTGCTATCCCAGGCCATAGCAGAGAACTTGATCGGAAGTGGAGCAGCCAGGACTTGAATGACGGCCAGTACAGGATGCCGGTGTCACGGGTGCCGCCCCCTGCAAGAACTTCTATGAAGAGCAGACCTGCCCAGTGGAGACGAAGGTAACCTCCCAGGATCCCAGGACTCGTGCAGGACCCAGAGGCAGCTTGTCACGTGACAGCACAGCTACCCTCCAGGTCTTCTGCAGAATCCATACACTGAATGGCCTTACGGGATAACCACCCAGCTGCCCAGGGCAGAGCATCCTGCTGCCGTCTTAGCCAGCTGCCTGCCAATCAGCCACTCACCCACGGAAAGGCCCCACGATTGTTTCCAGGCCATCAACAGTCTCTCTCGCTCGCTCTCTTGCTCTCTCCCCCATCTCCTCTTTTTCGTATTTGCCTCCTGTTCCTGCCTTGGATCTGTGCATTGAGGCTGTGACTGGCATCCTTGTCTCCGAGTGAACAGGGTGCTGAGGATGAATGGGGTGCCCCTGCGCCAGCCTGGGACACCGCCACCCACACTGCTTACCCTGGATCGCGTTCTTTGGGTGGATCAGGCGCCACCGAGCTTCTGGTGGGCACTGTTGGCTCCAGCACATAAGGTGAAGGAAGGCAGCTCTCAGCGCCTCCAGTTATAAAACGCACCAAAGAATGACATCATAACCCAGCCAGAAACAGAGGGAGCTCAGTGCAAGGCTAGGGCTGGGGGAAACTCACATAATTTCAACACCTCCAGCCTGTAACCCCACTCCATGCACAAAAACAGACAGGCGATTCATAAGCAGATGCAAGGTTTTCAACACCCCACGGTCTGTAGCTAGCACGGAAAGCGAGTCCCACGTCCAGCCCCTCACACAGTGCCTCTCCTTGTCCTTTCTCAAGGCTCCCAGAGACCCAGGCAGCAGCCCCCTCCCGAGTGGAAACCCACAGGACCGAGGCTGCCCCGGGACAGTGCGCGTCTGTGAGCCGATTGGCAGCGCCGGGCTTGGTCGACCACACCTTTTCCCGCTGCTGCAGGCCAGGGCCTGGGGAGGGGGGGATCGCTGACCTCCAGGGGGCGCTAGGGGCTGAGCTTTGGGACTAGCGCACACTGGAGTCTTCATGTCCAGTGTGCCTTCCACCCACGGTCCCTGCCGCACCTGGGACGACACAAGGTGTCACGCTGGCCCAGGCCAGCAGGGAGAAGCCACAGGGTCGCAGAATCACAATCCGGGCTTTCATGCCACTTGCTTGATGGACAAACACCTACCCAATGGCTGTGGGTGCCAGCTCGGCCACTCGGACAGACGCGGGTTAGGAGAGCCCACGTTTTTGGCAACTAGACGCAAGCAGTGTTTTCTTGGATTGTACGCTGCAGACTGTACGTAGAGCAACGTTTTCCAAGGACGCTTCTCCTCCGGTGCATCTCCCCTTCCCTGAGGGGATGAATGCCAAGACCCTCAGGGGCTTCCTGAAAGCAGAGAGAGAACTGAACCCCACGGACGTGGCACCCTGCGTTTTCCTGTATGCCCCGAGCATTGCCACCTCCTACCAGCACTCACCTGCACTTGTGTGTGTTCCGGGCTGGGCTCCCCTGCTCCTTGGGCCCAGTGTTAAGTAAAACAGGGGTCACTTGGACACAGCATTACAATCCCACAGCGGTTGATTAGATAACCAAGACGGCTACTGAGCGGCAAGTGAGAAGCGTGTACGGCATGGACACACGGGTCAAGGGGTGGGACGGAGAGTTCATCACGCTCCTCCCAATGGCGCACGATTTAAAATTTATGAACTGGTGGGGTGAGCATTTGGCACAGAGGCTAAGACTGCTTAGGACACCGACACGCTGTATCACACTGCGGGGATTCGAGTCCCAGCTTTGCTTCCAATTCGCGTGGGAGCCATGGACCGGGTCCTGGGCTCCTGGTTTCAGCCTTGCCCAGCCCTGGCTGTTGCAGTCATTTGGAGGGTGAACCAGCAGATAAATCTCTGTCTCTGTTTTTCAGATTTAAAAAAGTTTTTTAGACGGCCCTCGGCTTGGGGAACAGAAATGGTGGAGAGCAGAAACTTCACGTAAGACAGGGGGGACCACGAAACAGGCAGGAGACTGAGACCTTGTCAGTTTCCCGGGTCGCTGCCTGAAACGGTTTTTCTGACTTTACTGTTCCTGAAGGCGGTCGGGCGGGCACTGAGAGACAGGGAGAGGCAGCAGCTCCTCCCCGGCCAGCCCCGGGCTGCCTCTAGCAGGCAGAGAGTGGCACGTAGCACCGTGAGCAGGAAGCGGGCAAGCACAGGTGCAGGCCAGGTGGCAGGTGCTGTGCCTCCACCCTGTTTCCGGAGCTCCTAGGGCAAGCGGGCCCAGGGCCCTGTGTGTGCTCACCCTCTGAACCCACAGGGTGTAGGGTTGCCTGATACAGCACAGGCCCCTGGGTCAGATTTCAGCTTCATATAAACAGAAGACAAAGACAGTTGTTTTTTTTTTGTTTGTTTGTTTGTTTGTTTTGTTTTGTTTGTAGAAGCAAGGCTCAAACACTATTTTTACTTGCTTAGTCTGGCCAGCCTACCTAGGAGGGACCATGAAGGCAGGCCAGGGCTCCCTCAGCCCTCTGCTTAAGTGGCATCCTCACAAGGAAGCCTCCCTGGCCATCTTCTTAAACATTCATTATTTGGGAGAGAGAAAGAGATAGACAAACAGAGCTCCCATCTGCTGCCTGCAATGCCCAGGGCTGGGCCAGGCAGAAGCCAGGAGCTGGGAACACAGTCCACGTCTCTGATGTGGGCGGCAGGGACCCACGCACTGGAGCCGTCGCTGCTATCTCCCCAGGTGTGGATTAGCAGAAAGGTGGAATCAAGAACGGAAGCCGCACTTGAACGCAGGCGCTCCCGTACAGGAGACGGGCATCAATCGTAATCGCTAGGCCAGTGTCCTTCCCTCCACGGCCCTTTGCATGGCCCCGCCCTCCCCTTTGAAATCCCAGGATACATCTGTGTGATTATGGCCTGTCTCACCCAGGGTTGTGCAGGCCCCTCAGGGCCAGGGGCCTTATCTACCCCATTGTGTGTCCTAGGTGAGCCGCAAGTGTCTACCGATGGAGTGTGTGTTCCAGGGGCAGATGGAAGGAGGCTGTGGCGTGGCCAGAGACAATGTTATGGAGGAGGCAGCACTGGAGTAGGACCTTGAAGAAAATTATAATGGGTTGCTAGGTGGACAGAGGGCTGAGAAGGAAGCTCCAGGCAGAGGGATGGGTGTGAACAGTCGTGGAAAAGTGGGAGAGCAGGTGGCCGGGTTGAACGGGAAGGTGGGGCTGTGTCTGCACAGAGCTGTGGATTGGGAACAGCGGCAGGGGCCTGGCCTCAAAGCTTCGTGTGCACCCACCAAGCTGGGGTGGGGAGCCCAGGGAGAAGGCAGATTTAGAGAAGTGTGGGATCAGGCGGAGGATCTCTCAGCCCGAGGATGGCTCAGAAGGGGGGCTGAGGGTCTGAACCAGGCCATGACAGTGTGGGGAAGGGGAGACCAGCAGTGGGTTTGTAGGAGAACCAATGAGACCACTGTATCCCAAGGGCTGGGAGATGAGGCCCAGGAGGCTGCCTGTTGGGGTAGAGGGTGGCATTTTAGTAAGACTGAACACCCCAGGAGGGTGGGCAAGGCCTTGGGGGGTGGGGGTCCAGGCAAGCAGCGTGTGCATATGAGCCAAGGGTGATTGATTTATTTACTTGAAAGCCAGAGTTACAGGGAGAGGGAGAGGGAAAAGGAGAGGAAAGGAAGGGAAGAGAGAGATCTTCCATCTCTGGTTCACTCCCCAAATGGATGTAATGATTAGGGCTGGCCCCAACTGGTACTCACAAGGGATGCCAGCATTGCAGGCGGAGGCTTAACCTGCTGTGCCACAGCACTGCCGTGCTCCTGTGGGGGCCTGGTGGGCATTCTGTGTGACCAGGGCTAACTGCCCGGGAAGGCCCGGCCCCACGCTTCCCTCAATGGGCGTGAACACGTGGAGCAGCTCAACCCCAGCCCTATCAGCTGGAGAGTGCCAGTCAGTGGAAAAGGATCTACTTCCTTGGCCATAATTTCTCCTCTCTATCCCTGAAAGGACTTTGTACTGCCCATGACCTTGGAGGACAAACTGTCCTTGGGGAGTCATGGGGAGAGCTCCAGATGTTTCGGCGGGGGGTGGTGGTGGTGGTGGTGGTGGTGGAGGGAAGCTCCAAGGGTTAAAAAGCAAGCACACGGGGATGGACAGGGAGATCAGTGTCTCACAGGGCATGTCATTCCTGGGCCACGAGAACAGTAGAGTAAGAACTTGAGCTCACAGGGGCAGGCATTAGTCACAGTGGCTGAGACGCCGGCTGGGGACCATCAGAGTACTGGGTTTGGTTCCCGGCACGGCGCCTGACCCCAGCTCCCCGCTAACACATTCCCTGGAAGGCAGCAGTGATGGCTCAAGCACTCGGTCCCTGCCCTCCCCCGTATCGTGGACCCACGTTGAGTTCCTGGCTCCAGGCTGCTGTGGGTATAACCAGAGGACAGAACTATCTGTGCATGCATGAGCTCAGAGGAGAGGCTAGTCAGCAAGGAGGGCAGGGTGTGGGTGTGGCTTTTGTTTTAAAAATCTCATTTGCATACAGTGAAATGAGCTCCTTTGGTGCACTTTACATCCATGTAACTCCTGGAAACCACTCCCACCCACCCCCTGCCGCCGCCAGGGGGCCGCACACGGAATGGTTCCAACATTGGTGTCCTGACCTTTCCTCGTCCATGAACTCTGATAGCTACTGATCTGCTCTCTGCTCTGTATTGTTATCTTTTCCAGGATGTCACAAACATGGGATCATGCAGTACAAAGCATGTTGGGAGTGTTCTGCAGTCAGTAGAACACATTTGAGATTTGTCCACCTGGTGCACAGATCAATAGCTCATTCCTCCTCATTACTGAGTCGGAAGAAACAGTTTACCCCTCACCCACTGAAAAACATCTGGGTTATTTCCAGCCTCGGCGAGTGCAAACAGTGCTGGTATAAGAGTGTTTCAATATATTAATTCATTTTCCTGAAACGGACATTTAAGATGAACCCAGTATTTTTACAAGAAATTTTAAATTTCATTTTCACTTTTTAACTTATGTAAGTTCCTTTTTATTTGAAAGGCAGCAAGATGGATAAAGAGATAGATGTTCACTGTTCACTTTCCAAATGCCCACAACAGCCAGAGCTGGCCCAGGCTGAAGCCAGGAGCCTGGAACTCCATCCAGGTCTTCCACAGGGGTAACAGGGGCCCAACAGCTTGAGCCATCATCTGCTGCCTCCCAGGGTACTGTACGGTAAAAAGCTGGCCTGGAAGCAGAGCCAGGACTCAAGTCATGCTTTCTAATACGGGGAAGCAGTACCTTAACCACGGGGCCAAATGCCCATTCCTGAATCCAGTTTTTGGCTATTAGGAATAAAACTGCTACGAACATTCTTTTCTATAGGTTTCCATACATTTCTGGTGGACCCGGCACCCATTTCTCTTGGGTATATACCTAGGAACAGAATGGCTGGCTATGTTTAGCTATCGTAGATACTGCCAGTTTTCCAACTGTGACCAATTTTTAGGTCCAGCAGCAACATGGCAGGTGTACAATAGCTGTGCATCCCAACACTTGAGTCCCGAGCGCTGTATTGTCAATTCTTTTCATGTTAGCTCTTGTGGTCAAAGTCTAGTGGTATCTCATCATGGTTTTAATCTTCAATTCCCTGCTGACTAATGCTGTTGGGCACCTTTCATATGGTTATTGGCCAGATCAGGGAGAAGATAGACATTGGCCCAGGGCAA
Source organism: Oryctolagus cuniculus (assembly GCF_964237555.1). Classification (NCBI taxonomy): domain Eukaryota; kingdom Metazoa; phylum Chordata; class Mammalia; order Lagomorpha; family Leporidae; genus Oryctolagus; species Oryctolagus cuniculus. The sequence goes on along the minus strand of NC_091438.1, from coordinate 7,199,801 downwards.
AGATGCTTTTTAGGGGCATGGCGGGGACGAGAAGGGGGAGTAGCCCTTTTAAAGCTCTCCTACAGGCCTAGGATTTGGGGATGAGGCTGAGAGGCTCTGGGCAGGTGGTCCTCCCCATGAAGGTCCTACAAACTCTTTCCTAATTCTCTCCTTTTCCACAAATATTAGAAGAGGAGTTGGGATTCAGACGCCACCCGCTCTGCCTCCTGGGCTGTGTTCGGTCTGTGTCAGCTGTATCTATATCATTTGCCTTACGTACATGTAGTCTAATTATCCACAGAAACAGTTATTGAAGGGAAATGGATCACAGAAAACTTTCAGAGTCACCATCTGGGGCAGGCACTTAGCCCAGCAGTTACGATGCCGGTTGCGGTGGCCTGGTTTCAGGTCCTGGCTCTGGCTCCTGACCTCAGATTCCTGCTAATGCAGACCATGGGAGGCAGCAGTGACGGCTCATAACCGGGTCCCTGACAACCACGTCGGAGACCTGGATTGAGTTCCTGGCTCCTAGCTTTGGCCCTGGCCATTGTGGGCATTTGGAGACTGAACCAGTGACTGGGAGTGGGCATGCACTCTCTGTCCCTCTACTTCTAGAAAAAAGCCAATAAGTCATAAGCTTACAGATAAATACACCTTCGCAATGTGAACACAGCCATGCCGTGACCACCCAGGCCAAGAAATGGGATGTTATCAGCACCTCAGGAGCTCCCACTGCCCCCTCCCACCCTCCCTCTTCTTTGTCCTTCTCAAAGGTAACCACTCTGCTGGCTTTCTAAAGCAACATAGAGAGCCAGCGCTGTGGTGCAGCGGGTTAACCCTCTGGCCTGAAGTGCCGGCATCCCATATGGGCGCTGGTTCGAGACCCAGCTGCTCCACTTCTGATCCAGCTCTCTGCTATGGCCTGGGGAAGCAGTAGAAGATGGCCCAAGTCCTTGGGCCCCTGCACCCTTGTGGGAGACCTGGAAGAAGCTCCTGGCTCCTGGCTCCAGATTGGACCAGCTCCTGCCTTGCAGTCAATTGGGGAGTGAACCAGCGGATGGAAGACCTCTCTCTCTCTCTCTCTCTCTCTCTCTCTCTCTCTCTCTCTTTCTGCCTCTCCTCTCTGTGTAACTCTGACTTTCAAATAAATAAATAAATATTTTAAAAAAAGCAACAGAGATGAGTTCCATTGTTGAACTTGACACAGATGGCTACGGAAATGGAATCGTGTCATTTGGTTTTTCTGCTGTTTGGCTTTTCCATTCAAGGTTGGGTTTAGCAGTGTCGTGCACATGGCTGCTCGTGCTTGTGGGCCATCTGTTCTTCCTGCTGCAGGGGCGTCCATTGTGTGAACACATCACGGTGTTGCTATGCAGCCACTGCTGCCGGACTTTGGGCTTGTTTATAAGATTAGTATCGTGGGTCCTGTCTGCTGGTGCACACTGCACACACCTCGCTTACAGGCCTGCATCTGGGGTTGCTGGGAGCTGGGGAAGTGGCTGCCTCTATTGTGCACCTGAGCTCCTGTTCCTCCTCTCACCGTCGTCAGCTCTCAAACTCTAGCTACTCTGGTGGGAATCACTGCCCTTCAACAACTGAACTGTAGCAAGCAGTGAAGGGGGTTGGGCGCAAGTCCAACCCAGTTCCATCTACACAGTGCTTCCCAAAAGCGGGGAGGGGTGTGGTTCCGAAGAACACAGCTGGCTCTGTCTCCACAGCTACCCCCAACGACTGGCACTGGGGTGCTGCCATAAAGCCGCCACCTCCAATGCCGGCATCCCATGCGAGTTCTGGTTCAAGTTCCGGCTGCTGCACTTCCCATCCAGCTCCCTGCTAGTGTGTCTGGGAAAGCGACAGCTGACCCAAGAGCCTGGGTGTGGGGAGAAACTCGGACTAGACTGTTACTGGAATTAAGACTTAATCTATGCATCTGCTCTCCCACAATATGGCGCTGGGAGAGGAGGAAACAGCTTCTACACAGCTGCCTCCAGTTCAACCAATAAACAGCAGGACCTGCTCCTGATTGGAGAGCAGCGTACTCGGCGTGTGGGTAGCAGAGTTGGGATTGGTGGAGGAGGACTATAAAGGAGGAGAGAGACAACATGCACGAGGAACATCTATCTGAAGGAACACCTGAGCAGCCCCCGAGAGAGCCGGCCGGCGGTGTGCCACTCCCCCGCGGAAGTGGGGAAAGTGGCAGGGGGAACCGCCCTTCCACGGAGGTGGAGGGACGGTAGCCAACCCGGGAAGAACCAGCAGCAAACCCGGGGAGGGCCGAGCAGACGAAAGAACAGCGCAGGGTCCTGTGTCGTTCCTCCACGAAGAGGGGGAGCGACACCTGGGTTCCTGCCACCCACGTGGGAGACCCTGGCTTCAGCCTGACCCAGCCCTGGCTGTTGCAGCCGTTGGGGGGTGGGGGGAGTGAGCCAGTGAATGGAAGAGCTCTCTCCCTCTCTCTCTCTGTAATTCTGCCTTTTAGATAAATAAATAAATCTTTAAGAAAGCCACCCCCAGTATTCACCTCTTCAATCCATAGGCTGTGGGATATTATTTAGTAATTCTGTCCACCAGTGAGCAGGGAACTGCAAATTAATTTATTTTAATTTATTTTAATTTACTTGAAAGGCAGAGTTGCAGAGTTATAGGTGGGGGAGAGGGGGATTGATGCTTCCATCAGCTGGTTCACTCCCCAAATGGCCACAACGGCTGGGGCTGGGCCAGGGCTGAAGCCAGGAACCTGGAGAACTCCATCCAGGTCTCCCACGGGGGTGGCAGGGGCCCAAGCACTTGAGCCATCTTCCCCTGCTTTCCCAGACACACTAGCAGGGAGCTGGACGGGAAGTGACGCAAGTGGAGCAGCCGGGACTTGATCTGGTGCTCCTACGGGATGCCGGCATCGCAGGCGGCAGCCTAACCCGCTGAGCCCTAATCCTAGCCCTAAAGCTGTAATTTAATTTCTAAATTAAGTACAAACAGAAATAGTATAGCTAAATAAGTCAAGTTCAGGGCTTGGTGGGCTCTTGAACCTTTTAAAAGCAGGTTGGCTTTTCCCAAAGACAACACATAATTCATATTTAAACGGACCCAACACAGAGCCTGGGACAGGGTAGACACTCAGTCTCATGATTAAAAATAGCACCTTAGGCTGCCCTGGAAGGGAGTGGCTGCACAGGCTGCACCCGTGTTATTAAGCAGCGCAGTCCCGTGGCCACGGCTGTCAGAGAGGCGTGCCAGGGCTCTCCTCACTTTCCAGGCTCACAGACAAGGATCAGCAAAGGCTGTGAGGAGGAGGGTGCTGGCCGAGGGTGTGCATTCCTGTGTGTGCTGGCTGAGGTGTGCGTTCCCGTGTGTATGCACTTCCGCTCCCCCACACACACACACACGCTCACACACACGAGCCTGCTGTGGGGAGCAGAGCAGACACCAACAGTGTGAAGCCCGTTCCTCCCACTCGTTGATTTCTCAGACGTGGACTCACACGTGCTTGTCCAACACTGCACGAGAGACTCGGCCTACAGAAATGGGGAAGCTACTGGACTAAGCCTGTGGCCTAGTGGACTTAGCCGGCCACCTTCGGAACACAGGCTCACAGCACATACAGTTTGCCCCCCCGAGTCAAGGACGCGTCATCCTAGACCTCAATCCTTTCCGACTGTCGCCCACGGCGGTTCTGAACTTGCCGTGACACATTCTCACTTCCCGGAAGCTCTCTCTCTCCTCACTCCAGCTCAGCTGGCTTTGGTGAGCCTGTTTGTAGCTGCAGCCTCTGGTCCTGTTTGGTAGGGTCATGAGGCCTGGAGTCTTGCTCCTTGGGGCTGACCCAAGCCTATCTATCACATACATGGCTCTGGTGAGCCATCTCTCTGGGTGAACTCACCGGCTTCCCTGGGAGCTTGCTCCTCCCTTGGTATTTTCCATGCCTTTGAGTGGCACCAACACAGACCCCATTGTTCAAGCCAGAAAACCCAGGGGATGCTTCTCTCCTCCCCGGAGTGTCACAGCAGCGCTGGGCTGCAGCACCCGGGGGTGGCCGTGGGAGTGCAGAAGGAGGCACCCATGAAGCCTGGGCTCTTATGGTTGCCTCGCACTATCACTGCGCTAATGCCCAGGGTCCCACCAAGACAGCACCAAAGCCTCCAGCCTTTTTTTTTTTTCTTTGCAAGTAACTTGGTGGCTTTATTCCTCCACCTTTAGGGGCACTTGGCATCAGCAACCAGACAGAAAGTCTGCAACGAAGTCAAACTGATTCTGCTCCAGCCACAGCTCCGGAAGCTCATTGGCAGTCCCAGCCCCACCACCAGCGACATCAGCACCTCCTCATCTACTGGGTCAGAATCAATGATAGCAGGGCCCTGGGCACCGGCAGCAGCAGGAGAGAGTGACTCCGCTCCTCCTGCCTGAGCCTCACAGCCCCAGTTTTGCAGGGCCCCTGCCTCCCCAGGTTGGCCCGGAGTGGTGGCAGCCACCCCATGATACTGGCTAGCAAGTGAGGGGTGGGGTGCACATTGAAGGGTGGGAGCTTAGTGGGAGGGGTGGCAGTAGGAGAGCCCACTGGAGATGGGGATCCCGAGGAACCAGGGGAGCCCCACTGGCCTTGGTTCCATTTGAGGCCCCGCCCCGCCAAGGGTAGTGCAGGATGGCCACTGCTTTGCGATATTTCACTCCCAGGTCAGAGTAGGCCCGCGAGCTCATCTCAGGGTGGGCACCCTCCTTCACAGGTGAGGCGCCACCCCCGACATCCAGTGCAGGCCTTGACATAGGTGGCATTTCAGAGCCTTGGCAGAGTTGGATAAACCAGCCCGAGGCGGTACTGCCAGCTGGAGCCGTTGTGCCAAGGTCACAGCGCTGGAAAGTGGTAGCAGCAGAGATCCGCAGCCAGGTCCGGCTGCCTCCGAGTCCGGCGCTCCGCGAGGCAGGACTCCAGCCTCCAGCCTACCTCGCCCTGTTGGTCCCCCTGGGACGCAGCCCAGCTGTCTCACCATCCCTTCCACTACCCACGCCTTCTCTCTCTGGGTATCCTTGGACAAGACAACATCCTTCCACCTTCTCGCACTGCCAAAAGAAAAAAAAAAGCACTGTGTCTTTCATGTGACCAGCAGACATAAGCTTCCATCCCTACAGGCCCATGCAATGGCTTTTATTGGGACAGAAGTGACTAAATGGCCAAAAATCTGAAGTTCAGACAAAGAACTAATACTTGATAATTAAATGAGTGAACTTCTACTATCTAGGTGCCAACAGCTTTGACTCACACACCCATTCATCCTTCTCCCTTACGCTTGGAAGCCTGAATTTGTTTGCAATGTAACCATTTGAATTGGTTTTCTCCGGCCCCATTGTGGTGCAGTGAGTAGAGCCACTGCCTGCAGCACGGGCATCCCAAATATGGGCGCCTGTTCGTGTCCTGGCTGCTCCATTTCCAATCCAGCTCCCTGCTTGTGTGCCTGGGAAAAGCAGTGCCACCCATGTCATCCACATGGGAGACCCAGGTGCAGCTCCTGGCTCTTGGCTTGGGTCTGGCCCAGCCCTGGCTGTTGTGGCCATCTGGGGAATGAATCAGTGGATGGAAGACCTCTCTCTCTCTCTCTCTCTCTCTCTCTCTCTCTCTCCCCCTATCTCTCCATCTCTCTATATATCTCTGACTTTCAAACTTTTTAAAAATTAAAAGAACATTCCCAAATGGCTGTATTGGGAAAAGATACACTTTTTTTAGACAAGGGGAAAATAGCAGAAAAAAGAGCAGGGGGAGTACATTCCCAGGGGGAGAGCTGGAGAGAAATTTGAGTGGAAACTCTACAGAAGGAAGAAGGACGCCGTGGATCGGCGTGGAAGGTGCAGAAGTGCAGCAGCGAGTGTGGACCCCACACACGACCCCCACAACAGCGAGTGTAGACTGCACACACGACCCCCGCAGCAGTGAGTGTGGACCCCACACACGACCCCCGCAGCAGTGAGTGTGGACCCCACACACGACCCCGCAGCTGGGAAGTGGAGGACCCCACACATGACCCCCACAGAGTGAGTGTGGACACCACACACGACCCCCACAGAGCGAGTGTGGACGCCACACCTGACCCCCGCCGAGCGAGTGTGGACCCCACACACGACCCCCACAGAGCGAGTGTGGACGCCACACCTGACCCCCGCAGAGCGAGTGTGGACCCCACACACGACCCCCGCAGCAGTGAGTGTGGACACCACACACGACCCCCATGGCTGGGAAGTGGAGGACCCCACACCTGACCCCCGCAGCTGGGAAGTGGAGGACCCCCACACACAACCCCCGCAGCTGGGAAGTGGAGGACCCCACACACAACCCCCGCAGCAGTGAGTGTGGACGCCACACACAACCCCCACAGAGCGAGTGTGGACCCCACACACGACCCCCACGGCTGGGAAGTGGAGGACCCCACACACAACCCCCACAGAGCGAGTGTGGACCCCACACACGACCCCCACAGAGAGAGTGTGGACCCCACACCCAACCCCCGCAGCAGTGAGTGTGGACCCCACACACGACCCCCACAGCTGGGAAGTGGAGGACCCCACACACGACCCCCACAGAGTGAGTGTAGACCCCACACACGACCCCCGCAGAGCGAGTGTGGACGCCACACACGACCCCCACAGCAGTGAGTGTGGACCCCACACACGACCCCCGCGGCTGGGAAGTGGAGGACCCCACACACAACTCCCACAGCAGTGAGTTGGACGCCACACACAACCCCCACAGCAGTGAGTGTGGACCCCACACACGACCCCCGCGGCTGGGAAGTGGAGGACACACTAGCTTTGGAAAGTGAGGGCATCAGTGCATGGAGCGCTCTCTAGGACAGACCATATGCTAGGCCACAAAGCAAGTCTCAGTGAATTCAAAAAAGTCGAAATCACACCATGCATCTTCTCTGACCACAGTGGAATGAAGCTGGAAATGAACAACTCAGGAATCTAGCACATATGCAAACACATGGAGACTGAACACGCTCCTGAACCAACAGTGGGTCACAGAGCAATCAAAAGGGAAATCAAAAATTCTTGGAAATGAATGAAGCTGATAACGCAACACATCAAAAGTTATGGAATACTGCAAAAGTGGTATGAAGAGGGAAGTTTTTTTAAAAGATTTTTTATTATTTATTTGACAGTTACATTATTATTTGTTTGACAGAGTTATTTGATGGAGAGAGACACAGAGAGAAAGGTCTTCCATCTGATGGTTCACCCCCCAAATGGCCGCAACAGCTGGAACTATGCTGGCCCGAAGCCAGGAGCCAGGTGCCTCTTCCTGGTCTCCCAAGCAGGTGCAGAGGCCCAAGCACTTGGGCCATCCTCCACTGCACTCCCTGGCCACAGCAGAGAGCTGGCCTGGAAGAGGAGCAATCGGGACAGAATCCGGCGCCCATATGGGATGCTGGTGCTGTAGGCAGAGGATTAACCTAGTGTGCCACGGCATCAGCCCTGGGAAGTTTATAGCAATTGGTGCCCACATCAATAAATTGGAAAGGGATCAAATAAATGAGCTATTAATGCAACTCAAGGACCTAGAAAAAAAAAAACAGGGGCTGGCACTGTGGCGCAGCTTGTAAAGCCGTCATCTGCCAGCTGGCATCCCACATGGGCACCAGTTCAAGTCCCGGCTGCTCCACTTCCAATCCAGCTCCCTGCTAATGCATCTGCGAAAGCAGCGGAGGATGGCCCAAGTCCTGTGATCATTTGGGGAGTAAACCAGTGGATGGAAGACTCCCCCGCTCTGCTCTCCTTCTCTTCTGTGTAACTCTGACTTTCAAATAAATAAATAAATCTTTAAAAAAAATCATCTCAAAATCGATCAACGATCTAAATCTATGACCCAATACCATCAAATTACTAAAAGAGAACATTCAGGAAACTCTGGCAGACATTGGCATAGGCAAAGACTTCTTGGAAAAGACCTCAGAAGCACAGGCAATCAAAGCCAAAATTGACAAATGGGATTACATCAAACTGTGGAGCTTCTGCACTGCAAAAGAAACACTCAGCAAAGTGAAGAGGCAACTGACAGAATGGGAGAAAATATTTGCAAACTATGAAACTTATAAATGGTTAACATCCAGAATCTAAAAAGGGCTCAGGAAACTCAACAACAAAACAAACAGTCCAATGAAGCAATGGGCAAAGGACTTGGACAAGCATTTTTCAAGAGAAGAAATTCAAAAGGCCAACAGACACATGAAAAGTGCTCAGGATCACTAGCCATCAGGGAAACGCAAATCAAAACTACAGTGAAGTTTCACAACAGCCCAGTTAGAGTAGCTCCCATATAGAAATAAACAAACAATATATGCTGATGAGAATGTGGGGAAGAAAGGACCCTAATCTACTGTTGGTGGGAATGTAAACTACTACAGCCACTGCGAAAGACAGTATAGATTCCTCAGAAATCTGAATATAGACCTACCATGTGATCCAACAATTCCACTCCTGTGAATTTACCCAGATGAAATAAAATCAGCGTATCAAAGAGTTATCTGTACCTTCAGGTTTGTGGCAGCTCAATTCACAATAGCTAAGATATGGAATCAACTCAAATGTCCATCAACTGACAACTGGATGAAGAAATTGTGGTATAAATACACTATGGAGTACTACTCAACTGTAAAAAAAAGAATGAAATTCTGTCTTTTGCAACAAAATGGATGCAACTGGAAACCATTACACTTAGTGAAATAAGCCAGTCCCCAAAAGACAAATACCATGTGTTTTTCCTGATCTGTGATAACTAATAGAGACCAAAAAATGTAATGTATAGGAAAGAAATTGAAATTTTGAGATTTGATGATTGTTTACAGCCCTTTTCTCTTCTGTTGAGGAACACTGATCTTTTTTCTGCTTTTTTTTTTAACTTTTTACTTAGTGTAGGGTTAATCTTACAAAGTAAACTGAAAGTAGATCATTGTAAAAATTAAGAGAGGGAATAAGAGAGGAAGGAGGAGGAAGGGTGGGATTGTGGCCAGGATGGAGGTTAGGGTGGGAGGTATCACTATGTTCCTAAATCTGTATATGTGAAATACAGGAAATTTGTCTACTTAATAAATTAAAAATAAATTGATCCCCTGGTATGCCATTAAATCTTGGGAAGCGTGACCGTCACAGAGGGCTCCAGGCGCAGGCACAGCACAGTTCTACCGAAGGCAGAACACGCGTCGTTTTGTTCCGATGCATATGTTCAACGATTCGCTTCTTTTCTGCCAGCTGACATAGTCTGGCAGGATTTTCATCCAATCGTTCCTCAAAAATATGTTGAGAATTTACTCTGTGCCAAGTACTGCACTAGAGGTTGGTGCACAAAAGTGAACAAAACACAAGACCATCTCAGCCCTGGGAAATTCTACAGCTCCCAGTGCAGTGCCACAAGTGCTAGGGTGGATGTGAGCCGGGGGCAGGCGGGACATGGGCGATGCATCCATCTGAAAAGTACCCCCATCAGAGCACCAAGGAGTCTTTTAAAAATTAAAAATGTTTATGATTTATTTTTTATTTATTTGAAAGGCAGAGTTACACACACACACACACACACACACACAGAATCTTCCATCTGCTGGTTCACTCCCAAGTGGCTGCAGGAGCCAGGAGCCAGGAGCTTCTTCCAGGTCTCCCACATGGGTGCAGGGGCCCAAGCACTTGGGCCATCCTCTGCTGCTTTCCCAGGCCACAGCAGAGAGCTGGATGGGAAGTGGAGCAGCCGGGATGTCCATTGGCACCCACATAGGATGCCGTCACTGCAGGCAGCAGCTGAATCAGCCACCACAGTGCAGGCCCCTTTCTGAGTATATTAAAACAAATCCCAGGTATTATCTCACTGTAGTCATTTCTGCCTGCATCTCCTACATACAAGGCATGCTGCACACTTCCAGGCATGCTCTCTGGGAGCAGTGGCGCCTGAGCCGGGGCCTGGAGAGGCGGCTCAGCAGCAGTTGAAAGACATGGAAGTGGGGATGAGGAGGAAGAGGGAAAGGTTCAGGTGGAAGAACAGTTTGTGCAGAGGTCATGGGCAAGGGGAACACGGCTCCTTACTCACCTGTGGTCTGTGACATCACCTGGGAGCTTGCTGAATTTTCTGGGCCTGGAGCCCCCCTTCCCTGGCCTAGTGATTCAGAATTGGTATTTTACCAAAACACCTGTGCAACTTGTTTGCACACCCAGGCCTGAGAACCTGGCAGGGTGGGGAAGTGCCTGTGGCTCCGGGCTGTGGGAGAGAAAGGTGAGGAGTGGGGCTAGATCGAGGGTGAGGGCCGGAAGCTCTGCACAGCTGGCACAAATGGCCCATCTCCCTCCAGACACCAGCCTGGAGCCACTGAAGGGTTTGCGCAGGGGCAGTGGGATCTGTCTGCCTGCAGACAGCTGCTCTGTGGCAGGGGGAGGCAGGAGCTGGGCAGGCCTTGGCCCCCATAGAGGCTGCAGGGGGCTGGGCGTGGACTCTGTAGCCCAGGCCTTGCCTGTGCTGGATTTTTAAAATTTTTCATTATTTTTATTTATTTGAAAGGCAAGAGAGAGAGAGACAGAGACATTCCATCGGCTGGTTCACTCCCTAAATACCTTCAACCACCAGGGCAAGGCCAAACTGAAGCCAGGAGCCTGGGGCAGAGTCCGGGCCCCCATGGGAGTGACCGGGACCTCACCACTTGGGCCATCAGCTGCTGCTTCCGAGGAGGGGCGTGGACTGGACGCAGAGGCGGGGCTGTCTCAGGCACTCCAGAATGGTGTATGGGTGTTCGAAGCGGCGACTCAAGGCTGCTCCAAACGCCTGCCCCCGCTGGGTGTTTTAATTGCATTGTTTAAGCCCCAGCTTGGCTTCTTATGAACCATCGGCTGACCCGAGACGGGCCGCTCTGCCCCTCCATCCCAGGCACTGGCACTTTCTCTCTCTGAGGGTCTCAAGTGGGATACGACCTTCGACAGGTTAGGAATTCAAATGGACTCAGAAATGTTACAGCCGTCCAACGCTATCCTGACCCCTCCCCCTATCCTAGACTGCAAGGTTCAGGCCCTTTCTCTTCCACAGCTCAGGGAGAGAGCTGAGACTTAAGGCTAGGGACTCACCTTCTAGAAACTTCTAGAAACACCTCCCTAACCTGCAGCCCCTGCCCTCCGTCAGGTGACTTCCTGCACCAGGCAGCCGGGAGCACAGGTGTCTGTCCGCTGCCTTCTGTTAAGGGAGGGCTCTCTGTGCTCTGTGTCGGGGGCCTGAGGAGTGGGAAGAAACCACACACAGACCCTTCCCCTCAGCCTTCAAAACTCACGCTGCTCTTTGAGCTCAGCTCACGCCTGCTCCCTCACCCCCGGAGACAAGGTCCAGGGAACCCAATGGCTTCAGAGGAGCTGGGGGGATCTGGGGTCCTGTGCTACGAGCAGGGACAGCATGAGGCCAGGGATGGCCTCAAGGGGTTGAGACCACAGGGCCGCAACGGGGGTCTCTGCTCCCTCCCCAAGCTGCACCTCCACATGCGGCCACACGGGGTCAATGTCCCTTCAGGCTTGGCTTAGCCTGGCTTGGCTTAGCCCAGGAGCCCACAGCCCTCTTTCTGCAGAGTTGGAACTAATTGTGCTCAACTCGTCCCAAGCCTGGGGGCAAGGTGGCCTTTTAGGCCAGAGGACGGCCCGGTCAGGGTGAGGGGGGTAGCAGGTTGTTTCCGGAAGTCACCTTGCTCCCTGGGAGGAGCTGCCTGGGCCCTGCCCCGACGCCCTGGCCCTGGTGGCCCAAGCACTCAGTGGCTAATGAGGGGCGTTCAGGAGGGGCTTGGGACCGACGCTGGTGGGCGGGAAGGCCTGCGTCACGGGCAGACGTCTGAGCGGTCAGTCTGCCCCAAGGGTGATCCAGGGCGCCACTCCAGGCAGACCATGCTGGGGCCCTGCTTTTAATGACACTGGACACTCAGGCCTGGCACAAGCTCGGAGGGCTCACCTTGACCTTACTAACAAGTGGCAGGTGCTGAGCCCATGGCCAACCAACCTGCCCCAGGTCCAGCCCAGCGGCAGGACTGTCTCATGGCCTCACCTTCTCAGCCTCTGGGGCCTGCAAGGTGAGGGCCGGGAACCCTGGGGAGGAGTAGGCTGTGAGCCCCGGGGAGCTCCCAGGGCCAGGACTGGCACCACCCCCGGGCTGGGGCCTGGATCTAGGTTCTGTGAAGTTTGTAGCTTGTAGTTTGGAGAGCTCTTTTAAAAAACATAAAATCACAAACACAAAATCAGGCATTGCAGTCCATGTGTATTTAGAATGAGAAAATAGATTACATCAAATTATAAAATTTTAAAGGCTGACAAATACCAGAAACATAACAGAATCCAGAAAAATAGTATGTTTATTAGCTGTCAGACCCACCTCTGTAATATTTTCCCAAGTGTTGCTGGCTGCATACTCTGGGATAGCCACTTCATGTGCCAACAATTTTGTAAATGTCAGCTTCTATAGGAAAAACAGAGAGATAATTCAGTTTTTCCTTTAGGAGCGTTGATTAAAATTTCGTGTCATATCGCCATAGGTTT